>NC_091123.1:70374753-70737253 GCF_040183065.1 Periplaneta americana | reverse complement strand
AAAGCCTTCGATACTGTAGACCATAATATACTCACTTCTAAACTTCATGCCTACGGTATTAAAGGAATCGCTTTAAATTTATTTAAGTCATGATTAAGCAACAGATCCCAATTAACGAAATTTAACGACCAACACAGTGAAATTCGTAATATAAATATAGGTGTGCCACAAGGTACAGTTTTAGGCCCACTACTATTTTTAATATACATCAATGACTTGCTAAATATTGATATAGGAAACGCATCTGGAGATATATTTGCGTATGCCGATGATACAGCCGTAATTTTTAGTGGATCGAATTGGAATGATGCCTACCTAAATGCTAATAGAGGTATAAATATAATTAAGGAATGGTTAGATGAAAATTTGCTCTCATTAATCATTTCAAAAACAACTGCAGTCCCTTTTACATTAACGGCTTCTAGTCTGAGAAAATCAAACTCGATAAGCATACAAGTTTAAAAATACACAATTGCAGTAACATAAACTTGATTGATTGTAATTGCTCTACCTTGACAGAATCCACGCAAGTAAAATACTTAGGTGTTGTCATTGATCAACATTTAAGATGGAATAAACATGTAACATATTTATGTAATAGGTTACGGAAAACAATTCACAACTTTGTAACCCTTCGTGCATACATGCCTATCTATGTTCTCCGTGTTGTTTATCTAGCCTTGTTTCAATCACTCATTCAATACGGAATGATAGGATGGGGTGGAATGACAAAGACTATCTTAACTCCATTAATATTACTACAAAAACGTATCATCAAAATTTGTCTGCATAAACCACTTGATTATCCGACACAATTTATTTATTCTGAATTCCAAGTACTAAAAATTGAGCAAATATATAAACATACATTGCTAACTTATTTTCACAAAAATCGAATGAATTTTATAACGTATACATAACACCAGAAGAAATGTCCCAACTCTTTTGGCAGAACCTAAATGCCACACTACAGCTGGATTAAGACGCGGTAGGAATTATGGACCAAGACTATACAATTCAGTATTGAAAAATAATCCAGACCTAAGCAATTTACACATTCTTAAGTTTAAAAATAAAGTGAAAATGTTTGTATGATATTTGATAAATTTTATTATTATTTTTTTAAGTGTTACTAGCATTATATGGTACTAATTTTTATTGTATTTATCTGATGCATGTAACTTATAAGATAAAACATTGTAATGAATATAAATTAGATCATTTTTTTAAATTAATAACAGTGTATATCTCCAATAAATGATTCCTTAGCATCGCCACAGATACACTTGATTGTACTTGTCTCTATATCTTGTCACTAGAACGTTCTTGAAATTTATATTTTCCCCGCCATTCATAAAATATTTTGATATGATACCTCTTGCACAAAAGGAGAGATCTATAACTGAAACTTGATTAATATATTTCAGTATTATTTGTATTTATCCTGGTAATAATGAACAGTTTGGCTCGTAGACATTTTGATTTTGCAGCATTAACTTCCCATGATTGTACGAGAAGATTCGAAGAGAACGGCAGTTACGTAGACTTTCAGCTCCCCCCTACTACCATTAATGCACAACACAATGTCAATAAGGCGGTTGCTGTCGTCTGTGATACAACGAACTTTTCTGTTGATTTTCGAGTTCGTCATTTTTTCCGGTTATTATATGCTTATTTAAGTTGTGTTAACTCTCGCTAGTGGTTTTAGATTTTATTTTATCCGTCTTAGTATTTATTTCATTATTATAATATTTTTGTTTTATCACTATTATTATTATTATTATTATTATTATTATTATTATTACTATTATTATTATTAATGAATTATTTTGTATTACAATCTTTGTATCATTTCTGTCAGGATTATTCTATTATTATTATTATTATTATTATTATTATTATTATTACTATTATTTATATCATCAGCATTATTATTTGAACCCTGTAAAATTTATGTAGACTATTGGACTGTACCCGAACACGAGCATATGCTCATTTCGGGGTATCTATTCATAAGTATTCAATTCAAATGTAAATTGTAAATAAATTTGAATTTGAATTTGAATTTGAATTTGTCTAAGGCAGATGAAACTGTAGAAACCATCTGCTTTGATTTTCAGCAGAAAATGGATCTTCCTACCATTACATCATGGGATGTTTTCTACAGCAGACAGTTATGGCTTTACAGCTTTTGCATACATGTAAGCAACACTCATAAAAGTTACTTCTACATGTTTGATGGAAGTGCGGGTAAAAAGAGTCCCAATGAGGTCATTAGTTTTCTTGACCATTTCTTAGCTACAGTTTGCAAGAAATCTGTAAAGCATATTTTGATCGTAAAATTTACACTGTCACACGTTAAAAGTGTTAAAATTGTTTAAAAAGGTATTTACCTTCGACAGACGGCCCGTTTCGACGCTATTTGTCGTCGTCTTCAGTGTCTCTTGAACCACTGCTGATTTTGGCTCTGCGATGTGCAGTTGTCGATGGTAGGGGTGGGGGTGTGTTGTTCCTATGGTGGGGGTTGGCTCTCTGTATGTTATGTATTATGATGTCAAACAATGTGTGCGTATTGAACTGTAGTTGCGTATTAAGTATGTAATGTGGGTGTGCTATTGTATTCTTATATATTTCGTATTGTTCTAGGATATTTAACTGTAAACTTTTTGGTGTGATGTGTAAAATTTCCATATCTGTTTCTATATTATTGTAGTCATGATTATTGTCGATAATGTGATCTGCATAGTTTGATGTAATGTAAGGTTTGGTTATAGCTTTAATATGTTCCTTGTATCTTGTATGAAAGGATCTTCCTGTCTGTCCTATGTAAAAATGTGGGCAACTATTGCATTTTAATTTATAAACTCCAGTTGAATTATATATATTTGAATGCTTAGTGTGGTTATTTAAGTATTTCTGTGTTGTATTATTTGTTTTGTATGCAATTTTGTACTTTAGTTTTCTGAATGAAGTTGCGATTTTGTGGGTATTCGTATTGTGATATGTTAATGTTATGTATTTATTCTCGCGTGCTGTTTGTGTTGGTTTGGTCTGTTTTTGTTTTGCCTTTTTTATTAGTGTGTCTATTATGTTAGGGTTGTATCCATTGTCTTGTGCTATATATTTTATTGTGTTTAATTCTTCCGTGTAGTTGTCTTTGTTCATTGGTATATTAATTAATCTGTGTGTCATTGTACGGAAAGCTGCATGTTTATGTTGTATGGGATGATTTGATGAATTGTGTTTATGTGTTGTGGTTGTAGTGGGTTTCCTATATATTTTGAATTCGTGTCTGTTATTTGTTTTGGTTATGGTGATGTCTAAGAAGTTTATAGCTTGCTTATGTTCCATTTCTACTGTATATTTTAATTTGGGGTGTATTTTGTTGAGTTGTTGATGTAGGTTTTCTATTTGTCTTTTGTTTCCATTATATAAGACTATTATGTCATCTACATATCGATGCCAGTACATTATTTTCTCTGCGTGTTTGTTGTTGTCGGTATTTAGTATGTGTGTTTGTTCTATGTTGTGAATAAAGATTTCAGCTAATATACTTGATATAGGTGAACCCATTGGTAATCCTTCAGTTTGTGTATAGTATTTATTGTTATGTGTGAAATAATTTTGTTCAGTAATAATTTCTGTGATGTGTAAAATTTCGTTAATTTGAGTCTGTGGTATGTTATTTTTGATAAGCATTTCCCGAAGTATTTCTAGTGTTTCTGTTACTGGTATGTTTGTATATAGATTTACGATGTCAAATGATGCTAATGTTGTATTGTGTGGAATGTGTTTGTGTTTTATTTTGTTTATTAAGTCTATGGTGTTGATTATTGTTGTTGGGTTTTCAAATTGTATACTATTTCTTATAATGTTGTCTATATATTTCGCTAATTTGTATGCTGGTGCATTCTTGATGTTTTCAGACAACTGTGCAGCACAGAATAAAAACCATACTATTGTGCAATATTTATTCACATTGGTGCAGCAAGACAGATTTTAGACCATCACACACATCACATTTTCAGAGCTGGGTCACAGTTTTCTCCCCTGTGATCGCTCATTTAGACTTCTTGAATCACAGAAGAGGAAACATGAACGCCTATATGTTCCGCATGACTGGTATAAAGTCGTCAGAGACAGCTCCAAAAAGTTTGAAGTCATTCCAGTAAGTCAATATATGCTGAAAAATTTCAGTGAGTGTTACCAAAGCCGCTACAAGAAACAACTAAAGAACGCTAGAAATGTCAAGTTCATGATTTCTCCTTACAGACTATTTCAGTATAACATGCGACTTAAGCAGGTTGTTCGGTGTAGTGAATCATTGAATGCAACTTTATTTTCTGATTTTCCTATTAAGGACTATATAGAAGAATGGCACTTCTTCCCTCATATTCCAAGAAATATATTCAAAACATCTCAAGATAAAAGCAACCAAATATAAAGATGCTATGAAGTTGGCATGTCAGTATGTGCCACAAATGTTATGCCATTTTATGAGCCTTTACTGTGGGACTGAAATACACGTCACACTGGAACTTCTGAATCTGATGATTAATGATAACTGAGAACGAAAATATATTCACATTTTGATATACTTAACTGTCAAACAACCCCTACGTATGCTATAAACTTAAAAATTAAAGTTACATTAAAAGTAATGTTTCAAAATACATTAAAAATGGTCAGTATCTTTATTTGGTGGAATAACAAGGTGGCTCCAACATATTCAAAATTTCCGTAATCCTAAAAAATAATTTTAAAATCATCTGTTTCTTAAAAAATCATTTACTTATGCCAATTACCATGTTATTTGTTAGTTTGAACGTTAGAGGAAGCATTATCAATTTTTTAAAGAGTTTTTTTTTAATTATCTCGGAAAGTACTAAATTGGAGCTGCCTGGTTATTCCCCCAAACCCCTCAAATGATACTAAAGGATATGCTACTGGAGCTAAATGACAGCTGTGTGCGGTATGGGATGAGGATAAATGCAAATAAGACGAAGAGCATGGTCATAGGAAGAAAAATACAGAAGATAAACTTGCGAATTCTAAATGAGGCAGTAGAGCAAGTGGACAGCTTCATATATTTTGGGTGTACTATAAGCAGTAACATGAGCTGCTGACAGGAAGTTAAAAGGGGGATAGCAATGACCAAGGAATCTTTTAATAGAAAAAGGAGCATCTTCTGCGGACCTCTGGAAAAAAAGAACTAAGGTAGTGCTTTGTATGGAGTATGGCATTGTATGGAGCAGAAACATGGACATTACGACGAAGTGAAGAGAAGCGAATAGAAATATTTGAAATGTGGATATGGAGAAGAATGGAACGTGTAAAGTGGACAGAGTAAGAAATGAAGCTGTGTTGAAAATAGTGAGTGAAGAAAGAATGATGCTGAAACTGATCAGGAAGAAGAAAAGGAATTGGGTGGAGCACTGGCTGAGAAGAAACTGCCTACTGAAGAATGCACTGGAAGGAATGGTGAACGGAAAAAGAGTTTGGGGTAGAAGAAGGTATAAGATGATAGACGACATTAAGATATTTATTTATTTTATTTATTTCATCAATCCTTGTTCAGATGTATTCCAGTTCTTATTCCGCCATCACTCTCAATACAAATATAACAAGCACTAATACATATTGAACCTATAAGTATCCTCTGTTTACAACAACAACAATAATAATAATTATTATTATTATAATTATAATTATAATATTAATACTAATACTAATAATAATAATAATACACAACTAATAATAAGTATAGCCCTTGTATTTAAAACTCCTACCTTAGCTTTTTCATTTTTTTATGCTCAATCTCTTAAGAATTATTCTGTTAACTTCATTGACTACTCTTCGTAGTTTCTTATCGTGTGATTTACTCAACATTCATAATTCCATCTCCGTTAGAGATTTGACTTTCTCTTCCCGTCTAATTTTAACTCTAAAAAGAAATTTTCCTAATTTATGCAGATTGGTGGCGTTAAGGTGACCATTCATTTTTTATAAGCTACTATAGCGTTTATTTGTAGAAATTTTTTATCTACCCAACTGTATCTCAAATCATTCGTTGCCTGACACTTTAGCACAATATGCATTGCGTCTTCAGCTAGTCCACACAAAGGACATTTATCCTTCTCTACATTCCCTCTTTTATTCTTGAGTCTCCAGATACCTAATCTCCACCATGCCATTCCTGTTCTCTCTTCCCTTGAATTTAGTCTAACATATTCTTCCTGTTCCCAAAACTGCTTAACCTCCCTATAGTATTTTAGTGATCCTAGGTCTTTAATATTACTAAAAATATCTTGTCTCGAAATTTCGTTTGCCCTCTCTTTTACTATTCTTCCAATAGTTTTCGTGTTTATAGACCCTAGTTCTCTCCATAGCCAATTTAGACCTAATCTGTTTATTTCTCATTCCAGCTCCTTCAGCCAATTCGATTTCCAGTTAGCGGCTTTCATACCAAAGATACATGTTTTCATAACTGCCGAATCATTCCTACACAAAATATTACCTAAATATTTGATTTTTCTTTCTAGAATAATTCCCAGACTCGAATCGGTTCCCATCTCTAGTAACGCTGCCAGGTTAGAAGCATTCTTCGGTATTCCTAGAAATTTTTTACACATTTTGGCTCTTACTTTATCGATGTTTCTGCTGGATAACCTACTGCCCCAGATCTCAATATTATATAATATCTTTGATTCTACTAGTGCATTATAGATGTTGACCAAATTCTTCACCCCACTATTCGGCCATTTATTTCTGATGCTATATCCACTTGATTCTTCGAGTTTCCTGCACTGTTCTGCATTTGTAGTCCTCCATTCCTAGCTCCATTTCTCCCCTTCTTTACCACTTCTCGGTGTAGCACTTTTTCCATTTTCTATTGTACCTTCTGCTCTATCACTCGCTCATAGGTCAATGCCTCTCTACGCTGTTCAGTCTCCGGTCCTTCAGCACACGTCCTTACTCGGCTAAAACTCGCTGATGACTGACATTAAGATATATATGGATCATATGAGGAAACAAAGAGGGAGGCAGAAAAAGGAAAGACTGGAGAAAGCTGGGTTTGCAGTGAAAGACCTGCCCTTGGGCAGAACACTAAATGAATGAATGAATTATTGAATATCATTAAAGTTCGTCATGAAATTACCTAATTCTAAGATCTGAGAACTGAAATTCTAAACACTGCACATTGTGTGCTAAAGATGCTCGAATTTACGACTGCCATCTTCATTACACATTGTGCATGTGAAAATTCCGTGCCTGTGTTGAATATCTTCCCCCGCGGCCAGAACTCGTGCAACCACATCTTTCTCTGACTCTACAGGGTATTACAAACAAGACTCTTCATGTAATCCCATAGGAAGAAGTCGAGCGGAGTTGAATCTTGTGATCATGAAGGCCACATAAACGGACAACTTGGCCAGTTCATCTTCCACCAAACGTTTGTTTGAAGAAGACTGCTTTCCGGTACTCCATCGTATTCAAAGTTAATCTTCACGAATTCTCTACGGCACGTCCTTCAGCTACAGTGCCAGTGTTTCTTGTAGAACGGTCAGGTAAATGAAACAGTGAGACAGGTTGGTAGCAACATCTCTGTGGCTGATCGGAATCTTATTCTAGAACAATCTGGAGAGAGTAGAGTAATTATATATATATATATATATATATATATATATATAGGGAATTCATACGATTCCTGTACTGGCGTGAACTTTATTTTCGGTTCGGTGTTATTGTGATAGGCAATTTAGATTTTTAAGGACTTCATTCTTATAAGGATTATGGACATGATTCAGAGTGAAATAAATATAATGTAATTTTGTAATGTATTACTATTTTTCCTTGTTTGTTTATTGAATATACACAATAAGTTAATAATTCTTTATTTAATAATAATAATTCTTTATTTATACTGGCAGAGTTAAGGCCATAGGGCCTTCTCTTACTCTCTACCAGGTCACAAACTATACAATCAGTGAAAAATTTAACAAAAAATTAAAGAACAGAATACTAACATATTACAAAAAAAAATAATATGAGCATAATAAATCGATACTAAACAACATCAAAATAATACCATAATAAAAAAAAGAAAGTAAAATACATTGAAATATAGTAAAAGCAACTCACTTAGTACAAATAGTTACTCTCAAAAACGTAAGGAAGAATATAACAAAATGGAATGCAATAAAATAATAAAAAGAGAAAAGAAATATGAAAATTAAATAAAATTCACAATAAAAAGAACCTTGAAATAGAATACTCTGCACCAGAGAGACAGTGACACATAAACGGCTTTGTCATGTCTGTTCATTTCGTGAGAAGTTCGTATAACATTTGGGGTTAATATTTAATGTGTTATACATATTGCACCGTAATAACAATAGCTTACTCCTCATGGAAGACGTGCGTCATCTCTCGTTCAATTAACCGCATCTTCGGTCGGTGTTCAATGTTAAAGATCATTTTCCTTCAGAACTGGCTATGTCAGCGGACTTAACGACATAGCCGTGTCTTTCTGTCATTAAGTAACAGATCATAGAACGGGGACAGTGTAGGTTTTGTTTGAACTTCTACCATTGCTGAAAAAATGTCAGAAAAGCACAATTATTTATAGTAATATCACAGTCTAGTATGTACAGTCACGAAACTTGAGTTGTTGAGGGTATTAGGAACAATAGACTGTGCCGGTACTATTTCGCATTGTCTGTGATGAGGCGATAGTAGCGATCCTAATGGTTAGCAACTATCTATGGATGCATATTCCCTACGTATCGAGCTTCGTGACTGTATACAGAGTGTTTAAAAAATACGGGGCATAATTTCAGGTATGTATTTCCCACATGTAGACAATCAAAATAGTTCATTACAACATGTGTCCGGAAATGCTTTATTTCCGAGTTATGGCCTTCACAACATTGAAATTCACCGGAACGTTTTTCTTTCCGCAGGTCGTTACCGTCAAAGAAGACATTAAGAGGGCACTCTGACAGTTCATTCCGAGGCGAAGGTTACATTCAGTGTTGTGTAGGCGTTCGTAGGGATTCGTAACAAGCTGTTTTTTACGGTGATGGGTTGGAATCGAATTGTAGAATGTTCTGAGGACATACGCAATACTCCTGGAGTTTGGGATCGTGTTCGCAGGTCAATGAGACATCGATGTGAGGTCTGTATTCAAGCAGGAGGTGGACATTTTGAATATCTTCTGTAATGACAACGACCTGCGGCAAGAAAAACGTTCCGGTGAATTTCAATGTTGTGAAGGCCTAACTCGGAAATGAAGCATTTCCGGACACATGTTGTAATGAACTATTTTGATTGTCTACATGTGGGAAATACATACCTGAAATTATGCCCCATATTTTTTAAACATCCTGTATACTAGACTGTGGTGATAGTATCTACCTTCAGGTGAGAGAGACGACTGTAGTTCACACGGTTGACTGTTTCTTATTAAAGGTGTTTACCACTTAATCTTTGACAGATATGCAGTCTTTGCACTGGATAAAGCAATTGCTGACTAAACTTTTTTGTCAGAATTTCTTCAATTATGTTTCATAATCACCTAGCATGCCATCGTTTCATAACATCAGATTTAAGTTGATCCTTCAGTTTCAAATTAAATTTTAAGAGGAAGGTATAAATAACGCTTCGTATAAACCGACATAAACTTAGGGTGTAGCGATGAAGATCTAAAAGACATAAAAAAATTAGCCTAGATCCCACTTATCCTTTAATATTACTTTTTTGGCCTCAGGGAATATTAATTCAACCGACTTAGCTCAGACGGTATCGCATTGTCTCCTTATCTGAAGATACTTGGATATTGGTTAGATTGCCCTTTGTGCTGATGATATAGTTGGATTTTTCCGAGCTTTTTTCCAGCAGTAAGGCGGATGTCATGTAATCAAATAGCGAATCCTCTGTCTCATTTCGCCAAATATTATGTCGTTATCACAAATTCCATCGACTCTAAATAACCTAGTAGTTATGCCGCCTGGTTAAAAACTGAATAAAAAAGGATTTAATAATAATAATAATAATAATAATAATAATAATAATAATAATAATAATAATAGTAATAATAATAATTATTATTATCTGCCTGCCTGCCTGCCTGCCTGCCTGCCTGCCTGCCTATGTATCTATCTATCTATCTATCTATCTATCTATCTATCTATCTATCTATCTATCTATCTATCTATCTATCTATCTATCTATCTATCTATCTATCTATCTATCTATCTATCTATCTATCTATCCATCCATCCATCCATCCATCCATCCATCCATCCATCCATCCATCCATCCATCCATCCATCCATCCATCCACCCATCCACCCATCTATCTATCTATCTATCTATCTATCTATCTATCTATCTATCTATCTATCTATCTATCTATCTATCTATCTATCTATCTATCTATCTATCTATCTATCTATCTATCTATCTATCTATCTATCTATCTATCTATCTATCTATCTATCTATCTATCTATCTATTTATTCTGGCGAAGTTAAGGTCATCAGGCCTTCTCTTCGACTTTGCCAGAAACAAAAGAAGCTGATACAATGGTCTATAAACTAGGATATCTTTGATTTAGTTGTTATGGCAACTTAGAATTACCAGGATTATTAATTTTCGTATGATTAATGTTTCAATTGCTAAGTCGTTATGAAAAAAGGGTTTCACATAATTTTATTGTTTAATTTCGTCTATTTAAAGTCTTTAAGGGTGCTATGCATAGACATTTCGCTAGCCCGAGCTACGATCGTGCTAAATTAGCCCCGGCTATCAATTGATTACTTGTGCAGGATTCATATCGTATCATATCGCTAACACTGGTTTATGAATATGAAAAACGTTAGTTCGCTGATCATTCACCGGAAGCCCGCGCTAAGAATGTCTATGAATATGTCCTTATGAGTTTGTGAAAAGTAATCTCACTAGAGGTTTTGATTTATCTAGAGAAAATCAAGACTCCTGTGGGATTTTATTGACTATTACAAAATTAGAAGAAAGTATATAAAGATTTGAAGAAAAAAGTACTCTAATATAACAAAATAAGTATTAATTGACTTACTAAAATCATATTTCACTAATGTGAGCTTCACCATAACGTTTGAACAGAGTCGCCATTTTCAGTTGACTATCTATGCGGTAAACAAATGACGATCGCAAAGCATGTTTTATAGTAGGTACCGTAAAGAATTTGCAGTTTGAAATGTTGGCAAACAAGGAAACAAATGCTAAGGAGGTGATAAAAACAGAATAAAGAATATAAAAATTAGAAGAAATAAAGTATTCTAATACAATAAAATATTGTAGATATTAATTGACTTACTAAAATTATATTTCACTAATGTTAGCTTCACCAAAACGTTTGAACGGAGTCGCCATTTTCAGTTGACTCTCTATATATGGGAAACAAATGACGATTGCAAAGCATGTTTTATAGTATCGTAAAAAATTAATTTGCATTTTGAAATACTAGAAAACAAAAACAAATGAGAGGGAAGTGATAAAAACAAACAAATCTAGAGAAGTGATAAAAATATACAAATGCTAGGGAAGTGATAAAATTTTAGCGTTAAACAACCACGATTGGTTATAACACGTGCTTTCGAACCGTTCTATTGGTTAAAAGTAGTATGGCGTAGTAAAAGTGTAATACTCAAAATAAGAGCATTGTTTTGGACTTCCAACCCTTCTTGATTCTGGTTCATATGATATAGTTTATTTGGTAATATTGTAGATTCTACACATGAAACTTTAAGAGAAAAATGCGCAATTTAAATTGAAATCCAGCACCATATAATGAGTTTAAAGTTAAATCAAAGTCAAATAGTATAAGCTAGCCATTATGTGCAATTTTATGTATATAGAGCGGTGATGTTCAGCTTTCATTCGCGTCCTTGAGATTATGACGTGAACTTATCTTTACTTAGCGCGCGGGGTATCTGCTGGTAGGCCTATTTGGTTTTGTATTCTGTCAACGACAAGCCCCAGTGTCGGATCATGCTACAGCTAGTACAGGAACATCATTTTATTTTTACTTCAATTTTTATTGTACCTGAGTTTTTGAATGTACTTCACTCCCACCCCTTCTACTAAGGAAGTTCCAACTCCACACAGAACCAAGACCGCAGATAGTAAGCAGTACTGAGTTACTGAGTATAGTACGTTCCAGAAATATGTTCGCGTTTTCCAGTGACGAAAGAGATTTCAATATTGAATCATATTTTCGCACAGGTACTGTCCGTTTGCCTACGTCGCATCCCGATTTCCCCCACCTGCTTCAGCTCGCCCCTCTATAAAAGCTGGGCTGTCTTAGCTCTTTTCTGAAAACATTAATTTCTCTTAGGAATTGGACGTTTATGTAATATTATACAGCTGTTTAATTTAACTTAAATAAAAGGGCCTCGTTAAGTAATTAACTGTCACTTGATTTCCTTCCTTTCTACAATCCTGCGGCATAACGACTTGGACGGACAGTAGATAGCATGTCTGAGTAATTTTATATTTTCGGGTCGGGCAGAAGTGAAGATTGAATTCACAGTACGTAGAGTAGGTACAGAATTATTTCAACATGAGTTACTAGTATGAAGCAGTAATTAGGAGAGGGAGAGACCGATTTATTAGCGAAGTGATATCTCCATATTTCTATTACATGTATTCGCGGGGATGTTCTGGCGACTTCGTTAGAATTAGCTTCCTCACACAGGTGTTTCGTCACTTGTCAGCATCGGACAGATTTAGGGCCACGTTGAGCGGGGTTTCATAGAGACTCGATGAAGCATAAAGCCGGAGTTAGACTGGACCCGTGGGAAAGATACTGCCAAGCTTGGGTTTTCCAAAGAACGGGTATTCTTGTGAGATATACAAACTAATTTGAGGTTATGGGAAATCCAAAGTCTAAATTTAGAGATGACATATTTCGCGCCCAATAAGAAGAGATCTTGGTCCAGCTTATGAGGTCACTTTGGACCAATAGGGAATAGATTTTAGGCCAGTTAGTGACGTAGTTTTTAACCAATAGAATAGTTAGTTTTAGCGTAGGATAGGTTTTTATAAATAAGGGTGACGGGGAGCGGAGAAGGAAGATCACATCGTGTCGGCGGCCCTACATACAGGGCACAATAACTACTTCGTTTGGTGTCGACGACTACTATTCCGCTTCGGAGCGGAGATCAATCAAAAACAACGTTTAGGAGCTTCGATCGTAGTGTACGGGACAGAGTATTGAATTTATAGTATCGGATAGAGCTTATTCAGAGCTGCAACTGAGTCGATACAGAATTGCGACCAACGATTGAAGTATAAATCAGCCGGAAATACATACTCTAGGGTTTACCAAGTGAATACGACAATAAACTTATAGTTTTGAAATTTACACTGCCTTTTATATAAGTAGCCGGCTTGGGATTATTCCCGACATCAACCTACACCACAACCGTACCTCGGCTACCCTGAGTGAATCTCACGCAACACCGAGACGCACCCACCCTCAAATGGCGCCCAACGTGTAGTCACAATAACCTACCACCCTCAAATGGCGTCCAACGTGGGAACTCAACAACGACACCCACCCACAAATGGCGCTTTCCAACGTGGGGCTCGAAGGAAGACAGCTGTTCCAGTGACCGGCCCCGGGTGCGAACACAGCACCAAACAACGCGGAGGATCGGACGGAGCATTTCAGCCCTGCATAGCCGAGGAACGACGCTGGAAGGCGGGAACAGAACCAAGCCATCGCGACATCACGACAACACTAGAGAAGACAACACGGGGACCACCAGAGAAGGCGACTCGGAGAGGCGGTGGCAAGTATGAATAGAAGATGAATATGTGTATATATGTATATGATATTTTGGGGGAATAATTATAAAGTGTATATGTTTCAATTTCTGGTGTGATAATTTGGGTATATATATGTATTTTTTTTGTGTGTGATATTTTGGGGGAAAGAGTGAAATAAGTGTATTGCGTAATTTGTTGGAAGTGAGCAGAGGGCAAATACAGGCCTAGTTAGATTATTATTGGGAAAGCGAGCGTCGGATAGATGACAGAGTAGCATATAGATGATACTACGTAGCCATAGGAGTAAGGTAGTTAGGAAAATACGAGAAAGACGAGGAAATAGAAACAAGGGAACCATGGAGCAAAGGAAGGACGAGGAAATTATGGAAATTAGGGAGGAGGTCGAGAATAACGCAGGACAAGAAATAGAGGGAGAGCGAACGGTGGAAAAGCAACAGAGTAGAGACAGTGGCAAAGGGGAAATGACGCTAGAACAGTTATGGGAGCAGATGAGACAATTCATGGAAAATAACTCAAGGGAAAGTAGAGAGCAGATTCTGAGGGAAAGTAAAGAACAAATAAAGCAAATGGAGAATAAATTAGACAACAATTCAAGGGAAAGTAGAGAACAAATAAAACAAATGGAAACTAAATTAGAGAATAACTCGAGGGAAAGTAGAGAGCAGATTCTGAGGGAAAGTAGAGAGCAGATAAAACAAATGGAAAATAGATTGGGGGAAAGTTCGAGAGAGATTAGAGATCAGATTGCAAAATTAGCGGAAAGAGGAAACAAGATGGAAGACAAAATAGAGAAGCTAGAGGGGAAATTAGCCGAGAATGGGATCGGAATGGAGAACCAATTGAAGATAGCTATGGATAGGATGTCAGAAAGTATGAAGGATTTAGAAGTTAGGGTTAGAGATAGCGCTACTAGAGAGAATAGCGATCTAAAATCAGCTGTTGAGGAAACGATAGTGGAGAAGGTTCGAGAAATTCAGAATTCGGTGGAAGAGAAAATAGGTGAGATGGATCAGGAAGTGGACGGTCTCAAGCGAGCCATAAAGAATAAAGAAAGGGCGGATAACGAATGTTTGGAAGAATTAAGAAGTAAACTAAACTCAATAAACGACGTACTAAATGGGGGTAGTCCCGCAAATTTAAGCGGACATAGCAGCTCGGACCGTGCAGTTTCTAGACAAGAGGGCACAAGCGAGAGCCCGGCATCAGGTAGCAACATAAATGTAAGACATGTTAACAATAGTGTTGGTGAGGAATGTCAGACCTCACGGGATGATGTGCGTAGTGAGTTGATAAATGTAAACGACAAGGCATATTTAGGCCGTCCCCAGTACCCCACTCACATTTTGAATGAGATTGGTTACCCTATTTTTGATGAGGTTGAATTTTCAAACCCACATAACTACATAAGTGAGCTAGAAACGTACTTTAGGGTAAGAGGGGTGCCGGATGACTTAAAAATGACTGTCGTACGAAAGAGCCTAAAGAGCCGACCACTCAACTGGGCGCTAGTGGCCCTAGGGGATAATGTCACTTATGAGGAATTCAGAGAAAAATTTTCGGAGAGATACTGGGGACAAAGACAACAACAAAGAATTAGGAAGGAAATTAATCAGAGCAGGTTTGACGCGGGAAGAGGCGTCTCTATGATAGACTATTTTCTTGAAATTGTTAAGAAAGGGAAAAGCCTCAATCCGCCAATACCGGATTCAGAGCTGATCCAAACTGTGATTTCGCAGTATCCCGAGAACATAAGATATAATCTGATCGTAGCAGGGCCCCGAGACTTCGGGGAAACAATAGATTTATTGACTGCGCTGGATGGTTCGGACGCCACGCACTATGAATGTAGTGGACAGGCAGATTATGAACGTGGCAAAGGAAAGGGTTCAAGCCCCACCGACCAGAAAGCGGGGAAGGGGGCAAGTACGGCCTTTTCATCCCCAAGGACAGGAGCCCAAAATCAGAGTAACTGGGGTGGTGACAGGAGCCCCAACAATGCACATAGTAGGTACCATAATGGCCATAACGGAGGGAAAAGTCCCAACAGGGAGAGAAGGAGTGACCCGCCCTTTGGGGGTCCTTACAATAATAGTAGGAATAACCAGAGTAGTCATAACAGGATGAGGAACGATAGAGGAGGTGTTGGTCCCGTGCGTAGGGTTAACCACATACGATGGTACACGGGAAGACAAGAGAACGGAAATAGTAGGCTTAGAATCCAACCACATTGGCTTCGAAACAGAAATTACCGACAGGGATTCTGGCAGCCTAATTTTAGCAGGGGACCGCAACATCGAGGTGATTGGAGGAGACAGGAGCAGGAGAGAGATAGGCGAGACGTCCTACAAGAAAGGGCCTCACAAGGGTGCAATAGGCCACCTACACAGTGTAACGTGGGACAAAGTAGGAATAGAGACATGAACGGACGTCAGCAAAGTCCGGTGAGAATGAGTATGGGCCGGGAGCCTATAAATAGTAGAAATAGAGACGAGATAGCAGTGGAACCGACTGCATCGCACTCGGGAAACTGCTAGACAGAAGTCTCAAGGGTTCGGAGATTTCTGTAGCTAAGTGCAGTAAGCCACTGTCAAAAGAATCCACCAACGCGGTAAGCGTGAAGAGACAGAGCGAGATTACTAACCCAGAGTTAGAAAATAATGGGACTTATGTATTGCCTTATATAGATGCTAAAATATTTGGGATAAAGTGTTGTGTGTTGTTGGACTCGGGCTCCACAAATAATGTATGCAGCTTGGAATTTTTTCAAAAGGTTAGGGATTCAGGAATAAAACTGCAAACGTTACCCATATGTTCACTGTACTGTGCAGGCGCCCTAAGCAAGAAGAAGGAAAAGGTAAAATATCAAGTATGGTTCGAGTTAGAGTGCGGAGAAGTGAAATTAAATGCTATTTTTCTTGTGATACAAAGGTTGACTACCGACATCATTATTGGAGTAGAAAGCTTTTATGAATGGCACGCGCTATTAGATTTCAGGGAAAACAGACTAGGGGTTACGGCAGGTAACGGCAGTGTAGGCCATGTCCCATTCAGTAGCAATAGCGCTAGATCGGAGTTAGATGAAAGAACCGCGGAAGAGATAGGATTACAGGAAGAGTTATTTTTCGTAGAGCATCTAAAAATTTGTAAGAATGTAATTATAGAGGTTAATCCGTGGGAAGGTAACGGGGTAACTAGGGAAGTGTGTCAAGTAGGCTGCGGAGAATGCGAGTTGTGTATCGGCGAATTAGTCCAGGCGAGACAAATAGGACGTAATCTCATTAGCGGTAGGGCCAGATATTGTAATGAGAGTTCGCCGGGCGATCTTAGGCAGGTAGTCGCGTCTAACAATAGGAAGACAGATACTTTCGAAATAGTAAGAGATAAAGTTAACCAGGCACACGGCCTGAGTGAGAGTGAAAGAAAACGCTTAATGGATGTTGTAGGTAGCCATTTAAATGTCTTTTCAGACGCGCCGGGTCTGTGTAGAGTGTATACACACAAAATTAAGGTGGTAGGAATGGAGGAATTTCGGCATAAATGTAGACCCATCCCCCTATCTTTAAGGGATCAGGCAGACGAAGTCATAAATGATATGTTAAAAGACGGAGTTATAGAAGTATCGGACTCGCCTTACGTAAATGCATTGTGCTGGGTTAGGAAGCCCAATGGAAGCTTAAGAGTAACGATCGATGCCCGACACGTTAACTCGTTTTCAGTTAAAGATAATTTCAGGACGGAGTCAGTGGACACTTTGTTAGGCCGTATCAGTGACTGTTCTATATTCACTAGTTTGGACTTGACCAGTTCGTATTGGCAGATTCCGCTGGACGAGGACTCGAGAAAATTCACAGCGTTCCTACATAACGGGAAAGTTTATCAGTATACCCGATGCCCATTCGGCATCGCGAGTTCTGGATCTGCGCTACTAAGGGCACTTGACATAATTTTTGGTGATTCGACGAAAGGTTTTCTGGCACAGTACATTGACGATTTTCTTATATATGGCAATAATGTTGATAGGCATATTAGGGATATTGATTTTGTACTTACTAAATTGAGAGAGGCTGGTATGACAGTCAAGCTGGGGAAAACAGCATTTTTTAAAGTTGAGACAGTTTTCCTCGGTTACGTAATTTCGTCTGACGGAATTAGACCGGACCAAGAGAGAATTCAGAGCATTTCGAGGATCCCGCCGCCGCGGAACCGGAAACAGGTTCGTAGATATCTAGGTATCCTACAATACCAGAATCGGTTTCTCGTCAATTATGCTAAGCATGTAGCCCCACTCAGAGCATTGTTGAAGAAGGATACACCCTTCAGGTGGGGGTCGGCAGAGCAGGAAGCATTCGATCGAACGAAACTGCTTTTCGCCGACTCAATTCTGTTGGAAAGGCCTAACGACAGCCTACCTTTTCAGATTTATACTGATGCGTCTTCATATGGATATGGAGCAATTCTATGTCAGACCGATGTAGATAATAAGCGACATGTGATTGCCACAGCTTCTAGGGGACTGTCGCGTACCGAAAGCAACGCATCAATCACGGAACTTGAGATTTCTGCTGTGTACTTCGCACTACAGAAGTTCCGTCAGTATATCTTTAATAGGCAGATCATCATATTTACTGACCATGTAAGCCTAGCGTTTCTGAGTAGATGCAAATTGACGAACTCTAGAATATCTAGATATGTGCACGAAATTTTGGCTCATGATGTGACGATTAGACATATTCCGGGGGCAGACAATATCTTTGGTGATTGTCTCTCTCGTTTGAATTCCAAATCGGGGCTACCGGAAACTATCACCGCCCCCGCGTACGAAATTGCCGTGATGAAAATTGATTCCACGAGGAATGGAGCTCTGACGGGAAAATTTCGGAAAATTGCAGATTTGCAGCAGGAGGATTCCACGATAAGGGCCTTAATGGACAAAGCTAGAGAAATCTCACAGGTGAAAGACGAAGTGTATGGATTGCGCTCTGGTATCTTGTATAAATTGCATGGTAGGGATATCCAGAAGTGGAAGATATACATACCTGCGAGTATGGAGAATGAACTTATAAACAACTTTCACCTATCTATGTGTCACTCTGGGAGTGATAGGATCATTTTAACTATGTCAGAATCATTTTATATTAAGCAACTGTCAAAGAAGGTTAGAAGGGTAATATCTCGTTGCGAGGTCTGCCAGAGGGCGAAACCTCTAAATGTAAGGTATGACAATGTACCACAGGTCATTATCAGGGGTAAAAAGAATGAACTTGTAGCAGTGGACGAACACGGTCCAATGCCCACATCGTCCTTCGGACACAGGTACATATTTGTTACGTACGATGTCTTCACAAAATTTGTAAAGATTTACCCTTTAAGAAAGATCTCTAGTAAGTTGTGTGCTGACAAGCTGGTTAGAGATTACATACCGACTTACGGTCCGGTAACAGCGGTGCTCAGTGACAATGTGTCGGTACATAAATCGAAAGTGTTTTGCAAAAGGCTGGAAGATGCGGGCGTGAAACTATACAATTGCTCCGCATACTTTCCCAGCGGTAATCCCTGCGAAAGAGCGCTTAGGGATATATCATTGTACCTCCGTATTCTGTGTCACCGAAACCATAAGGACTGGTTTAGGCAATGTGAGGTGATTGAGAGAGTCATGAACCACTCTATCAATCCAACGACCGGAATAGCTCCGATCAAACTTATGTTAGGGATCGATCCCGATCCCATGATAAAGAGTTTGCCGCAGGCAATACAGGAGGGTGAGCCTCCTAGTGATGAACTACTGTGTAAACTAGCTTTCGACCGAATCAGGAAAAAGGCTGAGTATAGACTCGGTAAAGTTAAAAGATATCGCCACAAATGGGAGCCCTCACCCGGCGATTTGGTATTGCTAAGGGACGTGAAGTTATCTTCCGCCCTTAGAGGACGTTACTCACGCATGGAGCTACTGTACAAAGGGCCCTACGAAATTAGAAGTAGATATGGAGACCATACTTTCGAATTGGTAGAAAGGGGAAAAAGTAAACCTGTTGGAAGGTACCACAAGCAACTCTTGCGGCCTTTCAAACAGGAGAGGCTAGGAGGCAGGAATGAGAAAGAGTAGGATGGTTAGTCTCACGCGTACAGCTAGGTGAACCTGTACAGGGCGGCTGGTACAACCAAGCACGCAGAGTGTGTAACTGATCAATTAATAAATAAATGTAAATATGTGAATGAATGGTATTGTACATATGTAAATGTGGATATAAATTGTACATTGTTGTGCTTATTGTGTGAGAGTTGTGTACATAGAAAGGCTTGTGAAGATATATGTAATATTTATTGTAATTGTTTGTAGTGACATTATAATCTCACTGTATTGTAAATAATGTGTTACCGGCTGATATCGCGTGGGGGAACTATGAGGCTAGTTATAGGCAGAAAGCGGGGACATCTCATAACATTGGAAACTCTTTCGGGAATTTCCAATGGTTATGTAGATGGGCATTTTGAAGCAGTAATTAGGAGAGGGAGAGACCGATTTATTAGCGAAGTGATATCTCCATATTTCTATTACATGTATTCGCGGGGATGTTCTGGCGACTTCGTTAGAATTAGCTTCCTCACACAGGTGTTTCGTCACTTGTCAGCATCGGACAGATTTAGGGCCACGTTGAGCGGGGTTTCATAGAGACTCGATGAAGCATAAAGCCGGAGTTAGACTGGACCCGTGGGAAAGATACTGCCAAGCTTGGGTTTTCCAAAGAACGGGTATTCTTGTGAGATATACAAACTAATTTGAGGTTATGGGAAATCCAAAGTCTAAATTTAGAGATGACATATTTCGCGCCCAATAAGAAGAGATCTTGGTCCAGCTTATGAGGTCACTTTGGACCAATAGGGAATAGATTTTAGGCCAGTTAGTGACGTAGTTTTTAACCAATAGAATAGTTAGTTTTAGCGTAGGATAGGTTTTTATAAATAAGGGTGACGGGGAGCGGAGAAGGAAGATCACATCGTGTCGGCGGCCCTACATACAGGGCACAATAACTACTTCGTTTGGTGTCGACGACTACTATTCCGCTTCGGAGCGGAGATCAATCAAAAACAACGTTTAGGAGCTTCGATCGTAGTGTACGGGACAGAGTATTGAATTTATAGTATCGGATAGAGCTTATTCAGAGCTGCAACTGAGTCGATACAGAATTGCGACCAACGATTGAAGTATAAATCAGCCGGAAATACATACTCTAGGGTTTACCAAGTGAATACGACAATAAACTTATAGTTTTGAAATTTACACTGCCTTTTATATAAGTAGCCGGCTTGGGATTATTCCCGACATCAACCTACACCACAACCGTACCTCGGCTACCCTGAGTGAATCTCACGCAACACCGAGACGCACCCACCCTCAAATGGCGCCCAACGTGTAGTCACAATAACCTACCACCCTCAAATGGCGTCCAACGTGGGAACTCAACAACGACACCCACCCACAAGTACGAAGGACGAAACTGGCAATTGGAATTAGATGCAATAGTCTATAGTGCGATAATATGCACAAAAGAACTGATGCCTGTATCGAAATGAACGGCCACCATTTTCAAAATTGTGTTTAAATATTCATATTATGATTATTTTTCAATTTAACTTCTTTTTCTATATTGTACGCTAATGTGCTGTAGACAGTATACACTGCATAATGAATACGTTCGCATGGATAACTCACTTCGTGAGTAAAAAAACTTATTCTTAATACAGTACTGTACTTTGATTAAAGAAAAACCTAATGAAAATTATCAAACTCAAAATCGCGATATTTCCTAGTTTATGTAAATGGATGAACTACTTTTCTTCCATCCTATACCTAGTAGAGTGATTTGTGTTTTACGCCAGTATCATCGAACTCCAGTCTTGGAGGGGGGAGCAAGCGGTGTTTCCGGTTCTCTAAAGGTATAGACAGGTTAATATTAAAAATGTTAGTAAAAATAAAATGAAGTCCCTGTATAATAACTGTACCAATATGATGCTCTGTGCAAATTTCGAGATCTTAAAGTAAATGCAGTTTTAAAAAGAATGCGAAAGTGATTTTTGTTATAAAATGAAGAGATAATGTGTGATGATTTTATGTAGCAAAATATATTTTACTAAGTGCATAATTAATTCAAAATTATTATACTTTCTTTTTTTATTTTTCTTCTATCTATCTATTTATATTTAGGAAATCACTTTCTGTAACTAGAAAATGAGAATTCCATAGGCGACCTCGGATTCCTTACTGAAATATATGATCATCTGAATTGCACACTTCAATGGAAACATAAAAACATAACTGATATCTTTAGCTATAAAGGCATTCCAGTATTGTTCATTCGTGTGATAAGATAATATATTATTTAGCGATTTTAACATTGAAAATAGTGGAGCTCTTTTAATAGAAGCTGAGATTTCCATAAATCTAAAGTTTAGGAATGCCTTGAGATAATTAAGGTGCTCACATATTTGAGTATGGAATCTGAGATCGCTTATGGAATCCTCATTTTATACTTACAAAAGCGGGATTTCCTGGAATAAATAAATAGATAGAAGAAAAATAAATGAAAATATATTAATTATTAAATAGTCATTAATTAAATATGCACCTAGTAAAGTATATTTTATTACATAAAAATCATCACACATTATCTCTTCATTCTATAACCAAAAAATCACTTTCGCATTCCTTTTAAAACTACCTATATTTACGTGAAGACCTTGAATTTTTGACAGAGCAGCATAACGGTACAATTATGCTAGCTGTGGCATATTCTAACACTGAGGCTTGTTGTTGACATTCCAACATACAACCTAATACCAGTAGGTACTCCGCGCGCTGAGTGAGGAAGGTAAATTCACCTAATAATAATCTCAAGGACGCGAATCAAAGCTGAACATCACTGATATAGTGTATAGAAGAGTATTAAACAAATGATAGCCACTGGCGTGGCTCAGTCAGTTAAGGCGCTTGCCTGCCGGTCTGAAGTTGCGCTCGGGCGCGGGTTCGTCCCTGGTTGAGTTTTTCAAAGGTTTTCTCCAACCCCAAGTAAACTATGGCGAATCCTGGGTCTCATCTCGCCAAATACCATCTCGCTATCACCAATCTCATCGACGCTAAATAACCTAGTAGTTGATACAACATCGTTAAATAGCCAACTAAAAAATCCCATTTTAAAGTCGACTGATGTCACCCAGAACTCAAAATATTCCGAGGTTGTAGAGATATGGAATTGGAAATTTGGAGCGAGTCTTGATGGAATTTCACCTGCATATAGGTAACAATTTCACACGACTGTCCACAAGTAGCATATATACAGGGACTCTTGCAAATGCGCTACACAATAAGAGAGCTTCAAATTTTACTAAATTTTCTCATCCGAAGTAATTGCTAAATTAAATTACTATAATTTGGTTTAAGAGACCATTACTTGCTTTCCGTCATCTGATGATTCATTTATTTTTATTCCGTATCTATACACAAACAGACGGACGGACAGCCAGAGGGACAACATGCATCAAGTCACTTTCTGGGTATGAAATATTGGGTTATTTTACGACTCTGTATCAACATCTAGGTTATTTAGAGTCTGAATTATATGAAGGTGATAATGCCGGTAAAATGAGGCCGGGGTCCAGCACCGAAAGTTACCCAGCATCTGCTTGTATTGGGTTGAGGAAAAACCCCGGAAAGAACCTCAACCAGGTAACTTGCCCCGACCGGGATTCGAACCCGGGCCACCTGGTTTCGCAGCCAGACGCGCTGACCGTTACTCCACAGGTGTGGACGGTATGAAACATGCTGAAAATCTTTATTCCCGCGAAAATATCGAAATCGATTTTTTTTCAGTATCGCAATAGGCCTTATATATATTATTATTATTATTATTATTATTATTATTATTATTATTATTATTTATTTTTTTTATTTATTTTTTTTTTTTTTTTGCAGTATCGCTATATTTTATGTAATGAGGAAGTGCGTTTACATCCCAAAGCACGAATTACCTCCTACGACATCAGGTATCGATGAAGAAACAGAGGAATGCCATTCATTGAGGCCGTTAAAATTCGCCAGTAGAACGGCCAGTTGTTGCAGCCTTAACGAGGAGGTCTTCGCTGCATACTAATACGGCCTCTTTAAGAGCTCTGACAATGTAGGTCAGCTTTCGACCCTATTGTGATGTACTAACTTGACCACGGCTATGTTTATCTGCTTCAGTATTTATTTAATTTCTCTTTTCTGATCGATTCTTAACCAAGTTTGTTACTGAATCCGTAGTTCACGGGTTAGAATGCGGCTGGAGGCAAAGGAAACTCAAACAGCTGTGAGCAGTATGGGATGACGATAAATGCAATCAAGACGAAGACCATGGTTGTCGGAAGAAAAATAGAGAAGGTATAGGAGAGAATTTCGAAATGAGGCAGTAGACCAAGTGGACAACTTCAAATACGTAATTGGGATGTACTATAAGCAGTAACATGAGCTGCAGCCAGGAAGTCAAAAGGAGAAAGCAATGGCAAAGGAAGCTTTTAATAGAAAAAGGAGCATCTTCTGCGTACCTCTTGATAAAGAACTAAGTAAGAGACTAGTGAAGTGCTTTGTGTGGATTGTAGCATTGTATGAGACAGAAACATGGACATTACAACGAAGAAAAGAGAAGCGAATAGAAGCATTTGAAATGTGGATATGGAGAAGGATGGAGCGTGTGAAGTGGACAGACAGAGTACGAAACGAAACTGTGTTGGAAAGACTGGATGAAGAAAGAATGATGCTGAAACTGATCAGGATGATAAAATGGAATTAGTTGGGTCACTGGCTGAGAAGAAACTGCCTACTGAAGGATGCACTGGAAAGAATGGTGAACGGGAGAAGAATTCGTGGCAGAAGAAGACATCAGATGACAGACGACATTACGATATATGGATCATATGCGGAGACAAAGAGGAAGGCAGAAAATAGGAAAGACTGGAGATTGCTGTGTTTGCAGTGAAAGACCTGCCCTCAGGCAGACCACTTATGTATATATGTATGTATGTAGTAGGTTATTAGGTTATTTTACGACGCTTTATCAACATCTTAGGTTATTTAGCGTCTGAATGAGATGAAGGTGATAATGCCGGTGAAATGAGTCCGGGGTCCAACACCGAACGTTACCCAGCATTTGCTCACATTGGGCTGAGGGAAAACCCCGGAAAAAACCTCAACCAGGTAACTTGTCCCGACCGGGAATCGAACCCGGGCCACCTGGTTTCGCAGCCAGACGCGCTGACCGTTACTCCACAGGTGTGGACTGTATGTATGTATTCACACTGCAAATGGGTAAATACCCGGTGGTAGTGGGAACTAAGTACACTCAATAATGACAATTAATAATAAACACAATTAATAAGAAATAAAATTAATAATAATACTAATAATAATAAATAATAAGTGCAATATGAATAGGCCTATGCCCCAGAGGAACATAATATAACTTAATATCAATATAGCCGTATATGTATTGTATGAAAAAATATATTATAACTACCTATATGTAAATATTACAAAGTATGGGTCAACGAGCTTGTTGTAAGTCACACTTCTCCTCAGACTACGCGAGCTGCTTTTGATAGAAGATAGGATATACAGTACCTAGTAGGTGTATGCTGTTCAGTATACGTCACGTCCACGGGTCGGAAAGTGTTAGCCCTATTGAAAAGCAAGAAAGCTATCTACAAAGCGAAAGAGGCAGACTGTGATGCGGGTCGCCGTCGTTGTTGTTGGTCGTCGTCGCCCTCGGCTGCCAGCTCCGAAATATGGAAAATATCTCGAGGAAGCACGTCGATGTCAATAATTAATTATATACACTGATTAATTTGGGCGCCAGCCTCCTCGAGATTACTCCGGTAGAGGTATGAGATTCCCAGGTCAACTGCAAAAACGGTCGGGACATGGGGTTTGGGAGACGTGCTCGTAGGTTGAAATGATGTAGGCGCACACCAGAAGTTGTTGGTAAGAACTATGAGAACGTTTATTATTATTATTAAGTGTTCGTTTCAGATTAGCAGAAATGCGCGTCCAAGTGTATAATATCTCGCTCTCACTTCCTACAAGTGGTATACTAATTTCTGAGTTCACGTAATTATATATTTTGTACTATAAAACACCAGTAATATAACGGACAGTTGATAACGTGATGAGAGGAAAGAATTCAGAGTTATAATAATAAGGCAACACACGACTTCTTACTACACCCACTAAAAAATTCTAAGTCCGTAAATTGTTATACTTCCGAGTTAGGTTTGCCGAGAATATGTGGAGTTCGACCTCTCCGAACACTGTCTATCTGCCTTCTGTCTATCTGCCAAATCTATCCTCTACTTTCAACCACCAAACATAGAATTTCACCCTCCTATCTATATATCACGTGTCTCTATTAAGAATCCTGATTGGCCACGATTACACTTACGTCACTTAAGACGCGTTCTTCAAAAATTGTTCGTTAACTAGAACATCTCCTACTTCCGGCGTCCTGACAATTCTCTGACATATACCAGATCATCTCTTTTGGAACCTGGCTTGGCGTCATCTTACTGACCACCCGCAGGCAAAGTCCATACATTCCCTCATCAGTCAACTCCACGCCTGGACACATGTTTCCTGTCCCCCTAGCTTCCTTTCGGTCTTCCTGTCCACCTGTTACTTCCGTCTCAGATTCTGAAACTAACTTACACGTCCGCGCATCCTATCCATATAAGAATATTAACACGAAATACTAATCTAATGAAAATCTCCTCATCCTATACGAGGAACCGTCTCAAATGCCCTCTCATAACAAAGAATATTCCCAAGGGAATATTTGTTGTTATGAGACGTCCCAAAAAAAAAATACCTTCGCTACTAGTCTCCGGTGTCCCCTAATTAGTCACACTTGGATACACCTTTTGCTATGCTTATAAACAATGTACAAATTTACACTTACAATTATTACATATTTACAACTATTTACATGTATGAATCTATATACACACCTCACGCCTGCTTACATCTCACACGCCAGTTTAACTGACTTCTACCTGACATATATACAGCATCCAATCGTAACATTCAGAGCACATCCGAATACAATGGCGCTCTCTCACTCACATTCATGATCGGTTCCTTGATACATACTTAAACTCATAACATAGAAATAAGAATTATGAACCACAATAAAAAAAAATATGCTAAATAATACATAATACATTTTAAAATACCAATTAACCCTTTATATCATACTTCATACATTATCTGAAACCTTGAAAACACATTTACGTCCATAAAACCGAAATAATTATTAACCAGAATCAAAATTATACTAAAAGGTACATAATACTTTTAAAATACCAATTGGCCCTATTTATCCTATCTCATACACTAGCTGCAACCTTGAATACACATCTCGAATAACGTCCCCTCAATATAGAGGACAACTTTATGTCTCGAACTAAAATGATGGTCTGGCAATTAATATTGATTCTAAAAAAAATGGATACATATTCAAATCGAATCATTCAACCTCTACAAATAAATGAACATAAATGAAGTTAATTAAAAAAATATATTCTATCATTATTATTAATCATTATTAATTCTTATTAATATCATCTTTAAATTATTGCCACAGGGAATACTACTTATCGCATGATCTTATAAGAAAACACACAAAAAAAAACAACTAATTCTGAAGGTGGCAAAAAAAAAAAACAAAAGTAACAAAACTTTTCACAAGGAAACATTTTCAGCACTGAAATCAGTTCTTGGTTCTAGTTGCTTATACCGCTCAAATATTACAGGCACAAAACAAACACATTCTTATTTTTCTTATAATTAAAAATCATATTATTTTCAACCTCACACAAATTCTCGTCTATTAACCTGGTACGTCGCCTGGATGTCTATCATGAATCGGATCGTCATTCTCCGAATGGGATCGTCTGCGGCCTTCCTCATATGTCATTGTGACATTCTTAAATTGACAGTTTACACGTGGAGACACACTACTCCTCACATTAAATCTACCAGCATGCTTCCACTTAACTTTTTCTCCTCCTGCAGAAAAATGAGGCCTCCAATAGCCCTTCCTATATTCACTCCTTTGATCGTTGCAGTACCGCTTTGTACCATTGTTAGAAAATCGGTTCACAAAATACAGCCTGTCTTTATGGTAAGGTTGTAAACCATGACCGCCAGTACTGTGTGGCCGATCCCTGCTCCAACCGTCATTATGGTCATTGCTTTTGTACCCTCTGTGGGGTGGGAAGGCTTCTTCTGCCCTCCGCCCCATGTTTGTGATGGTTTCCGCATTCTCTTTCTCGCTCCCAAACTCATCAAACTTTTCGATTACTCTATTTACTTGCTCCTTGAATGCTCCATAACTTTCTAACACCTGGCTCTCTAACCTGATACTGTCCTCGGCTAGTCTATACTGCAATTCATTATTATTCTCATCGAGATTATCGTCCAATCCATTAATATCCATATTTATTTTACTTTCCGCCTCATTATTATTTCCAGCTACCTTACTATTCAATTGATTAATATTCTTATCTACTTTATTCTCCAATTCATGACTATACCCATCTAATTTATCTCCCAATTCATTAATATCCGCAGTTATTTTACTTTCCAGCTCATTATTATTTTCAGCTACCTTAATATTCAATTCCTCAGTATTCTCATTAATATCCTTAGCTAATTTACTCTCCACTTCATTACTATTTCCTGCTTTCTTATTATTCTCTCCATTAATATTCTCAGCTAACTTATCTTTCAGTTCAGTACTATTTTCATCTAGTTTCTCTTTCAACTCATTAATATTCACAGCTAGTTTAATTTCCACTTCATTACAATTCTCAGCTAGTTTATTACTCAATTCATTGATATTCTTAGCTAACTTATCTTTCTGTTCAGTACTATTTTCAACTAGTTTCTCTTTCAACTCATTAATATTCACAGCTAATTTACTTTCCACTTCATTACAATTCGCAGCTAGTTCATTACTCAATTCATTAATATTCTCAGCTAACTTATCTTTCAGTTCAGTACTATTTTCATCTAGTTTCTCATTCAACTCATTAGTATTCACAGCTAATTTACTTTCCACTTCATTACAATTCGCAGCTAGTTCATTACTCAATTCATTAATATCCTCAATCAATTTACTTTCCACTTCATTACTATTCTCGGCTACCTTATTATTCAATTCACTAATATCCTCAATCAATTTACTTTCCACTTCATTACTATTCTCGGCTACCTCATTATTCAATTCACTAATATCCTCAATCAATTTACTTTCCACTTCATTACTATTCTCAGCTATCTTATTATCCAATTCACTACAATTCCAGACCAGCATAGATTCCAATTTCCTATAATTCTCGGCTATCTCATTTCTCAAATTAACGAACTGGCTCTCTAGCCTGCTACTATGGCTCTCTAGCCTGCTACTATTCTCAGCCATCTCACTCTTCAAATTACCCATCTCATTCTTCAAATTATTACTAGTTTCTATCATTTCGTTCCTCATCTGATTCATCTGCTCCAATATCCGCTCTAACACATTATTCGACATGACATTGTCCGAACCTCGCGAACTTTCTTTATCTTGGCTAGTACTCGTCCCTGCTGTAGTCTCCATTTTTTTTTTTTTTTTTTTTTACTTCTAGTCTGGCTCCTTAGCAACATGTAATATATAATATATCCTCAACAATTCCCCTTAAACTCAAAAACAAAATATACCCTACCAAAATGAATTACACACATGTACATACATATGGACACAACAATTGAAATGAAACCCTTTATGCTTACGTATCGACGTCTTCTAGGTTACGCCTGGTTGATCGTCTCCCCCACCGTCCAACGTTGTTCTCAGCTGTTTCGGGTCTGCACGGTGTTGTGGCCGTCGGTCGTTGACACTGCATGACACTGCAAGCTGCTCGGGGTCTGCATGATGTTGTCTCGTCGATCCCTGTGGATTCCTCACGCCATCAGGTGTTCATCTTGTAGCTCGTTGTTCATTCGGGCCTCGCTGCTCATCTCGTGCCCGACGTTGGGACGCCAAATTTTGTAACAGTCGTCGTCGCCCTCGGCTGCCAGCTCCGAAATATGGAAAATATCTCGAGGAAGCACGTCGATGTCAATAATTAATTATATACACTGATTAATTTGGGCGCCAGCCTCCTCGAGATTACTCCGGTAGAGGTATGAGATTCCCAGGTCAACTGCAAAAACGGTCGGGACATTGGGTTTGGGAGACGTGCTCGTAGGTTGAAATGATGTAGGCGCACACCAGAAGTTGTTGGTAAGAACTATGAGAACGTTTATTATTATTATTAAGTGTTCGTTTCAGATTAGCAGAAATGCGCGTCCAAGTGTATAATATCTCGCTCTCACTTCCTACAAGTGGTATACTAATTTCTGAGTTCACGTAATTATATATTTTGTACTATAAAACACCAGTAATATAACGGACAGTTGATAACGTGATGAGAGGAAAGAATTCAGAGTTATAATAATAAGGCAACACACGACTTCTTACTACACCCACTAAAAAATTCTAAGTCCGTAAATTGTTATACTTCCGAGTTAGGTTTGCCGAGAATATGTGGAGTTCGACCTCTCCGAACACTGTCTATCTGCCTTCTGTCTATCTGCCAAATCTATCCTCTACTTTCAACCACCAAACATAGAATTTCACCCTCCTATCTATATATCACGTGTCTCTATTAAGAATCCTGATTGGCCACGATTACACTTACGTCACTTAAGACGCGTTCTTCAAAAATTGTTCGTTAACTAGAACATCTCCTACTTCCGGCGTCCTGACAATTCTCTGACATATACCAGATCATCTCTTTTGGAACCTGGCTTGGCGTCATCTTACTGACCACCCGCAGGCAAAGTCCATACATTCCCTCATCAGTCAACTCCACGCCTGGACACATGTTTCCTGTCCCCCTAGCTTCCTTTCGGTCTTCCTGTCCACCTGTTACTTCCGTCTCAGATTCTGAAACTAACTTACACGTCCGCGCATCCTATCCATATAAGAATATTAACACGAAATACTAATCTAATGAAAATCTCCTCATCCTATACGAGGAACCGTCTCAACTGTCACAACATATTACGGAAGTTTATATCATGAATGACTCATTAAACGCATATTAAGCATTATAAACAATGTATGTAGTATCATTAATTTTTTTTATTTTATTGGGTTATTTTACGACGCTGTATCAACATCTAGATTATTTAGCGTCTGAATGAAATGAAGGTGATAATGCCGGTGAAATGAGTGCGGGGTCCAGCACCGAAAGTTACCCAGCATTTGCTCGTATTGGGTTGAGGGAAACCCCCGGATAAAACCTCAACCAGGTAACTTTCCCCGACCGGGATTCGAACCCGGGCCACCTGGTTTCGCAGCCAGACGCGCTGACCGTTACTCCACAGGTGTGGACAGTATCATTAAATATAATCTAAAACTCTATACCGGGTAAACTGGAATTCGTTTTGTTTTAAAATTGAAAACCTCTAAAGGGAGTTGTTCGATCTATTTATATAGCTGCAGGAATGTCTGAGAGCGTATTTATTTTTAATTTACCGTGTGGCATCAGAGTATGAATTTATAGTACTAATTATTTATTTATCAAATATTACCTACGGCATTAACAATAAAGAAAATAGACACCGTGCACGTCCGTGAGCATTTACTTTTTACTCGTAAGTTACATATTATGATATTTATCACTACTGTGTAAATTAAACCATTTTTATTTAATTTATTTTCTGATGTACCTAATTATATCTCCAATTAAAAATCCATTTCCATTGCCCAAAGCTTAGAAGTTACATAATGTGTTAAACTAATACATTATAATAAAGCACAGCCAACTTATTTCCTTTTTCAAATAAGTTTGAATAGTGTGAGAGACAGTTGTGACATTATAAAAGTATTAGTGTTTCACTCTTGACTCGTTTATACATCGTACAAGCAAACATTATCGTGGGGGCAGATAAAAACGTTATTTTTTATAATGTCAAAACAAGTGCCTATACAAATTTTGGCCACTCGAGCGCAATTACGAGAAAGTATAGTAAGTTTCCCTGGGACCGTTTACATAAAGAAAATACAATTTCATGGATACATTTATTTGAACAGATACAGCCGTTATTGAGCTATTTTCCAACATATTTCCCACGGGAATTGAGACATTTGTCATACCGTGGGCTCAACAGAGAGGAGCAGACGGCTGACACACATTGGTTCCGATCCCAGGCGGCAGACTTCTACAACTCAAAGTTGATCCCATGATGTGACAAATCTCTTAATTCCGGTTATCTTGAAAAATAGCTCAACAATCTGTTGCAATAAATATTTCCATGGAATTGTGTTTTCTTTCTGTAAACGGCATCAGAAAAACTTACTTTCTAGACGGCACTCAATTGTACTTGAGTTGCCAAAATTTGTATAACAACTTGTTTTGATATTATTAATATGGTGGAAGGAAAAAAATAACTTTTTATTTGCCACCATGTGAATCTTTCTTGTCAGTATATATCCATTTCCAATACTCTGTGACGTGAAATAGCTTCTTACGCCACCGTCCTAGACAATGTACCAAGTTGAATTGCCAAACTGTTATGTAAGAATTGTTCTTTAGAATCCGTTCTTTGGTAAACAGGTAGAACAACTACAGAGAAATAACGTCTTTTTCGCCTTGAAAGTTCAGAGTTTTTAATACATTATCAAATTATTTAAGATAACAAAATACCAACCTACAATGTCCTATTACAACCGCATTTAAGTTAATTACATTTTAAGTCCACTATCTACTATTACTTGGACTGCCTAAGTAAACATGAACGACTTAATTTAGACACGCTGTACATAAATATTTTACAAATGGGCTAGGTACTTTATTTAAAACAGCAATATAGAGCAACGGAAATAACTTAATTATAGCATAACCTGCTCCATAATGAAGAAACTTAACATCCAAGAAAACGCGGTTGTTCGTTTAGAATGTCGGAATCTTCGATGGTTTGGGCATGTCTATCAGATGGCAGAAATACGATGGCCCAAAAAGATATTAGATTGGTATCCTCCAGAAGGAAGTAAGAAAGGACGCCCTCGGTTTACATGAAGAGGAGTTGTTGAAGATGACTCCTGGGATGCTAGGGATAGGTGGAAGGGGAATCGAAGTCAACCGCTGAAAGTGAAACGCCGTTAAAAGTAAAGAAAGTAAGCCTTCTCGTTTGATATCACCTTATCGAGAAACCAGCTCGCTTTGAAAGATATGAAATGAAGAGCTCGTGGAAATCTATAAAAACCAAAAGAGTTATATTTGGCGCTAGGTAAGTTAATATTTAATTATAAACAAAACTAAAAGCGAAGAATGTTTATGAGTTGCATATGTTTTACTATCACATACTCGCAAGTATAGTAGGTAAACTCTAGTTGACCTCAATTTAGTCACTGAATCTTGATCCTTGGTCCCGTCTTACCAGCACATTTATAACTTTAATATTCACAACTATGTTGTCAATAATTTGTCTGAACTTCAGACCTCTAGCAGCATGCGTATTTGGAGAGTCTAACCTTACAAAGACAGTTATAAGGTGACCCATCCACAAGCTGAGAGATTATCGGATTGTTGTAAGAAGCAAACTACCAGTGAACTCAGGTGAGACAAGGCAGCTACCGCTTCCTACACAAAGGACAGCATTAGGGAGCCGGACCGTAACTGCGTATGTTCCTCGTAATCCCGAAGTTACGGAAGTGGGACTTCAGAAAGTACATAGCAGCTCAGACTAGAAGCACTTGATAAGCAACTATGAGCAGTAGTGCAGAGAAGACAGCAATTCTTACCCATAATTGAATAACGTGTAGTACAATACAGTAAATGGAGCGAAAACACTTTAAAGCGTGTCCTAATTTAATATTTTTCGCGTTTCCCAATGAAGTATTTTTATCATGTTGACAGTAATATACTCGTTTATACAGGGACATCATTTTATTTTTACTAACATTTTTAATAACTTGCCTATACCTCTGGATCAACGCCGTTTGCTACCTCCTTCCACGACTGGAGTTCGATGATACTGGCGTAATATACAAACAAATCACTTTACTAGGTATAGGAGGGAAGAAAAGTAGTTCATCCATTTACGTAAACTAGGAAATATTGCGCTTTTGAGTTTGATAATTTTCATTAGGTTTTTATTTAATCAAAATACAGTACAGTATTAACAATGAGTGTTTTTACTCACGAACTGAGCTATCCATGTGGACGTATTCATTATGCAGTGTATATTATACTGTCTACAGCACATTAGCGTACAATATAGAGAATGAAGTTAAATTGAAAAATAATCGTAATATGGATATTTAAACACATTTTTTAAAATGGTTACCGTTCATTTCGATACAGGCTTCAGTTCTAATGTGCATATTATCGCACTATAGACTATTGTACCTAATCCCAATTACAAGTTTCGTTCTTCGTACTAGTAACTCAGGTTGAAATAATTCTGTACCTACTCTATAAAAGAGTACCTTACGTACTGTAAATTTAATCTTCACTTCTGCCCGATCCGAAAAGATAAAATTATTCAGATATACTATCTACTGTCCGTCCAAGTGGTTATGCCGTAGGGTCGTAGAAAGGGAGGAAATCACGTGACAGTTAATTACTTAACGAGGCCCTTTTATTTAAGTTATTTTAAACAGTTGTATAATATTACGTAGACGTCCAATTCCTAACAGAAATTAATGCTTTCAGAAAAATGCTAAGACAGCCCAGCCACTAGCTGGCGAATAAAAGCTGGTGGGGGGAAATCGGGATACGACGTAGGCAAATGGACGACAGTACCTGTGCGAAAATGATTCAATATTGAAAGCTCTTTCGTCACTGAAAAACGCGAACATATTTTTGGAACGTACTGTTTACTATGACCGTAAGGCTACTATGTCTGTATATGCGGTCTTGCATCTGTGTGGAGGACGGTTGAACTTCATTAGTAGAAGGGGTGGGAGTGAAGTACATTCAAAAACTCAGGTACAATAAAAATTGAAGTAAAAATAAAATGATGTCCCTGTACTTTATTTTCCCGGACTACAATTAAGAGAAATGTCTAGGCGTATGTTTAATAATCTACTATGCATCCAAGTAAGAAGATAAATTCTCCTCACCGGATTACACATAAAACAACTGCATATAATTCTAAAAATGAGTGACAGGTAGGTTGACCAGATTTTTTATGGTCCAGCAGGAGACATCGGCAATTTCAAGAAAAACCACAAAAGCTTACCTAGTCACTCTCCGTTAAAATGCTGCAGAAAATACTGTCAGAGAAGATACATTGAGAGACCTTTACATATTATATTTGTAGAGTATCTTAATTTTTTTTTTCCACCGACGTGGCTCAGTCGGTTAAGGCGCTTGCCTGCTGATTTGAAGTTACGTTCGGATGCGGGTTCGATCCCCGCTTGGGCTGATTACCTAGTTGGGTTTTTTCCGAGGTTTTCCCCAACCGTAAGGTGAATGCCAGGTAATCTATGCGAATCCTCGGCCTCATCTCGCCAAATACCATCTCGCTATCACCAATCTCATCGACGCTAAATAACCCAGTATTTGATACAGCGTCGTTAAATAACCAACTTAAAAAAATTAACTTTTCTGTACCTAAATGCATATACATACGTAACTCTTAAACATAATTATAGCCACTAAGAATTTAACTGAAGCATTCATGGAAGTCTTTTACATAATACTGCACACACTGAACTCTAACACACACATTTTACAAGTACTTGTCTGAAGAATGTATCTTTTTAAGGATCTGTTCATTCCCATACAGCTTCACACTAAGTTCTTCACATGAGAAATGAAAGTTTGTTTTCACTTGTAAATAAGCTTTAACTGTTTCATCTTTCATTCTTGACTTTTCATCAGTCCACATTGAATTCATTGTGGAGAAAAGTCTTCCAACTGATGAAGTACTGACTGGAAGACTTATGATTAATGACACTATTTTTAGAAGATTTTGAAATAGAATGGATTTTTTAATGTTGAAAAACATCATACCACTTTTCATCTGTTGGTTTGTTACAAAATTTCTCATTTTTTGAACTACTTAAAAATGAATGCTGTGGCAGTTCTAACGCTTCAGGGCAACGCGAATAGCTAGGATGACCAAAGACAAAGATGCTATGTTCTTCTCAAAGAGTGCAGAATATCTCATACTGTGCTCGCTGGTTCTTCTGTCTGATGCTGAGAACCGTTCAGAAATGTGCATGAATCGCAGCAGTTCCAGTAAAATGTTATTGAAACAAAATCAAAGCTTCTGGGGACAAAATTAATTTCCGGGGACAAAAACGGTGACATTCTCTCCCCGGGGACAGTAACTGAAAAGCAGGGACTGTCCCCGGAAATCGGGGACGTCTGGTCAGTCTAGTGACAGGGGATTCGTAACATATCTGTAATTGCGTGAAACGTTTATGTTCTCGGTTCGGTGTTATTGTGTATTTAGATTTTTAAGGAATTGGTTCTTATTCATAAGGATTGTGAATATGTAGACTATTGTTTATTATTATATTCATGGATTGATCTTGCTAGATATCTTGCGAGGTTTCTATTTTCCTTAATTTATCGACAAAATGGAAATCTCTTATGATACGAGGCGCATCCAGAAAGCAAATTTCCCGATTTTTTTCCCCTTGAAAGTAAATGTAATTAGCCGTGTCAATTGCGCATGCATAACAGATCTATGACGTATCAATCATATGCCAGCCGGACAGGTGGCATATGAAATGGAAGCTCTTATTCCTTCTCCCGCCGCCTGCGAGGTTAGGTCGGTGATAAAGTTCTTTAATGCACAAAGCATTGCGCCAATTGAAATTCATTGGCAGCTCTGTCAGGTCTATGGGCCAAACATCTCTCTCTCTCTCTCCCTCCCTCCCTCCCCCCCCTCTCTCTCTCTCCTCAAGAAATTCCTGTCCTCCGGTGAGCGTTTTGGCAACGACGAAGAGCTGAAGACGTCTGTCACACGCTGGTTCCATTCACAGGTGGCAGAGTTCTACGACAGAGGGATACAAAAGTTGATCCCACAATACGACAAGTTCTCAATTCTGATGGTGGCTATGTTGAAAAATAGCTGAAACATTGCTGTACCTGTTGCCAATAAATGTTTTCCTGAAAGTGTGTGTTCTTTTTTTCAAAAACTTAGGGAAACTTACTTTCTGGATGCGCCTCGTATTACCTATGATAATGTCAATAATTTAGCGTATATGGTAGGAAAATATTGTATGAGACCTTCAGAAGATAAAGTAGGCCTAGAGTGGATTTAATCTTAGAAATTCGATATTTGCTGGCAGCATGGTCACTGCATTGCTCCATCTCCATATTACTATAATAAAATAATTAATTGCAAAATATAGGTACATAAATAATTATCATTACCACAACTGACAGATTTATGTTTTGTCCAGAACTTCATTTTAGGTATGTGTAATATTCTCGACGTTACGTCATGCTACTCTCATCATATTTCTCTGAAGAGCTCTCGTTTGTAATTTAAAATTATTGCTGAATGTTTTCTGTGGAACACTCTTGCACCTCATAAATTGGGAAAAGTGTTCTCCATGAAACTAACATAGAAACGCTTCGTTTACGTGTAAATTTGAGAATACTTTCAGTGAAGGTAAAATTTTGATTGTGGGAGATTTTAACTCGTGCTTGAAACAGGGACAAGAGGTGAATAATCTACGTTGCTCTGTACAAGAAATTAAGAAAATAATTTATTCACCCTTTCTGCCCATAAACATCTGACTAAAACACTCTGTTCCTATTCAGTACGGGTTTATAATGGAGCCTCATGTTTGTTTCACATAGGCGACATGACAGGCAGCAGGGGTTTGCAACTGGATAGCGACTGGAACCACAGCAGTGTTCAGCAAGTGCAGTCTGGGTGAGTGTTATTCAAGTTCTCATTGCTTTAAAGTTAGACTAAAACATAAAATACTGCCTTAAAGTGATTCGACTGTTCCAATAATTTTGCGGAAATGTAGAACAGTCTGTTGACGGATTACGTCTCACGAGATTTGCAGTGCATAAATCAGAAGGAATTAACTTTTCGGCGTAAGTTTAAACGTCAGTGTCAAACTGTTCCGCCGTTGTTAACTATTATTGTGTGGGTAACTTTTAAATAATACATTTAGACCATTAATTATATTGATTGTAAGAAGGAATTTGTCATACTAGAAAACATTATAATTTATAAAGAAACAATGCAAAATATTAATCACATTTGATAACACTTTACAAACACAAAAGAATCAAAGCTTGCAAGATCAATGCTTTCGTATGGCAACGAAGCTTGGATAATGGAAAAAATACTACAGAAGAAGAATCGTGGCCGGCGAAATAAAAGTTTTAAGTAGAATTACTGACTATTTTAAAGTTTATTGAACTACACTGTACCAACTGCACGATTATCTATACTAATAATAAATCTGTAGCCAAAAGTTTTCTGATAATTTTCGATTTTCCAAAAATAATTGGTGTTAACATGTATAATTAATCATCCTGAAACCGAAAATCGCTTTTTTGAAATTTTTGTTTGTATGCCAGTCTGTCTGTCTGTCTGTTTGTGTGAATATTTGTTACCTTTTCACGCGATAATGGCTGAACCGATTTATATGAAAATTGAAATATAAATTAAGTTCGTTGTAACTTAGATTTTAGGCTATATATCATTCAAAATACTTTATTTAAAAGGGGGGTTATAAGGGGGCTTGAATTAAATCGAAATATCTCCCTTATTATTAATTTTTATGAAAAATATTACATAACAAAAGTTTTTTAAAGATGATTTCCGATAAGTTTTAATCTATGTAAAATTTTGATGGGACCAAATTGCACCAAAAACGGATGTTCTTTGAACCAAATGATCATATTTAAATTATTTGCATGCAATAACAATTAAGAAATATGTTAAAGGAATTATCATTGCACTAAATGAGTGGTCTCTGGACCAAAATGATCGCATTTTAATTATTTAAATACAATTTAAATTAAGTGACATATTAAACGATTTATCTTCCTATCAAACACGAATGTTCCCTGGACCAGATGTCCTATTTTAATTATGTAATTACTTTATATTTATTTCTAACAAGTGCAGCAGAGCGCACGGGTACAGCTAGTCTAGAATAAAATTGATGAACCTAGTGAGGTAGCATATTGGCGATATGAGTCACAAGATTTGCTATGGAATTACCTTACTTTCATCTTGCAGTTGAAGAGAAGCTCCGAAATAACCAACGAGGTAATCTAAGAGGGGATTCCGATCCATAACCGATCGCCGCCTAGTGTCCGAATTCTATTTGCAACCCCTAGACCACATCGGTAACTTTGCTGGTTGTTAGGTCGAAAAAGAATTCTGGATATACTGCAAGAATTAAATGTAAAACTAATAACGCTTCACATCCATAAACATAAACTCAGTTGATAAGAACTTGTTTCCATATGCGCGAGTAAAAGATAAGACGGTTAATGCTGAAGGGAGAGAACTACTTGCAGATTGTGATGCATGTCATTTTAAGATTTTAAATATAAAATATGGGAAGAAACGAAAAGGGGAATGAACGTTTGTTAATACCAATGGAGGAAGTGTTGTAGGTTTTATTATACATACTCAGCCAGTATCTGATATCATTCAGTATTTCTGGGTAGAAGAAAGGGCAAACTCGCGCCACTTTAATACACGTGTACTTATGTCTCGTAATAAGTTAGGATAGGGTACATGCTGTTATACTATGTTTTATAAGTACCATTTACATGTGTGTGTGTTTTAAGGAGAGTAGTTATATTGTAATTTTGTATGAAAGAGGCGCAACCTAATAAGTAAGGCCTGTTGTGCAAAGCACATACTGTCAAAGGACCAGCGCAGTGAATTTCAAGGTAAATTCTGTTTATGTATTAAGTTAAGTATGTGTAACTGTTGAATAGGCCTACATTCTAAATACATTATTCATAATATTATGTGACTGAACAGCTGTTAATGAGAAAGCAAAGAGTAGAAAATTTGTTAGTAGACCCCTAGAAAGTTGGTTAATATACCGTAATAGCCACTAGGTCATATATGTTTGATGATGATTTTGATGACAATGAAATTTAAAGTCCGCACACATATTACAACGTGCGTCTTTACATGATCTCGTTTGAGCCTTGAGTTTTATTCTTAGTATAGTATTGTATTATTGCAATATCGATGGTGAAATTATTGTGTTACAGATAATTTTGTTCATAAATAATTTCACGCCATCCTAGTATTATAAACATTTTATTACTACATCTTATATTGTGCGTAATCGGCTTGTTATAGTACGCGTGCCAATAATAGCAATGACGTATTCGCTATGACGTAATACAGGAACGCTTGGACCTGCAAGGTCATCCATTTCTCAATATTCAATGCCAATGCCAGGCACAACTAATCGATACGAGCATATAAAGACTTTGTCAGCTATGCATGTCGAATTATTTCATAATGTATTTCCTACAATTTGTAATGCTGTGATGCTATAAAGTATTGTATCCAACTTTTGGATAATCTTATTATGAAACTCGTGAAAATTGTCGCACGTGCGAAAAATATTCACTCATGCCATAATCATCAAGATTATCCACTTGTTGCCCAGATATTATTATTTTATAAATATCGCTTTAATCATAGCTAAATATTATTAAAGAATAATAATAACACTATCTCCCCGTTCAAAGCCTGCAGTATGTAACTCACAAAATACCAATATTTTTTTTTCAACTGCAGATGTTATTCAAAGTCGAAATTCAACGCCGACGACATAATTATGGTCAAGAAACTCCTTACCAGACACAGGGTTCCTTTCCGTACCTTAAACACATGACACGGTACCCACAACTTTACTTCTCCTCTGGAGCAAATATTGCTAAGGATTTACCACCTCTGGTCAGGTTTGAACCCGCAAACGACTAACATAGTAAGAAAACTACTCGTATACTGCCGAGGACGGCACGACAGAAGTACTTGAAACTTATTTTCTACATCTGTTGACACTTTCTGCAATGGAATGGAAGTAACTCCAACTCGTTTCTCACTTACAACACAGAGATGTATTCTGATTGAATCACCCAATGGTAGGATATTTCAAATACGCTTAAATTTGAATTTTTTCGATAGCAATAAATACTAAATAATTTAAATACGTGTTCCTTAAGAAACTTTCTAGCAAAGGGTAATAGAAAAACCTCGGACTTATCTCATCAAGCTACTATCTAGTGTTCACCAATTTCATCAACGGTAAATAACCGCTCAGTTGATAAAACATTGTTTTTTTACTTGGTTATTTAACAACATTGTATTAAGTAAGAGATTATTTAGCGTCGATGGGATCGGTGATAGCGAGATGGTATTTGGCGAGATGAGGACCAAGATTCGCCGTAGATTACCTGAAATTTGCGTTACGGTTGGAGAAAACTTCGGAAAAACCCAACGTGATAATCAGCCAAAGCGGGAATCAAACCCGCGCCCGAACGCAACTCCGGATCGAAAACATTGTTAATTGACATATTCGAAAGAGAACGCTTAAAATCATTTTCACCAGACTGGAGGTTGTGTCTCTCTCCTCTGCTCCGCTTTACATGTTACTCGTAAACTCTGGATCATAGTAATCTGTAGAGCGCTTAATAAGCGGCCCCTGAGATAATCAGAGTGTACTATATCACAAACAGAATAGAAACGTATCCGGCACCTTCAAATACTTACCTAGTGTTTGAAAATTATGGCATAACCACAGTCAAGTATATACAGTCACGAAGCTCAATACGTAGTAAATATGCATCCATAGATAGTTGCTAACCACTAGGATCGCTACTATCGCCTCATTACATTCAATTCGAAATAGTACCGGCACAGTCTACTGTTCCTAGTACCCTCACAACTCAAGCTTCGTGACTGTATATACTAGACTGTGGTATAACTTTCATATGATTATTATTAAGTAAATATTATTGAGAAGTTAACATAGTACACGTCATTTGATAGTCAAACTTTCAAAGTTTCTCAAGTTCTGAGTTTCGACAAAAGTATTATTTTTGTTACCGTGGAAGGCAACCTTGAAAAATGGCAACTCCACAACATAAATCTTTTGCGTTCTACAGTTTCCGAAAACAAATTCACTGACAATGGTAAAAAGATTGTTTCACAGACATTTCCTAATTGACCATCTACCACATCGTTAGATTGGACGTTCTACCGTCGCTGATCTGGCCTATCGCCCTTGGCCTTCCAGGTCACCAGACTTGACACCATGTGGCTTATTTCTTTGGGGATATGTATTACCTCTACCCCAAGACTTTGAAGAAGTAAGACATCAGATCATTGCTACGATTGCATCCATAAACTGAGCTATGTTGGAGAGAGAATGGCATGAATTTGACTATCGTGGTGATAGCACGCCGTGTAACAAGTGGCTCTCACATTGAGTGCTTATAAGAAGCCAATAAAAGCTTTGATAATTTTTAAACAAATTATGTGCACCAAGTTATTGTATCGTTAATAGTTCTTTAATAATATTCAAACGAATGTGTTAACATAATACTGAAATGCGTTGTATTTCCTATAAGTGAAATAAAACCACTTTGACTTCCGCGAGTAGCGCTTGCTGTGTTCATAGTTTTAAACCAGGCTATGCCTCCCACACATCCATACGGACTCTTCCAATCCTTAAAATTACTTTTTAGTCCGTTCAAAAACAGGAGGCCATACTTTTAGGAATGTCTGGAGATATCGGGAATAGTTTTTTGGACATCTCGGATAACTGACAGTGTAAGATTGCATTTTTATATGCTAAACCACTTTTATTTTCATTTCATTTATTGTATTCCATAGATCTTAATTATCATTAATGCTTTAAGATGTTGAACAAGTCAAGAGTTTACGTAAAGATTATTATTTTAGGTCCTACAAATATATTTGTTATGGTAACAATTATTATTAGAGCAGAAAAATTCGCTCCGGCGTCTCGGGGATCGAACCCGGGTCCTTGGTCCTACGTACCAAGCACTCTCACCATTGAGCGACGCTGAAGTCCAATCCTCAGCACCGGATCGAACTCTCCTCTTCTTCAGCGTAGCTCAATGGTGAGAGCGCTTGGTAAGTAGAACCAAGGACCCGGTTTTGATCCCAAGCGCCGGAACGAAATTTTCTCCTCAAGAGTTGCACAATTTTTGACGAATGAAGTGAGGGTGAAAATTCGCCATGATTATCTGGCATTTGCATTGTGGTTGGGGAAAACATCGGAAAAAACTCAATCAGGTAATCAGTACAAACGGGAATCTAACCCAAGCCCGAGCGGAGTTTCGGATCAGCAGGCTAGCGAGTCTGACGTCTGATTCATGTTGGTAGCTCTACAAAAACTATACAGTACATAGCAAGCAGATAATTAAATTTACAAACTACAAAAATTATTCATCAGTTGAGCTGTAAAAAAATATAATACATAGCAAGTAAATTAATTCAATTTAAAAGCATAAACAATTCAATCTGTTGAGATATACAAAAATAAGTAATACATATCATGCAGATTACTTCAATTTACAAGCGTAAATAATTTATCAGTTGAGCTATACAATAATACGCAATGTACTGCAAGCGATTAATATTCAATTTACAGCATTAGTCCATCAGTTGAGCTATAAAAATATACAGTACATAATAAGCAGATTTTAGTGTATTACGGCATGAGATTGGGAAATGCTTTTTAAAAAAGCGAGGAAAAATTTGAAAAACAAACAAAGCGAGTTTTTCAATGTCCGAGATTTTCCAATGCACTTCACGAACGTGTATTATACAGAATTTTTTGCACGACGAAACACACGATCGTATATTTTGATATCTTAATATACAGTAGGTATGTTACACTATGAACAGCTGACTGATGTTAGCAGTCTGGCTAACGTACAAAGTTCACCATGAACTTCAATGTGAAGGAGTAGTTAAAAACGATTCAGGTACTTGTGATATTTCGTGTTCAATTGGAATAATTTTTATTTATTTTTGTTAAGTGAAGTTTTAATTGTTTAATATGCAGCACGTGCTTTACACTATGAACAGCTGACTGATGTTAGCAGTCTGGTCAACGCACAAACTTCATCATCAACGTCAATGTGAAGGAGTGAAAATAGTTCAGGTACCTGTAATATTTCGTCTTCAATTGAAGAGTCCACTGCAAGAATGATGGATGTCACTTTCTTGTCGAAAATGGACCAAGACTGGCAATGCATAGCTTAAGACATATAGAATGTAAGAGAGTTATATTGGCATTAACACTGATAGTCATTGTCCAGTAATGATCGGAAAATCACAGTTAAGCTTTGAGCGCTAAGCATTTCAAACTTTCAATTGCTTCTCCTGCAAAATGTAGCTAATCCAAATTATATCCATCGTTCTTGCAGTGGACTCTTCAACTGGAATAATTGTTATATCTTTTTGTTAAGTGCAGTTTGAATTGTTTAAATAAAGTTTAGTACATTTCAAATGCAGTTTCGTATAATGTATATTAATTAACACTGCCTTTTGCGTATGAATTTTACATGCGTTGTAGCATACATGAGAAGGTGGTGATTTTCATCATAACACTAGAGCAGTTATTTGTAATATTTCGACATACTTATTTAGATTGGTAAATCTGAATTCAGTAAAATCAACTTTCAATCGTGGCGGCCGTTTGCTGTAACGGCGAGAAAACACACTATCTTGCAAAACTTCAATATACGTGCATATCTGTCCGATATGCTATTCTTCCCATAGTACTTGCCACGCAGTGTCTGAAGACAAGAATTCTTACCTTTTCTAGTGTCGAGTATGTCATATTGCAGCACAACATACCGTTATTAATATTTAAATACTCAAACCTGGCAGTATTTTAACTCACATTCCAATAATTACATCATACTTTAAACCAGTCTACTGTACGTACGTCTGAAGCAATTCTACTGCTGGAGTATTTACTTCAAGATCTCTTTAATTATTGACAGTCATGTCATTTACTATCTTCACTTCCTTCGTTGCTTTTTCCTACATTACGCCTTGATGTTCGCAGACCATATTTAATATCCACATTATTGTTCTCTCCGTTGCACTTTTCATACATTCTTTTACCACAGAACCGAGCTTAAAGATCTTATAATTTTTCGTCATCATTTACCTTAAATGCAATCTCTTTGTCACTGTTCCCATTTGTGTTTATGTACTGTACGTTATATAAAGAACTTCCACTTCCTTTGTTAACAGTTTTAAAATTGTGAGAGATGACATTAATCTTTCAAGTTAAAAACTCATCCGTACTTAGATGACGACCTCTCTCAAAGGATGAAATAATAAGGACACTTTTCAGCTATAAGGTCATTTGAGTTCGCTGAGATGTTAGTGAGAATAATATAAATGGTTAAGAGGTTAAAATATTCAGTTTAATAACATTATTAAAATTATTCTTATTTAAAATGTTTACATTTCATAAATACGCTTAAGCTCATTTATTTGATTAAAACAAAGATGTTAATTTTATTAATAAGGATTTTATAATGTTCCTACTGTTAATTCCCGCCAACTTTTGCTTGGTTTCCCTAAAAAACTCTTCAGGGTTGATATTTTTGCTGGAACCAAGAAAGTACATTATCTACATTATTTCCTCTTTCCTATGCACTTCAGTGGTGTGTGTGAGGACCGTTTGAATATTATGCCTCTATCTAAAGTAGTACCGGTACTGCCGAAACATTATATTAGTTGGGCGTATTAATATGAATGTATTGTGATTGGTCCCGGGTTCGATTCCCGGTCAGGACGAGTTGCCTGTGTGAGGGGTTTTCCCCCTCACTCCTATGGATGAATACCAGGTAACTTTTTCAGGCGATTGGAATCTCACTCATCTTCGCCACTTTCCTTCCTCCCCCATCGTCCTTTCCTCATCATCCCGTTTCTGCTTTTTCAGATTACTCTACCGGCGACCTCCCGAAGCTGCTGGCTCTCTCGACCAGCCTCCGAGGAATGTAGTTAAGCGAGGTTGGATGGCTTCTGCAACGAGCACCCGAGGCGGACCTACTCGGGGGGAGGAGTTTTGCCTCGGACCGCAAGTTGGGCCATATGGATTTCTGTCGGCTGTAGGGACCGGTCGTTAGGGCGGTGCGCGTAGGGGATCTGTGGCACGCAACTCATTCCATATCGAGGGTTAGCGCAATAGATCTCAATAGTCGCAGTGCTGGGCCATTCGTTCCCTCCTCAGTTAAATTCCATTCCATTCCAACTAACATAGTTGAAATTAATATATTTCCTAAACAAATTGAGCAAGTAAGATGAACTGAGAGTCTATGCAATGTGTGAAACAGGGGTTCAATTACTTCATACTAAAACAAATGTTACAGTACAACAATTAAACTTTCAAAAACAAAGAGAAGTATGTTACCGAGTATGAGAAATCTTTTTAAATAAAAACTGGTTACGTGCAATGTTGTTATGAACGTGGTAGAAACTGCCTGATTGAGAAGATTTCGAACAAAATTGCATCTGTGTGATGGTCCTTGTACCATGATTTATCGTGCATTAATTAAGAAATTTGAATAAACTTGTTCAGTTCATGACGAAATGATTCGAGAAGACCAAAAAGTACTATTCAGGCTGCAGGGATTCTTTATAAAACTTAGCTAACTATTATCAGTCAACAGTACGAGTACTAACGTGTTAAGTAAACGCTTGACAACGTCATGCAGCACTGGTCGGAAAATTTTACATGAACTTCTGACATTGTATCCTTATAAAGTGCAAATGATGTTTAAATTGATGGAAACCGGTTAATTAAAGAGATACAACTTTTCATTAGGTCTGTTACCTCATACAGTGACCGGAAAAAGTTTTCATACACAGTCATTGTTTAGATCAAATAGTTATAATATTCTTTCTCTAAGCGATGGCAAGGATTAAAAAATTAATAAATATTACATAGGCCTATACATAATTTGAAAATCCAGAATTTATTAGCACCATTATTTGGCATAAAACAAAATTACTTTCTTTGAAAAAATAAATACTTTATATCTCTCTCAAAATTATCACATGAAAAGGCATTCATACACGTTGTGCATTTCACCCAATTTTCAATGACTTGTTGGTTTTCCTTTGGCGTTTTATTCCCCGCTACAGTGTGAAGATATTGCTAGCTATTGCCACATGCAGTATATTACATAGTTATAGTTCTCGGTGTAGTGTGTTGCGGGCCTAAATCTCGTTCTTTACATATTTCATCGTCCCTTTGTTCCTCTTGATTTCTGAGTTTGTTCGACAGTTTTATTAATTTCAAGCATATTAGCTCATTTTATAAATTACTGTACCTATATTATTGAAGCACCGTTCTTACTGAATCAGTAGACTTATTATTTCGGGGACATAAGAAGTACTGCTGAAGGATTATTTGAGCGAATTGGTGAGTCACGCTTAGAAAACAGATATTTTATGCCTAATGAAATTGAAATAGTACAAACAAATTGACGGAAGGAAACATTTTCACATTGAAACAGACTCTCTTATATATTTCTTAGGTTTTCATTACTTACATTGAGTATATATGAGAACAACTTATTTCGCCTGATATTGACTTATATTTGAAGTTTATTTATTTACTATTCTGTAGAATTATATATATTTTTTTTTTCACGTTTAGTTTCTCGAGTGTAGTTATTTCCATTATAATGACGATTATGTTTGATAATAATGATAATAATAATAATAATAATAATAATAATAATAATAATAATAATAATAATATCTCACCGATGTTAAGTAATATTCATTTAAAAGACTTCACTAAGTAGGGCAAGTATGAAAGCTGTCAGGAACATTGAAACATGAAAAAGTCACTCAACTTAATTTAATATCGTATTCACAAAGTCAGTAATTGAAAAGAAATATTCAAAATAAATTATACAGTGCACATTTCGTTTAATAATAATTTTGAGATAAATACCAGCAAATATCATTACTGTACTGTATATTATTGGTTTAGTTATGAAGAAAGCATTAGAGTGTTAAAGAAGTACACTGTGTACGTTAAGAAGTTTTTATTTCTTGTTGCTTGGCAACCCAAAGCTTTAAATTATTCCAGAATAATACAACACCGGAATCAGACATTTACATAAGTAAAGAGGAAGGATGCAATTTTAATTTGTGTTTTTACGTCACAAGTGTTCTTCTGAATATTTAACATAAAAGAATAAAACTTTTGACCTTGTTTCGGTGACAGGGGTAGTAAATATCACTCCATGTACCAGTCCGTAACACCTTTAAGCTCTGTCTGCAATTTTGTAGGCAGCACTTGTCTTCCTGGTTGTTATATTTTATGTATAAAATGAAATAGTAAAGTAAATCTATATGTATAAGAGGATAAAGAAATAAAAATGAATTGCAAGGTTGGAATAAGCCGCGTCTATGGATCAAGTGCTAGCGCGCTGGTCTTCCACACAAGCGGCCCGGGTTTGACCCCTGGCCAGGTCATGATGGAATTTGTGGTAGACGAAACAGACATTGCAGAATAGTTTTTCTCGGGGTACTCTTTTCTCCATTTTTATTTTTACCAATACTCTCCACCGATGCTGATTAAAGAAGGGTTTGGGGCTCCGGGCCCCTGGGGCTTATAAGGCTACTTGTATGCTTGACCTATCTAACTATATGCCTGACTATCACGAACTGAGGCAGGATGGTCTACCTGTCAGCGTCGGATGATCAAAAATGGCTTGGGGCTCCGGGCCTCTGAAGCTTATCGCGCTACTTATCCGGCAAACATGACCTTGCTCTATATTAGACGCTGGGGCTAGATTCACAAAAAATGCCACCGGGACCACCTGTCGTATTTAAACAATCATCGCATATATAAGATTATTCAAAAGTAAGTTTCCATTTTGAAACAGCTGTATCTTCTGTACATATCAATAGTTTGGGTTCATAAAGGTACCATTACTGTTTAGAAGGTTTGGGTTTATTTTATCGAAGGGTGCTTCGTTGCTATGATAAGTGTATCACGCTTGTATAAACAATAAGCGTTGTTCAGAATACAGACGGCAGTAGGAGAGTAATTTTAATAATTTGTACATTGTTTTTTTTTTTTACCTTTACATGATATCAAGATTACTATCTGGTGTGGATTTACGTCACATTTCATAATAGGACCGTATTTCTATGAAGAAATTAAAAATGGGCAAACAAAAACAGTGACAGTAGTCGGGCAGCACTATTGCGCAACACATTTCGTGGTCGTGTAGTTAGTACGCATTTTCCGAACAGTTGGCGTTTTAGGTCACCAGACATAAATCCAGCTGACTACTGGTTATGGCGTTATCTAAAAGACGTGAGGAACTGAAACAGTCAATATCGGATGTCATTGAAAATATCTCTAGGAATGTGCTTACTAATGCCGTTTATAACACAGAAGAAATACTTTTCTCATTGAACAACACGGTGGTGGTCATCATATTTAATTTGTTCGTGTTTTAATAAAATCCTATTTCTTTAAGAACAAATTGCTGTTTTTAATTTGCAGAATCTAAACATTATTTCACAAACATATTACCATTCCAAATGGGAACTTTTAATAACCTTATATATGGTGTGCACAATGGGCTAAAGTGTGCATAAGTGTACGGACCTGAGTCTTCATAAAGCTAACCAGCTAATGTAGGAATAAGATGGCGTAAATAAACGAATGAAATGTTAATAAATATAGAACTATGGGGTTTCGTAGCTTGTGTAGATTGCTGCGTTTCGAGAGTAGTCGGAGTATGGTAGGGTATGGAATATAATAACTGGAAAATTAATATGCATTTTCACAAAAAGGTATACGCATAAGTTTACGTAACTTTTACAGGGTTGTAATTTATTTATTTATTTATCTATTTATTTGTTTATTTATTTATTTTATGTATTTATTTATGTATTTATTTATTTATTTATTGTTTATTTGTGTGTTTGTTTGTTTATTCGTTTATTCCTTTATTCCTTTATTTATTTTTATTTATTGTTTATTTTTATTTATTGTTTATATATTTCTTTCTTTCTTTCTTTCTTTCTTTCTTTCTTTCTTTCTTTCTTTCTTTCTAACAAGTGTTCCCATTACAGTAGGATAGCCTATATGGATTAATTACCGGTATGGATATTTTAAGTTAAGGGATAAGGCATAACTTTTAGATGCATAGTTCTTTTCTCAGTATTACATACAAAATGAAAAACATTTTTTAATTTAAATGTGAGTGATATCTAAAAATAAATTATGTAAGGAGCTCATTACACGTGGCAGCATTTAATTTTATTCTTAATAACTTCTTTTCCTAAGTGCTATATATTGCTCAATTTAGTGTTAAAATAAAGTAATTTCTACAGTGAGAAGGAAGCTGAGCCTATATATTGATTCCAGTTATAAATTACTTTTTTACATACGATATGCAATAGAGGTATTTCTGACAGTAGTTAAAAACTCTCAAAGTGAGTATCAAATGGTTTTCCTTTTGAACTGTAATAATTTATTTCTTTCTAAATATCGTATACTTAAAAAAAAAGTAACGAGAGCAACAGCAATTGAAGACTGGCCATAAAAAGGGCTATAAGTGTCAAAGAGACGAACCGTAGAAAACAGAGATTTCTTGTGCGGCTAGTAATGTAGTAGGATTATCATACGTTCTGCACATCTATGAAAGAAGCTGTGGCCTAAATAAAATTGCTATTGAACTTATAATTTTTGTTAGTGTATTGAGTCAGAGACATAAACTCCTTTCTTTTTTAATAATTTTCAACGATATTGGCACTTACAGCCTTTTTTATGTCCAGTCTTCAATTGACTTTTTGAAGAACCGTAACTTAGAAATCTCGTATACAATATTCTATTACTGTATACGATACTATACATGCAGACTACCTCCTCCATCCCATTGTAAGTGGCAGGGTGACAGTTTTCGTCTGCGTTCAATTTATTGTTACCAATATTCAAAGCGACAAACGTCTCTTATGCAGTAATAAAAGAGCTTGTTTGATTTGTGTGTTTCGGTGTTGAAAATATGTGGCAGCTCTAGTTATGAATTTTATATTGATGCATTAGTAAATATTAGTAATATGCAATTAATTCACGGATTCAGTGTATGCATTTCTCTTCTGTCAATAAATTGTTATTTTATGTGTGGTAATACCATTAATTATTGCGAGAAGATATAATCGTGGCACTGAACTAATTGCAACAGTATGTACATTGATAGTTGCATGTTTTTCTTACTACACGCAAAGGCGTGTATGAGTGAGGTAAACAGTATATATAACCGCAGTTGTTATTTTTTATAACGCGATTTATCGAATGGGCTAATAGTGAGACAAATATGGTCTCATAACAAAATTGTGAAGTAGAGAGTTCAATATTAAACGATAATTTCCTTCATTCTTCCTCTTCTTCTTTCTTTCTTCATTCATTTCTTCTTCCTTTCATTCCTTTTTCATTTCTACTTTCTTTCTTTCTTTCTTCTTTATTTCTTTCTTCTTTCTTTCCTCTATTCTTTCTTCCTTTCCTTTATTCTTTCTTCCTTTCCTTTATTCTTTCTTCCTTTCCTTTATTATTTCTTCTTTCTTTCATTCTGTCTTTCTTTCTTTCTTCATTTACTTTTCCTTTCTTCTACCTTTCTTTATTGCTTCCTCTCCTTTCTTTACTTTTTCTTTTTTCATTCTTTTTTCCTTCCTTTCTTTTTTTCTTCCTTTCTTTTTTCTTTCTTTCTTCTTTCTCTCAATATCATGAAAAGGAATTCAGCAAGAATGTCTCCTTGAAAATCATAGTCTCTTCAGCTATACGTACGTATTAATTTCGTCGTATGGCAGATAATAATAAACTTTGCCAATATACGTAAGACTGAGCCTGCAGAAATGCGTTTTCTGAGATCGGAGGCCGAAGTCTCCCTGCGAGAGCAGAGAAGAAGCCAAGACATCAGAAACGATCTACAAATCTATACTAATAATAAATCTGTAGCCGAAATTTTTCTGGTAATTTTCGATTTTCCAAAAATAATTGGTCCTAACATATATAATTAACCACCCTGAAACCGAAAATCGCTTTTTTGAAATTTTGTTTGTATGTCTGTCTGTCTGTCTGTCTGTCTGTCTGTCTGTCTGTCTGTATGTTTGTTACCTTTTCACGCGATAATGGCTGAACGGATTTCGATGAAAATTGGAATATAAATTAAGTTCGTTGTAACTTAGATTTTAGGCTATATGGCATTCAAAATACATTATTTAAAAGGGGGTTATAAGGGGGCCTGAATTAAATAAATCGAAATATCTCGCTTATTATTGATTTTTATGACAAATGTTACATAACAAAAGTTTCTTTAAAAATAATTTGCGATAAGTTTTATTCCTTCAAAAATTTTGATAGGACTGATATTTAATTAGATAAATGAGTTTTAAAATTAAAATAACTGCCAAGGCCGTGTAATGAATTAAAAAACAAATGACTTCGTCTATAAGGGGCCTTGGACAGCAACAATTGAAGGCTATGAAAGATATCCTACAGAGAATGTTTCTGTGTTTGTATGAAGTAATATCGGAAGCTAAATTAACCGATTTGTATAATTAATTATTATTTCGCCATTGGAAAGTGTAATTTCTCTAGATGGACATAATGCTATAATGTTTTTACAGTAACTTCTGATATAATATAATATAATATAATATAATATAATATAATATAATATAATATAATATAATATAATATAACATAATATGTAATACTATATAATATAATTTGTTACTTGAAGGGTTCAGAACCATAGTGGACCAAGCGCCATTTACTGAATGCGTAGAAAACAAGGGTTAAAATTAAGTTATTACCATAATTCAATGGAAACCTATAACAAGTAAAATAAAATATACACATTAAATCTAAATGATGTCAATCTCCATTAAACTATGGTTGCATGTAATAAAAATTAAGAAACATGTTAAAGGAATTGTCATTGCACCAAATGAGTGTCTCTGGGCCAAAATGATCGCATTTTAATTATTTGGATGCAATTTAAATTAAGTAACATATTAAACGATTTATCCTTCTATAAATCACGAATGTTCCCTGGATCAAATGTCCTATTTAATTATGTAATTACTTTATATTTATTTCTAACGGGTGCAGCGGAGCGCACGGGTACGGCTAGTATTTAATATAAATGAGAAAGTAGAATAAATTAAAAACAACTGAACACAGCATCTGGAAAGGATGAAAGACGATCCAAAAATTATGTTAAAATATAAACCGATAGGACGAAGAAAGGTGGGAAGTGCGAGATTAGGACCGCATATGTCATTATACAACACAGAAATCAGATGAGAAGTGTACAGGAGCGACGGGGTCTTCATTGTGAGCTGCTGATGCATTCGTGGCGGGGAACTGTGGGCTGGCATAATAATAATAATAATAATAATAATAATAATAATAATAATAACAACAACAACATTGGTATTGGAGAAAAATGGGAGTATAAAGGTAGAGTACAGTACATGTTGTTCGTAGATTTAAAAAAGGCATATGACTCGTTTACGAGACAAGTTTTAGATAATGTTTTTATCGAATATGGTATTACCAAGAAACTAGTTCGATTAATTGAAATGTGCCTCAGTGAAACGTACAGCAGAGTCCGTATAGGCCAGTTTCTGTCGGATGCTAATTCACTGCTGGCTAAACCAAAGAGATGCACTATCACTTTTACTTTTAACGTTGCTCTAGAATAATATGTCATTAGGAAAGTCTAGGATAACAGAGAGGGTTTGGAATTGACCGGGTTACATCAGCTTCTTGTCTGTGGGGATGAAGTGAATATTTTAAGAAAAAATCCACAAACTATTAGGGAGAGCATGGGAATTTTACTTGAAGCAAGTAAAGAGATAGATTTGGAAGTAAATCCCGAAAAGACAAAGTATGTGATTATGTCTCGTGACCAAACCATAGCACGAAATTCAAATATAAAAATTGGAAATGTATCCGTTGAAGAGGTGGAAAAATTCAAATATCTTGGAGCAAAAGTAGGCCTAACAAATATAAATGACACTCAGGAGGAAATTAAACGCAGAATAAATGTGGGAAATGCGTGTATTATTCGGTTGAGAAGCTTTTGTCATCCAGCCTGCTCTAAAAAAAAACTGAAAGTCACAATTTATAAAACAGTTATTCATTCATTCTTTCATTCATTTGGTGTTCTGCCCAATATTTCCTATTTTTTGCCTTCCTCTTTGTTTCGTCATACGATCCATATATCTTAATGTCGTCTATTATCTGATAAAAACAGTTATATTATCGGTTGTTTTCCTATGGCTGTCAAATTTTGACTCCCACTTTAGAGATGAACAGAAGTTAAGGGTGTTTGAGAATAAGGTGCTTAGGGAAATATTTGGGGTTAAGAGGGATGAAGTTACAGGAAAATGGAGACAGTTACACAACGTAGAACTGCACGCATTGTATTCTTCACCTGACATAATGAAGAACATTAAATCCAGACGTTTGAGATGGGTGCATGTAGCACGTATGGGCGAATCCAGAAATGCATATAGAATGTCAGTTCAGACTTTGGGGGAGGCCGAGATGTAGATGGGTAGATAATATTAAAATGGATTTGACGGACGTGGGATATGATGGTAGAGACTAGATTAATCTTGCTCAGGATAGAGATCGATGGGAGGCTTATGTGATGGCAGCAATGACACTTCGAGTTCTGTAAAACCCATAAGAAAGTAGGTATTATAATAATAGTAATAATAATAATGTTATTATTATTATTATTATTATTAATATGGCAGTTATACATATTTAATTCGAAATGGACAATAAATTGAAGTAAACAGTACATGCTCTGAAACTATAGGGCACAAACACGTATCATATAAATTGAAATGGATCATATGGAAAAACTGTAATATTGTATTCGGATATTAATGTTAATATATCACCGCAGCAGGTTATGAATGTTGATTCATTCTGACAATGACATTCTGACATTACAAAAGTTTGTTTCATTTTGATTTTCTTATCTCGTCTTAATTAAATCACTATCGGGATACAGAAAAATAAAGCCATCTAGTGAGATGTGGACTGAAGGATGTATATTACCTCCTCGGCTAGTAACAGCTACAACTACATTAGCGAGGCTTTCGCCCAGACCGCAATTTACAGCAGTTGGAACGGAGGCTTTCGAACTCAGCAGATTTATATTACTGTACTAAACCTCAGGACACGCTCCCCAGATTTTCTTCTTTGTGAGATTGAAGACTATCATCTAATGCACTACTTGAATTTGCAAAAGGAAACATATCAGACTAACCAAAGATGTTGATAAAGCGTCGTAAAATAACCTACTAAAAGAAAGAAAAAACATATAAGATTCTTCCTCATTTTATGAAATGTAAATAATATAATGATGTAATAAAATAAACAGTGTAGGACATTACGCGCATTGCTTGATTAGTATAAAAAGACTAGTATTAAGAAAAATTATATAATATATTTTAAACATATTGTACAACATATGGGAAAATTCAATGTTTTCGTATCAACAATAATTCAGGAAAATAATGTATTAGTACATACTGAGCTAAAGCGTGAAACTCATTGATCAAATTACCATAAGAAATTTAACTTCAAACACTACAATAATATAGATATAACTGTCAACATTTGTATGATAGACAACAGAAATCAACGTACAAGGGTAAGACAACAGTAATATGCGTTACAAAAGCGGTATGTTGATGTTTTCATGTTCGAGGAAAAGTTTAAAAAGCGAAAAGTAGTTGAGCTTTTTTAATTTCCGAGAATTGAAAGAAAACATACCGCTCGTGTATCGTGCATTATTTTGTGCGAAGATCGTTTATTATATATCTGAAAGAGGAATTTCTAATTAGTTGCAATGAAATCTCCATCTTGGTTTCTGTTCAATGACGGCAAATTTGCAAAACAAAAATATCTATCTTCAACATTGTTGCTTTAAAATGTTTGGAGTGTTTACTATACTACAGCAGGCCGTGATATACGTCTGTCTTTTTTCCCCCCAGTCTATGATCAATCTGGAATCTTGTTCATTTTTTCACGGCTTCCTTAATGTTACTTTCATCACGAATGCAGTAACTTTAGTGCAGTTGTAGAGTTTACTTAATTTTTGCAAATATTTAAAAACAATAATTAACAGTGCAATTTAGGTGAAATTGCAGTGGTAAGTTTCCAATTTATAATTTTTACTATATTGAACGTCTCTAAAAATAATATGTTAAAAGCCTAAAGCAGTAAAATCAATATGTCACTTAAGCGGTAAGAAGAGGAAAATTGTTATGTGTGTTAGGTTGGGAATATTGAATGTGGAATTTTAGACTTTCCGCGGATTGGTTTTGTGCGGAAACCAAGCAAATACGCACGATCTCGCACAAAATTAAGTGCTACTCCAGTATTGTATAGGATTGGCCCAGCGCAGCAAGCCTAAATTCAATTAAATCAAGATGTAAAAGTCCACACCTGTGTAGTAACGGTCAGCGCGTCTGGCAGCGAAACCAGGTGGCCCGGGTTCGAATCCTGGTCGGGGCAAGTTACCTGGTTCAGGTTTTTCCTGGGGTTTTCCCTCAACACAATACGAGCAAATGCTGGGTAACTTTCGGTGTTGGACCCCGGACTCATTTCACTGGCATTGTCACCTTCATATTATTCACACGCTAAATAACCTCAGATGTTGATACAGCGTCGTAAAATAACCCAATAAAATAAAAAAAAGATGTAAAAATATTACTAGACAAAATGATTTTAGCAGTATCAATGAAATGCGCTCCCTAATATTTTTAATGAATATAAAAGGATACGGGGACGGTGTACGTGTATATACATAGATAATAGGAAAATGAAAGAAAGATTTGGACTGGACTGGTTCAGACTGACCTGGTTCAGAAATAATAGAGGCAATATACCTCAAAGCACGTGCCCATTATGTGAACAAAGAGAATATGGGATTCATATTGTTTTTGAATGTCAATATACAAAAGAAATACGGATGAAATTAATAAATGAAAAATTCCTACAAATGAATAAAGAAATAGTTATAAGAAAACTTATGAATAATAATAACATAAAGTTACAAAGCCAAATAGGTCTATATCTTCTTTTGGTTAAAAAATTATACTGGAAGGAATAAATTAAATAGCTAGAATTGAATGAGATAAGAATGGATAAAAAAAAAGGTTTGGGTTTTGATAGCACTATCTATAAATAAAATAAAACATATATATTCAAATGATTTAAATAGGCCTATACTAGAATAATGGAAGATTTATATATGATAGCTGCACATTGCGGATTGAAGCGTGAAGTACATCTTAGGAAAGTGAATAAAGACTAATTATTGTATCGACATAGTAAAATGAGTTGAGTCTTGCACAAAACTGGTAGCAAGTGCATGCTTATGTTAAACAGTTAAGTTTAGAAAATATTCCGTATAGGTCAGTTTCTGTCAGATGCGTTTCCAATTCACTGTAGGCTAAAGCAAGGCGATGCACTATCACCTTTACTTTTTAAATTTGCTCTAGAGCAGCCGTGGCGAAAAGGCCATGGTGCGCCGAGTCACTGTGTAAGCTGCAACGTGCGTAGCACCTATGGAGGGAGGCAGACAACCGAAGGGGAAGTTAATGTTTAGGACGTGTAACGAAGAAAGAAATGAACAAGAAAACATAGAACACATTATCACAACCTAAAATTAACTGTCTTCAGAATGTCTCTGCGACAATGTTTCAAAATCAGGAATTATGTCACTTACTGCCAATCGTTGTTGATCACGAAGGTATTTCTCATGTCAGTCGTGATCTAAATTTGATTTTTACTATTTTCATTGTTGAAAATAATTGTTCACTAACGTAAGTTACAGCGAACATGGCTTCAACAGAGCAAGCGAAAGAACGAAGCTTCAAATATTTAGTTTTTTTTTCCAAAGATTTGAAAAATTCAATATCTGTCAAGTCCTTACATCTAGCTTCCATTTAACGTCACATTGTAAATCTGTGGGTTTAAATTGAAAATCTAACCGCATTATTCGTACATCTGCTGTAAAAGAATCGACGTACAGAGATGATAATAATAATGATAATAATAATAATAATAATAATAATAACACTTAACCTTTTAATGTTTCATCAGTAACATGTAGTAACTTATAATGCCGTTTTACGTTATACAACCGTTTTCCTAGTAATATTTGTGAACAAATCATACATTTAATATTTTCATCATATTGTAAGCAAAAGAATGCATCCTCCCATCCTACTTGAAACTTTCGTTTTTTTATAGAGGTACATGGTTTCGAGAGAGACATTGTGACGATACGCCACTCCCAGGTCAGAGACAAATACAAATGAAACGGAGTTTGACTCCAGTGAGTGAGAGGGTGGGGGTTGTAGGTAGGAAGCAAGGGAAATGCACTGCGAGCCACAATGTGCTCGTGAGTAGCAATTTCGCCGCGGCTGCTCTAGAGTATCCCATTAGGAACGTCCAGGATAACAGATAGGGTTTGGAATTGAACGGGTTACATCAGCTGCTTGTCTATGCGGATGACGTGAATATGTTAGGAGAAAATACACAAACAATTAGGAAAAATATGGGAATTTTACTTGATGCAAGTAAAGAGATAGGTTTGGAAGTAAATCCCGAAAAGACAAAGTATATGATTATGTCTCGTGACGAGAATACTGTACGAAATGGAAATATAAAAATTGGAAATTTATCCTTTTAAGAGGTGGAAAAATTCAAATACCTGGGAGCAACAGTAACAAATATAAATGATACTCGGGAGAAAATTAAACACAGAATAAATATTGGAAATGTCTGTTATTATTCGGTTGAGAAGCTTTTACCATCCAGTCTGCTGTCAAAAAAAATTGAAAGTTAGAATTTATAAAACAGTTATATTACCAGTTGTTCTTTATGGTTGTGAAACTTGGACTCTCACTTTGAGAGAGGAACATAGGTTAAGAGTGTTTGAGAATAAGGTGCTTAGGAAGATATTTGGGATGAAGTTACAGGAGAATGGAGAAAGTTACACAACACAGAACTGCACGCATTGTATTCTTCACCTGACATAATTAGGAACATAAAATTCAGACGTTTGAGATGGGCAGGGCATGTAGCACGTTTGGGCGAATCCAGAAATGCATATAGTAGTAGTTGGGAGGCCGGAGGGAAAAATACCTTTGGGAGGCCGAGATGTAGCTGGGAGGATAATATTAAAATGGATTTGAGGGAGGTAGGATATGATGATAGAGACTGGATTAATCTTGCACAGGATGGGACCGATGGCGGGCTTATGTGAGGGCGGCAATGAACCTGCGGTTTCCTTAAAAGCCATTTGTAAGCAAGTAAGTAAGTATTTATTTGTTGTGAAAAGTATCCCGGTCACATCGTTTCTAGACACTAGGTACGGCCCACCACTTAGGAGTGACGGTTAGCATGCCTGACCGTGAAACTAGCGGGCTGGACTCAAATTCTAGTTGGGACAAGTTTCCTGATTGTCATCATAATTACACTTTCCTTTCTCATCATCACCTTCTTCTTCGTCTTCTTCTCCGTTTTTCTCCCCTATTTCGGGCTTGCTCCGATGTAGAGTTGGCTGTGGGACGCCATCGAACTTGGACCCCGTGGTATGTGGTCATTAGTTGCTGGTGGTAGTACAACGTACGGGGCTCTCCCCCGGGTTCATGGTGGTTCATGGGACTGAGGCTGAAGGACCGCAGTGTTTGAGGCCTACGCGGGATGGTAAAGAGATTCTGGAGGCTGTAGAGGAGTTCGGGGTTGTCCACAAGGAAATCTGTAGCGCGTGGGCACATTATTCCATCCAGAGTAATATAATATGCCCATCCAAGCGGCCTACGTGCGAGAGCAGTTCCCAACCCGTGCCCTTCCTCTCAATGGGGACTAATAGATAGACACTAGATACAAGAACCAAAATAAAGTTAGGGTAAATTAGGGTCTGTTGGACAGTCGGGCGTGTTGAACACTTTGTACTTTAACGTGTTACTTCGCCACTTGTGGGCACCACATTCTGCTAGAAATGACGAGTGAGGCTACTTCCGTCATTGATTTCTAGCAGAATGTGGTGCCCACAAGTGGCGAGGTAACACGTTAAAGTACAAAGTGTCCAACATGCCCGACTGTCCAACAGACCTTAATTTACCCTATGTTATTTCTAAGACAATATTTTTCGAAATTTGTATAAAATGATATAAGAACACTTACTGCTTCCATACACTATATTCAAGATAGCGTGACTGCGTAGTAGTAACTCAACGAATTTTCGGTAGTGAGTTTTTTTTACATACTCGTATTTCGAAATTTCATCTCCAAATCTGAACATCTATTCATGAATGTCAGAGATTCTGAAAGTTAATGAAGTGAAAGTAGCTCTTTGACAAGCGTTAAATATTTGAATGTGGCAAGTTTTCTTGTTTTGACCAGATGCTCATAATCTAAAACAGCAAGAAAATATTTGGATTCAAATAATAACTTCTAATATGTTTCAGTTATAACTTCATTATTATCTGTATTTATTTATATTTTGAAGTATTAATTTTCAGACAAACTGACTTCCAGATACCGAATGTGAACTAAGTTCGTTCAGTAGTTTATGGAGAAATCTCAGTACGTACGCCAAAGGAGAGACAGACGACGTGCCAGAGGTTCTCTGTTGCATGTATAGGATATGGCACCGAACATTTAGACCAGGTTGTAATGAATGGAGGTGTATTGTATTTCATGTTGTGAAAGAAGGTTTAATTATAACCGTACATTAATTAAAGTACAGCTCTGCACTGTAATCCTCGGTGAATTCTACATGCTCCTCTTCTCACACTGCCAAAGAAACATTTCGCAGTGCAGAAGGTAATTGCTTTGGGTAATAATGTGACGCTAAATGTTTAGTCCTCTTCTTTTTGCTCTTTAACATGAGACAGTAGACTGGAAAATTTGTTACGTCTTCATAACGTTTTTGTCCGATCTGCACTACATTTTCCTTTGTGTTTTTTCATTCCTGGTTGTTAAATATGTTAATAGGTAAAACGTAGAAATTGTATTTAAATAATAATATATCTTTGTGTAAAATTGTTGTATGTAATGTGTCTGTGATCTATTATATATAATAAACCAAACCAAACATTCCTGGTTGTTGTGCTATAGGGCTAGTTTTCGAGGAACTGACCACCCTACTGCATTATCCCCTAGCTTAGTTGTCTCATGAGTGATGACTTATTTGTGCCACTTATGAGGTTCAAACCTATATTCGGACAGTTGACTAAACAACAAAACAAACAACAGCATACGAATATATATGGTAGTTTATCATACCGCACACGTGATCATTTTCCAGTATTTGATAAGGGCACATTTTAAATCCATTAAAAGCGTATTTTAACGGCAAATTTTAATTTCACATATTGCCGTGGGAAGATACTTTCCTAACATAACTTTAAAATGTAACCTATTTCAACTTCGTCAAAACTGGTATACGAAAATGTATGAATTCGGTCTATGACGTTCACACACACACACACATACACATACACATACAGATATACACACACACAACAATTTTACATTGGAAAAGAAGTTTTTGGACGCCACGTTTTGAAACATGATGCAGTCCGAGATATAATTATGTAATGAATTGATGTAGAAGCTCCCAATAATCACTTAATAATGAGCTTTACTGATTACATTATATACAGTATAGTCTAACATCTACAAAATGGCGTTGCATTTCAGGTGATATTTTGGGCAGACTCACCATCTCTTATATCTAATAATATTGACGACGCCGAAAGTTAGTATGACCATTAAAAAAAGAAATCCATGTATCACAACCATTAATTAATTTGGTAATACACGCATTACAAAGTGTCCTACTTGAAACATACCCAGAAATGAATAAATCTGATAGCCGAAGAAGAAATACCAATTAGTGGGGAAAAATAACAGTCTTTAACGAAATATAGAGAAAATAAAATCACACTCTTAAGAAAGTCTTGGTTTAACTTGGTTTCATTTATTATTACCTGCATATTTAGCGTAGCTATTTAGCTTAGTACATTTGACAAAATATGTGCACACAACTTATCTAACAGCTCCTATGATATATACTTCGCAGCCAATTTTAATCTTGGGTAAGCGGGAAGGAAACTTCTGATTGATTGTAATGTGCGCTTTTGAATCATAAGAAAGATAAAATGTGCGCTTATGATGATCTCTGCATAGCCTATATTAGATTAGTGTATAATTTCGTAGCGTTTTTTTCATAAGTTTATTAAATACGTCATCAGATACACATAAGAGAGAAGTTGATCATAAACAATATATTCTCCTTCACTATTTATAACAGTCTGCCAACGCTGGAGTAGTTTTCGATTCCACGCCTGTAGAAATCGCGTGGTTTTGAGTTAAAGAAGTCGTCAAGCCATGTTCGGAGAGCCTTTTCATCCAGAAAGGAAGTTCCTTGAAGGTTGTTCGATAGAGAGCGGAAAAGGTAAAAATCTGAGGGCGAAGGTTCAGGTGAATAAGGTGGGTGCGGAATAACTTTCCCAACCCAACTCCTGGATAGTGTTTTTGTCAGATTAGCAGAGTACGTACGAGCGTTATCGTGGAGTAGCATCAATTCACGCAGTCTTGTTGGTCATTTTTCTTGGATTGCGTGTGAAAGACGTCTCAGTTGGTGGCAATAAATGTCGCAAGATGGTGGAATGGTCACAGTTCATCACATTTGCCAGTTTTCAAGTACACTGACGTGTATCATTGCGGGTTAATGTGTTTAAACGGTCTTCATCAAACCCCCGAAGGTCTTCCTGAACGTGGAGTGTCACTAATGTCAAAACGACCCTCCTTAAAACAAGAAAACCATTTTCTTGGCGTGCTCTCTCCGATAGCATTGTCCCCATACACGGCGCAAATGTTTCTGGCTGCCTCCATTGCTTTCGCACCTCTATTGAACTCAAAAAGAAGAATATGTCGGAAATGTTTCACTTTCTCCACTTGACACTCCATCTTCTAGCGTCCACGGCTCCACTCACTATCTGCAAAAATTAAAATTTGAGCATGTAAACTCAAGCACAACAATTTAAAAATGACGATCGATAAATAAATCCAAAGCACCCGGACGAGCAACTGTTTCTGAATACTTAGTGTAGTGCAATCAAGCGTCGTATCGACGAAAAACTGAACTAAGTGTCTTACGTTATTCTTGAAAAGCTCAGAACTCATGTAATATCAGGCACAACAATCTACGAGACCTGAAATGCGGGAGATTTGAAGTCCCTAGAGCATCTCCTTTTTAATAACTTACCATTAATATTAGTAACAGTAATAATAATAACAATAATAATAATAATAATAACAATAATACAGTAGTAATGGGACGAAAACATAACACTAAACACGCTTATGGATGAAAATTGATAGGTCTATAATTTAACCGCAAACTGGTAAAAAAACCTTCAGCAGCGACCTTCTTCCGAACTAGCTCGTCCCTTGCCCGCACAGTATTATAAGAAGCCACAGAGAACAGTACACGTCCACGCCTGTAGAGTAACGGTTAGCTCGTCTAGCCGCGAAACCAGGTGGCCCGGGTTCTATTCCCGGTCGGGACAAGTTACCTTGTTGAGGTTTTTTTCGGGGCTTTCCCTCAACCCAATATGATAGGTCTTAGGGTGTTGGACCCCGGACTCATTTCACCGGCATTATCACCTTCATCTCATTCAGACGCTAAATAACCAAAGCTGTTGATAAAGCGTCGTAAAATAACCTAATAAAAAAAATAACAGTACATACGAAGTCATACGTTGGGCATCACACTAAAAGTTTCATAGCGATGAAGACGGATCATGCACAACCATAATTCTATGCGACAAGCACACTAATTTATGAACTTGGACAATAACAAAATTAAGTGTAACTAGCGCTTAGTTTTTCCGATGATTTCTGATGGGAAAATCAGCCATTACACTACCTTACTACTGACAACATCAGAAAGCAAAAAATTACCAGCCCTTGACCAGCGTATATGCAAGGCATAATAAAAGCCTAAACTAACCTAACCTGTCACAGATTCGTATATGCAAGGCATAGCGTGAAAGTTTCGTAATATCACCAAAGTATGTTGGTATTACAGATGAGACAGCTGAAAGTGTGGAAACGAAGTACGAGGAACAAATTCAGTGCTAGTTTAGCCCAAAATTATTCCAACTAATTTTACATGTTGATTATAAAATTATTTTTAATATGTGTACACTATAACACTATAAATCAGTGATAAATCTTACCAGAGTAAATAACGCTTGATCGTTCAGCTCCTTTTGCTTTCATTGTACACATTTTATGAAGGGAGTGTAGTATCTAACATGGTGTATGTTTTCGTCAGTTTTCAAATTGATAGCAGTAATATCACAGTTTAGTATATACAGTCACGAAGCTTGAGTTGATGAGGGTGCTAGGAACAATAGACTGTGCTGGTACTATTTCGCATTGTCTGTGATGAGACGATAGTAGCGATCCTAGTGATTAGCAACTATCTATGGATGAATATTTCCTACGTATTGAGCTTCGTGACTGTATATACAGTAGAACCTCCATTAGCCTATCCGTGGTAATGAAAGGGGTGGACTGGACTGTTAATCGAAAAAATTGTATAATCCGTACCATAAAATATTTTCATAAGTCCATACTACAATCTCATAATTTCCTCCATAGTGCTGTTTTAACATGCTAGATAGTGGATCAGAAGTTCACTATTTTAATTCTGGTTCTCAACGACGAATTTATAAGGGCCAAGGAAATTCCTTATGATGGTTGTTTGCGGAAGGATAAGAATAGTAGAGGGCTCCTGTTGTAGATCTACTTAATACGTCATAATTCATCATTATTTTTCATTAAATCGCACACAGTTGTACCGCCAGTCATCTATTCTGATGCGAAATGAGCTACGGTTTCTGTTTTCCCAAACCTTTCAATTATTTGCATTTTTATTTCGATACTTAACAAAACACTTTTGACACCTGTCGAAGATATTTTGCATAGAAGTTATAAAGTACGGGTATTCGAACAGTAAAACAAGAACTGAATCTGTATAGCTATTGTGCGGAAATTCTTGGGATCATTTCTTTGAAAGCAGGTAGTGACTATTTTAGAAGTTGGGAAAAACACCTACAAGTAACTGGTCTTACTGCCTGCAGTAGTACTATGTAAAGGTAAAGTCTTGTAATAAAACACTCTAGAGGAAATTGGTACCAATATAAGGTAGGCCTATAGTACTAAGTTTCTTTCATGTTTATTGCCGCAGTAAAGAAAGAAAGAAAGAAAGAAAGAAAAGAGTGACAGAAAGACAGTCGGATAATCCGCCTATCGGTTAATAGGATGACGGATAATCGGGGCTCTACTGTACTAGACTGTAGTAATACTATTATGAAAAGGCGACTTTCACCTGTTGAAAAGTGGGTTTAATATCTATAACGTTTTAACAAAATGTTAGACGTACAAAATGCTACCTGGTATAAAATTATCTCTTTGATATATGCGTTCGAAATTATGGTGATGACTAACGTTACAGTAGCCACTTTCGTGTTCTTTGATATAAATGTGATCAGTTGTTTTATATCAGTAGTAAAGGTCGACATGTAACACGAACTAGAAAAACAACATAAATTACAAAATTAAATTGTACTAGTAAAAGAAAACTTAATTTATTCATGAAATCGTATTGTAAGAACCACAATTATTGCTGCTCAAAACAAGCTATTGTGCACATTAACATGTTGCGAAAGGTACATTTTTTTATCAAAACAGTTACGTTCGTGTCTCGACAAATGAAGGCAACGCAAAATACATAACCAGAAGAAGAGAGTAAGAAAAAGAACGAGAATTCATACATGAGAGAAGTAGATAACTGTACGTGGTTTGTTAATATTATCCTATCGTGTTTAGTTTAAGTTTTCCACCCTACCGAGAAAGAAAAAAAATATTTATATATTTTAGAGTTCAGTAAAACTGAAAAAGACAGGTCATATTAGTTTGTTAAAAAAATTGAGATCGTATCATGTGTTTTCAGTAGAGGAGAAAAAAGAAAAGTTTTAACGCCATGCCACGCTTCCAGCCAGAGTTGTGATAAGCATGCAAACACTTCGTACACGAAATGCTTTGCGGGGAATACTTCCGCACCTATAGTCAAGGCATAGTTAAGTTATCGCATTTATTAACCCCCTTATCGGCTTTTTGTTATGACGTTAATACCATATTTAATTCATTTTATAATAAACTTGTACAATATCTGACATGAAAGGAATTGAATTGAAATTCAAATGTGAATGAAAATGTCATTTTCAGTTGGGTACCCATTCATGCTTATCTCCAGCTATACATATTTTAAGGGCGAAGCCATGATGTAGTCTAATAAAATTTGTCATCCTGATGAGTGTTACTCCTCTTTCAATACTCTTGAAGCCTTTATATTCTTATCCTTTTATGTTTTTTAATGAAGCTTTATAATCATCAATTTTAATTTCTTTGTGTATTTATTAAATATAGTCCTATAGATTTTAATTGTGTGTTTATAGCTTGAGAGTAGTTTCGTATTCTTCGCGACAGTTTTCTGGACTGGATAATCCAGTGATGAATGCTTCTAAACCAGCTGTAAATTAACATTTCCTCCTCTAATGGCCAGTTTTTCCAAGTAATGTTTAATTTGGCTTAACAAATGTTAAATTAACAGCTGGTTTATTTTTAACGTTTTGTTAAGATGTTTTCCATTTTTACAACATAATTTTGTTTAAAATAACCAACAGTTAACTTTAACTGTCGTTAATATTATTCTAACTACTCAACAGCAGTTGATAATGATTTTGCATATATAAGACATCTTCTTATTGGCTGATATTATTATTTAAATTCTGTACTGTGGAGTAAGTCATGAAACATGTGTAAAATCGTAACCTATTAGAGTAGCCATGATTCATACAGTACAGAGAATTGATAAATGAAAGTTGCATTGACTGCTATTGAATAATAATTATTATGTATGGTTATATTTTATAATGCTAAATATGAATTTCTGTTTAGAAAAATCTCAGCATTATGACCACCAGGTGACAATAATTACACGAATGTGTGTGTAGTCAACTGTACACAAAACCCCGAGGAGAATTCCGAATCATATAAAATTCTCTAATTCAGGTCCATGTATAAATTATATGTAATTTAGTCCTAAAGAAGCAATTGCTGCTGAAACAGTTTATTATTTATTCACTGTGTATTTTGAAGCACTATTGACATCGGCTATAAGTGAAGAGCCAGTAACATAGAATCTAGAGTTAATAGTAGCTGGTGAATTGGAACAAGTGGCCTATTTCTGTTTGTAGGATATTCAAATCTGACTTCAATTTCTTGCCACGTTGAGATCGCACTTTTCCTCAATATTAAATGGGTAATAGCTCAGCACCGAAATAAGCGTCAGTATGATAATCAGTTGACTTATAAAGATTATCTTCCCTATATTAATATTCCAAAATATCTTTTAAATTATATATTACCAGTCTTATGGCCGGTTTCACAAAGCTTCATTAAGGTTTTAATGATTCGTTAATGTATTTACTGGTTCATTAAATCATTTTTATATCTCACCAAGCATCTTTAGCCTAACGAACCAGTAAAACTATCATTAAATTTAGTGACAGAAATTTCCGTCTTTAAATTTTTAATTATTCATTAGTTGCAATATAAAATGGCGGAACGTTTCGACGCAGAATTGTTATATCTGGAACTGCTCGAAAATTAAGAGTCAAATGGAGATAATGTTAACCATTTAAAAACCGATCATTTTGATAATTTGAATGACACAAAAATTCACAAAAGATACCGCGTCACGAAGATCGTGGTACCGGTACTCAAAATTTTAGAAGAAACTGATCATAGGTTAGAATATCATAAAAACGGCTGAGACAAAGCTGAAACTAGTCAACTAGGTAACATACAACTGAGTTTTATTTTAAGACATGAAAGTGATTATTATAACTACATACCGGTACCTAAGAAATATTAGTAAATTAATACATAATGTGCATTCAAACATAACAAAACTTAATTGGTATATTAACTTTCATTTATTAGAATTATATTATAGCTAGCGATAAGATATGTTTGCGCTGGCTTTAAAACAGAAGCGAAAGAGCTGGATTCTTGGAATTTATAATCGTTTTCTTTCCGATGGAAATTTAATTTTCCAGCAGGATAATCACCCCGCGCACACCGCCATAAACGTTCAAAGACGGTTCACGGAAAAGCATGAAAAAGAGGAGGATTGACAAATATCGATACATCCCACCTCAAAATCCAGATCAGTTCTGGGATCAAGTTCTGGTTACCTGAGAAGATTTCGCTAAGGACCAGAACTATTTCCGCGATCTGGTGGACTCAATGTCCCGAAAATGCCAGGCAGTGATAGACGCCGATGGCATGTGGACAATGTATTAGATCCACATGTGTATCTTTTATTTTTCTTTAATTTGTTTGTTTATCTTTGTTTTATTTCGGGAAGAAAATTGATCTCCCAAGAGTTTTTTAAATTCTCCTAGTGGAGCCAGAGTTGCGAAATAATAAGTTCCACTATACAAAATTATAAAAATGAAGAAAGGTAACATGTATAAAAATTAGTTACGTTAATTAAAAAAAGTTATCGCCGAGAATCGAACACGCGCGACGAGGGACATATAGCTGCTAGGCTTGAAGTCTACGGACACAGCTCACAAACAAACGTAATCGTGTAAATATTTCAATGTTCAGTACTAGTTAGTGTTTCATTTGGACTGATTTACTGAAGCTTGGTGAAACCGGCTCTTACTCTAAATATTCCTCAAAGAGAAACATAACATGTTATTTTCACAACTTTTGTCTGAACAGCTGTGGTGTTATCCGCCATGTTTAACTGTCTGTTAAATGAGTTAACGGCCTGAAATCCTACATTTAAAGTTAACAAATGGTTAAGAATCTGTTAAGCCAAACCGGTGTTGAACAAATGGAAAAACCGTATTTAACAAACTGTTGAAGGTTTAACAATCGTTAAGTGTTCTAACAATACTTGGACAAACCGGCCATAAGTGTTATTCCTCCAAGACGTCTTAGTTGAAAAGTACATTGTATCACAGGAAGATAGTTGAGGATAGAATCGGTTAGGTTATATGAGACACATCACAATCTCTAACAGTCAGTGTAATAAAATTAACAAACGTTTTATCCATTGTCTAAAAAAAGAATATATAATATATGAAGGAGGCTATAATATGAAACATATCACAACCTTCACAATCCAATCATCCAAAATTAATTAAAAGTCGCACTCAAATCAGATCTCGAGGAGTCTCTTCAGTGGTCTTCCTTGGTTTCTTGTACCTGATGGGCTGAAATTTTTAAATATAATAATAATAATAATAATAATAATAATAATAATAATAATAATAATAATAATAATAACAATAATAATAATAATAATAATAATAATAATAATCTATACTAATAATAAATCTGTAGCCAAAATTTTTCTGGTAATTTTCGATTTTCCAAAAATAACTGCTGTTAATATGTATAATTAACCATCCAGAAAACGAAAATCGGTTTTTTGAAATTTTTGTTTGTATGTCTGTATGTTTGGATGTTAGTTACCTATTCACGCGATAATGGCTGAACCGATTTATATGAAAATTGGAATATAAATTAAGTTCGTTGTAACTTAGATTTTAGGCTATATGGCATTCAAAATACTTTATTTAAAAGGGGGGTTATAAGGGGGCCTGAATTAAATAAATCGAAATATCTCGCTTATTATTGATTTTCATGAAAAATGTTACATAACATAAGTTTCTTTAAAAATAATGTTCGATTAGTTTTATTCTATACAAAATTTTGAAAGGACTGATATTTAATGAGATAAATGAGTTTCAAAATTACAATAACAACACCATCTAAGGCGCTGTACTGAAATAAAAACAAATGACTTCGTCTATAAGGGGCCTTAGACAACAACAATCGAAGGCTATTAAACATAGCCTACAGAGAATGTTTTTGTGTTTGTATGAAGTAATATCGGAAGCTAATTAATTGTTTAATTATTATTTCACCACTGGAAAATGTAGTTTCTCTAGATGGACATAATTCTACAATGTTATTATAATAACTTCTGAAACATATAGCAAGTAATATAAAGTAGACACATTAAAACTAAATAATATGTCAATCTTCATTAAACTATGGTTGCGTGTAATAACAATTAAGAAACATGTTAAAGGAATTGTCATTGCACCAAATGATTGCTCTCTGGACCAAAATGACCGCATTTTAATTATTTAAATACAATTTAAATTAAGTAACATCTTAAACGATTTATCCTTCTATCAAACACGAATCTTCCCTGGATCAAATGTCCTATTTTAATTATGTAATTACTTTATATTTATTTCTAACGGGTGCAGCGGAGCGCACGGGTATGGCTAGTAATAATAATAATAATAATAATAATAATAATAATAATAATAATAATAACAATAATAATAAATTGCACAACGGCCAATTTTAGCGTTGCATAGAAACCACGTCGTAGAATTGAATCTCGTCTAGATGATGATCTGTATTGTGTTAAATGAAATATAAATGGCGTGCTGATCACAAGTCAGAAGTATATCTAGATAGGTACTACGATTTGTCCGTTTGATTTTTAGTTCGAAAGGTCCAAAATTTGGACTAAGAGTGAAACCTACGACCCGGTATAAAACTCTCTATACATGCATGTTACAATAATGCGATAATGAAAAAATTCGAAAGAGAAACTTTACTCTGAACTCGCTGTACTTTTAATTTCAAAATATTTCAAGAAGTAGATTATGTTTAGAGTTTAATTTCACAATAATGAAGTGCGTAGGAAGTTTTGTCCTAGTTACAAGGCAAGTTTTGTAGGTGTATTTTCTTGTCTTACATTCTGAGAAAATTCTCAGAGCAGAGTTAATGGATTATCTCCAGCAGAGCAGGTTGGAAAACTCTCCGGAGATTATATTCCTTGGGTACGTTATGCGTCGCTAATTGGAGAAATATATTCTGGCGCGTGTTGGGACTCCCGCTGCTAACTCCAGACCTTGTTTCATTCCAGGTACAGTACAAATGCTGAGCAACTACAAAGAGTACGATAATACAATTTAGCAGCGCGGCGTGAGAGTTTTCCTTCATTAAACATAATTAAGATGTCTGAGAAAGATACATTTATAACAGAATTTTCTTTCATACATTGATTGATAACTACAATGCATCAGATGATGCTGTGTTAATTATATCACGAATTATTATTCTTATCACAAGAATATTTTAGAAATAAATATGGTTAAGTAATTCAGCTAAAATTGCATAAAAACTAATACTATTTTCTCATTAATGTATTACAAAGTAACACGGATATTAACACGAACTAACGACCTACTGACATTTGTATTTTATTAAGGATGTAGCTAGAATTACACCGAAGTAAAAAATGTAAGGATTAAAAAAATTAATGTTTAATAATGCTTAAGGTGTTTGTAGAATACTTCAGTAAATTGATTGGCCAGAAAAGTTTTTCGAGTTAATTTTTTGTCTAAATGCTTAGGTATGAAACTCTGCAGAACCGAAATTGCATTCTGTGCAGATTGGTATATGGAACAACATAGTCACATTAAGGGATAATGAAGACTGAAGTGACCAAAACTGGCAGGTTACTATTATTTTGGAAGCCAGTCAACCAATAATCATCGAATTTTTCAAAAGACTGTATTTGTGTACAGTCAACTTCGGTTACAGTGAACGTCTGCGGATCAGCATATTTCGTTCATATATCATAGGTTCACTAAAACAAAAGAGTGTGTTTTTATATTATTGACGTTCCTATACATACAATATTAATGTCCGCTTCGGACAGACCACGTTCAATATCAGTAGTAATGTTCGCTTTATCTTGCAACTTAAACACTTTACGCTTCAACATTCTGATGTTCACAGTTCAAAAACTTGAATCCAATTTGAGTTCTGACCATGTAGGTAGTAGGCACTGACCGATTTCGCACCTCTTCCCACTAGAGGTATGCCTACTGTGTACTCGGCCTTGGAATTTCCACGGGTTCACTTTTACAAAGACGCTCGCACATACGAGCGATCTCGCCAAGCGTACTAACTGTAAGGACTGTACGATGGAGGGATGTGTATACAAGACAAGGATTGAACAATTGTGTTGGTGCGCCATACCTGTTCGGGTTCAGGAATAACTTTATTATTGAAAGAACCTCAGTAAATAAACAAATTGTGTCATATCGGATTTATTTGTAATATCGCAGTAGCAGAAATAATCTGTCTGTACATGTTCAAGTAATTTATTCTTAGAAACATATATTTTATTTCGAAAAAATATAAGTATCTAAAGGATGTTACTTCAGGAAGAACAATTGAACTTTTATGGCAAACGAAATGAAACTATAAGAACTAACAACATTTTACCAACTGAATATAACAAGACCAATAGGCCTAATTCTTACTCGATCACAATAATAGATATTTAATATGGTTTGCACACTGCTTAAGTCGAAATGTACCAAACTGAAAGGATTAAAAATAACACATTTGTTTAATTAAAGCTATTCGTCAAAAAGCTTTCTATTCATTTTGATTTTGGCGGATGTCATACTGATATCTAATTTTATGCACACTTCAAACATAAGTAGGTCTGTTCTATTACAAAACAATTTTTTGTCCCTTCCAACAATATAACAACAAGGCCTGTCTATCGTCAGAACTTATTTTATGAAACAATGGGCTTTGTTTCCTAATTTATTTTCGCAATATCCGGATTAAGTTATTTTAATGCTTCAAGCCGTAAAACAGCTTTTAATTTTGTATCCTTTGTCTTTGCTCTCAGTCTTGGCTTCATACGCTTCATTGTAGAGAAGAACTTTCCACAAGCATAATTATGTGCTACCAAACATGGACAGTACATAGACTGCACAGTTACATAGTGTTGTTTTAAATTGTGTTTTCTGCACATCACGTACTTCTTCCATAACATTATATATTGGGCACTTCCCCATTTTGTATCCCTAAAAAGTAATTTCACTGCCTAGTCGAGGTTAAAACGGTTTAAGATTTACGCTTCTCTCCTTCCATGTACAGTACACTCTTGCTTAGTAGTCTTTCCCTCGTCAGTCAGGTGCGTTTGTTATCAGTGGAGCGCGTACGAGCGCAGTCTAGGTCTGGTACAATACAGTCACGAAGCTCAATACGTAGGGAATATGCATCCATAGATAGTTGCTAACCACTAGGATCGCTACTATCGCCTCATCACAGACAATGCGAAATAGTACCGGCACTGTCTATTGTTCCTAGTACCCTCAACAACTCAAGCTTCGTGACTGTATATACTAGACTGTGCTACTACTGACTTCTGTGTGCAACTTGCCCATACGCGCACCTATTGCCGTTTCTAATCTAATGTAAAGAGAAAGAACATTTTCATCCCAACGTGTTGGCCGATTATTATTCCGAGATACTTACCTTGAGATTCATTTAGAATAGGACAGTTAGAATTATTAGAAGAACAATTATTGGATGTGTCAATGTTTTAATAAGTTACAAGAGCGAATCAGATTTAATACCAATTGATGTTAACGAAAATGTCACAACCGTAGTTTGAGTACAATTTAAGACAAGTAGGCCTACAGTAGCAGAGCCGTAATTCTCTTCCGACAGCAGCTGCTACCTTTATTCTACATTTTGTAGAGATGGGTAAAAAAAAGCTAGAACAGTTTTTTTTTTTAAACTGTTTCACAATTGAAACTGTGAAATAACCTGTTCCAACTGTTCCAAAGAGAGTTACACTTCTCCAGTGACCACTTCAACGTTCCTCATGGTTCCAAGAGATAAACAGTTCAATTTCTAAAGAGCTTCCCTGTTCTTTGCTGTCTGCAAAGACCACGTGTAGCGCTATCGTCGACCTCCAATCGAAAGTAGATATAATATCGATGTTCCACACGGCCTTCGTGCAACTGTAGCCTATGTAGGATCGCGCAATTTAATTGTACGAATCAAATTCCCTAATAAATCTGATATAAATTATTATTAGCCGCCCATTAATGGAGAATATATTCATGCTGCCCAAACATAGTGTTAATTATTAATATACTACGAAAAATATTATAGGCTAATGTCTTATCGTTATTAAATTCTCCTAGGGTTATATGCGTTATTTTTACTAAAATCGATTCATTTTGAATTGTTCTTATTTACTGTATTCTTTAACAATAACAGACAAAAATGACTTTCGCCGTCATAATACACTGAACAGCTGATCTAAGACGATTCAAGGGCTTTGAAACATGTTCCTGAAGCAGATGAGAAGTTGAAACAGTTGGAACACTTGGCACTGATGTTGTAAACATATTCTTATGAAAACTTGCGTTTGGAGAAAGGTATTGAAACTGTTTCTTTGGAACTGTTATTTTGGAACAGCTTCGTTCATGAAACAGTTACAGTCGAAACTTTTTCTTCAAAAGAACAGTTTATCCCATCTCTAACACTTTGCTTATGATCTCCCTATACTTTTAAATTGAAGTGTTAACTTCTCACCCTCACGCTAGAAGAAAAATATGATTAAAACAAAGTCTGCGGTTCTCTTTGACTCCAATCTCCTGCTCTAAAGACCATAGATATGATACCCAGCGACCACGTTGTTTCAATTGACTAACAGTTATAAACATGTTAAAAATAAACTTTATCATTACCATTATTGTTGTTTAGTGTACATGTGGGACTAGAGCTGTGTGTACGGTACAGATACACCACGAATCGTGATTAAATCATTAAAAAAGCCAGTGCTGCCTATTGTTGAAGCATGCTACTGGATGTGGCGCAGTAATTTATAACTGTTAGAGGTGCGTGTTGGTCTGAAAGAGATGGATGGATATGCAGAGAGTGAGAGAAAGAGAGTGGGACGAGGGAATACATAAATGTGCAACGTTACTGTACATGCATGTGTTATGTGTGTTTATACGCTATATTGTCGTGTGGTAAAAAAATTGCATGTTCGTAACAGAAGGGGTAATGTTCGCCTATAGGTACAATCCATTTAACAACTTTTTAGTTACCACATTTCTGCGTTTTGTTTCATTTAATGTCGCAACGTGTGTCGATAGCTACTCTGCAGAGTCCAGGTATAGTGGCTGCACTGCAAACTCATTCTGGGGTTCGATCTCGGGGAGTGCTATCAATGTTTTATGAACTGTTCCCAAAAACACACACAATAACGAAATTACATTCTAGCCCTCAGTTTACACAATATAGCGTAAACTGTGTGAAAAAGTACGTTGTGTAAATTTGCACACATTTTTAAACAATTGGAACATCCTGAAATTTGTTTTCGCAGCAAACGGCTATTGTTGCCAAAACATGTGAGTGCCTGCATTGATATACAATGTACCCATTTTAGAGTCATATGTTATATGTTTTTCTATCTATTTTAAATGCAATTGAGTTTCAGTTGCAATTCTGTAAAGAAAAATCTTGATCTAATTACTGGCTTTAACATTGAATTTTAACCTCTTTCTGCTGTAGTTTTGTCAATATAAATAATTGGTCCCTAGATATTGAAGGAAACGCAGTTCAATTGACTATCACTTTCACATCGTAATTTTGTCAGTAGTGTAATAACAGTAGTATCTCTACTGCAGAGGTTATTCCGCGTCGAAATTCAAAATGGGCAAGAAATAGGTGACAAATTTCGCCTGGATCAATCCGTCTAATTCTTTGGGGAGAGTGAATTTATGCAAATGCTCTCGTCTCAGATCGCCATGCCGACGAGGAAGTCCTTGATGCAGCTGCCACCTTATAGGGTGCAGACTTGCTTCCACTTGTACAGACCAATTATTTAGTCCTGACAGCTCAGCGACGCGAAAGAGGGGAAATAATAGGGGGAGTGGGGAGAGTTCAGGAGTAGAAATGTTATGTTTTATTTAACGACGCTAGCAACTGCAGAGGTTATATCAGCGTCGCCGGATGTGCCGGAATTTTGTCCCGCAGGAGTTCTTTTACATGCCAGTAAATCTACTGACATGAGCCTGTCGCATTTAGGCACACTTAAATGCCATCGACCTGGCCCGGGATCGAACCCGCAACCTTAGGCATAGAAGGCCAGCGCTGTACCAACTTGCCAACCAGGTCGACTCAGGAGTAGAGATAAGGGCGAGCGGGCGGTAAAGGAATGCAGTACAGCTTAACTGTACTAGAAACAAACCGCTCTACTGCACGCATGACATCCGATCGCTCCGAAGGCAAGCGAAGGAATAACCCAAACACCCCTTGGCGTAACTAAATGGACTCGCCTGATCTAGGAGAAGATCGCCGGCGACTGTCAGGACTAAATAATCGTACTGTACTAACCAGAAAATAAGGCTGTAAATACACCGCCGTTGAGGATTATTATCCCAGACAACGTCCCTCCTTATATGTATACTCCCGAAAGGTGGGTGCTCTTCCGCTTACCTCGTCTTTACAGAAACTGGCTCTATTTCACGGTCTAACCTATCTTTAAGAAGGGGGAAAAGACTAACTGTGGTTAACTTTAGAGGAATATAGCTTTTGTTGACGTCGTACAAAATTTTGTCCAATATTATTTTGAGAAGGTTCACTCCATATGTAGATGAAATTATTGGAGATCATCAGTGTGGTTGTAGGCGTAATAGATCGACTATTGATCCGTTTATTTGTACTCGACAGGTATTGGAGAAAAAATGGGAGTAGAAGGGTACAGTACATCACTTACTCATATATTTTAAAATGGTATATGGCTAGGTTAAGAGAGAAGTTTTGTATGATATTCTTATTGAATTCCAAAGAAACTTGTTCGATTAATTAGCATTTGTCTCAGTGAAACGTATAAGTCAGTTTCTATCTGATGCTTTCTCAATTCACTACGGATTACAGAAAGGAGATTCAATATCACCTTTACTTTTTAACTTTTTTGTAGAATATGCTCTTAGGATAGTCCAGGTTAACAGAGAGGGTTTGGAATTGAACGGGTTACATCAGCTGCTTGTCTATGTGGATGACGTGACTATGTTAGGAGAAAATCCACAAGAGAAAACACGGGAATTTTACATGAAGCAAGTAAAGAGATAGGTTTGGAAGTAAATTCCGAAAAGACAAAGTATATGATTATGTCCCGTGACCAGAATATTATACGAAATGGAAATAAAAAAATTGGAAATTCATCCTTTGAAAAAGTGGACAAATGCTCAAATAGCTAGCAGCAACAGTAACAAATATAAATGATACTCGGGAGAAAATTAAAGGCAGAATAAATATGGGAAATGCCTGTTATTATTCGGTTGAGAAGCTTTTGTCATCCAGTCTGCTCTCAAAAAACCTGAAAGTTAGAATTTATAAAACAGTTATATTACCGGTTGTTCCCTATGAGTGTGAAACTTAGACTCTCACTTTGAGAGAGGACCAGAGGTTAAGGGTGTTTGAGAATAAGGTGCTTAGGAAAATATTTGGGGCTAAGAGGGATGAAGTTACACGAGAATAGAGAAAGTTGCACAACGTAGAACTGCACGCATTATATTCTTTACCTGACATAATTAGGAATATTAAATCCAGACGTTTGAGATGGGCAGAGCATGTAGCATGTATGAGCGAATCCATAAATGCATATAGAGTGTTAGTTGGGAGGCCAGAGGGAAAAAGATCTTTGGGGAGGCCGAGAAGATAATATAAAAATGGATTTGAGGCAGGTGGGATATGATGGTAGAGATTGGATTAATCTTATGCGCATATGCCACCCTTCTATGTCATAGTAACTATGATTTGTTGATGTGCAAAGTGAGAAGGCCACATCTGTGCGGATGTGTATCGAAGACGGATTGTATAATTGTTTGGAAAGAATTTTATAAACTAATCATTTATGAAGGGGTTTATTCACATTACATTATAAATTTATTTACATACCGATTTCTCGTTAGTAATGAATACAGTATTCCTATGTTAATCCGGTACTGTGATTGTGACACAGCACCTAATTTAATCCATGAATCCGCGGTTGTTTCTTAACTTTATCTTGGGCTTCGCTGCTGAACTATTCCATTGTTAGTTATCGCTCGTAGGGACGTCATCTAACAATATAAAATTCATTGAGTAAATGTCTTATTAGGCCTGATATCACATAAACTTCTGTTATTTTCTCTTTTTTTACCGGATGTATCTTTATAAAAATCCAAACGTCCCCCTTATCTCGCACAGCAATCTTGTTTTTTTTACTACTTTTTAATTAAACTTCTTGACACACCAGCAGCCATGATAGCCAGATCAATAACATGAGGAGCATCGTTTCAAATCGTATTATGTCCACTGGTGGACAAAATTGAGTTTGATATATATATATATATATATATACATATATTCGTATAGTTTCGGATGCGGTCTTTCACGCTGTGAAATCTGATTGTATCAATTCGTATCTCTAACAGTGTAAATGACTGCTTAATAGTAGCTGTTGTTTCAAATCGTATTCAGTCCTTTATGGTGTTTGTTTCATATCCTATTACGTCCAATATTCATGTTATAGACTTGGTATAAATGAAATTAATTAATTTCTTTCTTATGTTAGTTGTAGTGACAATCTGGCGCACTTTTCCCGATAATGCTACATATTCAATACGGACAATACAGTCTTTTCCTTGAGAGCTGTGTGTGATGGAAGTTGTTTCCAGTATGGAACAGGAAACTATTGTAGGTGACAGTTCACGAAGACTTCGAAAGATGCAAAGGCAAGCAAAACATGCACATAAACTGAAATCTGAGGCAAGGTACGTAAAAAATAGATTTTAATGAAGAATGCAGGGATTGTGAGATCCTCTACAAACATTTATCACACCCTGGCAATATTTTAATGAATGTAAAAATCCTATAAATTTAATTTAATTTATAGAATACTGAGTCAACATTCAAATCTTCAGGTCTTTACCTCTTCCTTACGCATCAGGGTATTTACCAATTCACGGGGAGGGGAGGTTGATGTCGGAGAAGGGAAATGAGCTGAAAACTACCCTCGAATTTTAAAATGTAAAATTACTTTTTCATTTCTTCCTATGACCTATGGTAACTTACGGCAGAAATGAAGAGTTAAAAAAGCGGCGGCTTATTTCAATTGTGTGAAGCTTTAGACTTTTATGCTAGCATCATCGATGCAGTTACTGTGGTAACCGGCAATGAGGATTATGTTAGTATGGAAACTTGTGGCTGCTTAGAAGAAGGAGTATTCGAAAAAAAATGTGAAAAATATTCAAATATCTTGAATCCAGCCGAATGGATGTTATGGACACCCTGTGAGCCTGCGTCGAAATTTGTTTAATGTGTATATTTCTTTTTTATATTAACAAAATAATGTTTTATTCAATATGGGGCTGCGTGTTGGGATCCTTACGGATTAGAACATTTTAAGACACTGGAAAAGATTAAAAAAACGGGCTCTCAAGTGTTGTCGTAATAATTCACCATTAAAATGGGACACACTCGGACCGGAGAACGCGAATTCGATTATGCGTAATGTTCAAAACATACAGAGGTGAGCCTGCCTGGAGCGAAATAAAAAATAGGTTGCAGCCGCCAAATTACTCTTCAAGGAACGACCACTCATATAAATTGAGGGAAAGAAGACAGAGGACGGACACTGGAAAGTTTTCTTTTCTTAATCGTACTATCAGGAGCTGGAATGCTTTACCTGCAGACTTACTAAAGGCTTTACCAATAACCAAAAATGTATTTAAAAATAGGCTTAAGGACTTTACTAATAGAAGGTAGTATATTATACACACTAGTTTAAGGGCGTAATTGATATATTGTTACTTGAATTGTTGTATCAGTGAGGAAGTGTGTTGTGTCAGTGAAGTGTGTAGTGTCAGTGAAGTCTGTTGTGTAAGTGAAGTGTGTTGGTGTCAGTGAAGTGGCTGTGCAAATTATTTGAACAGTGAAATGGTTAGAAGTGTTAGTGAAATCAGGTAGAATCAGTGCAGTGAGTGAGTTGACAGCGACATAAGTGTAGTGCCGAAAGGTACTTGTGCAGATATGAACCTGTCAGACTCGTGGGTCTTAGTTCGAGCTTAGGGTTGAGGGTGGGTGCGTCTCGATGGTGCGTGAGATTCACTCAGGGTAGCCGAGGTACGGTTGTGGTGTAGGTTGATGTCGGGAATAATACCAAGCCGGCTACTTAAATAAAAGGCAGCGTAAACTTCAAAACTATAAGTTTATTGTCGTATCCACTTGGTAAACCCTAGAGTATGTATTTCCGGCTGACTTATAATTCAATCGTTGGTCGCAATTCTGTATCGACTCAGTTGCAGCTCTGAATAAGCTCTATCCGATACTATAAATTCAATACTCTGTCCCGTACACTACGACACGAAGCGAAATAGTAGTCCTGTCGACACCAAACGAAGTAGTTATTCTGCCCTGTATGTAGGGCCGCCGACACGAAGTAAAGTTGTTTTGATGATCTCCGCTCCGAAGCGGAATAGTAGTCGTCGACACCAAACGAAGTAGTTATAGTGCCCTGTATGTAGGGCCGCCGACACGATGCGAACTCGTTTTTATGATCTCCGCTCCGCGGCGGAATAGTAGTCGTCATCTCCGCTCCCCGTCACCCTTATTTATAAAAACCTATCCTGCGCTAAAACTAACTATCCTATTGGTTAAAAACTACGTCACTAACTGGCCTAAAATCTATTCCCTATTGGTCCAAAGTGACCTCATAAGCTGGACCAAGATCTCTTCTTATTGGGCGCGAAATATGTCATCTCTAAATTTAAACTTTGGATTTCCCATAACATCTAATTAGTTTGTCTATCTCACAGGAATACCCGTTCTTTGGAAAACCCAAGCTTGGCAGTATCTTTCCCACGGGTCTAGTCCGACTCCGGCTTTTATGCTTCATCGAGTCTATACGAAACCCCGCTCAAGGTGGCCCTAAATCTGTCCGATGCTGACAAGTGACGAAACCCCTGTGTGAGGAAGCTAATTCTAACGAAGTCGCCAGAACATCCCCGCGAATACATGTAATAAAAATATGGAGATATCACTTCGCTAATAAATCGGTCTCTCCCTCTCGTAATTACTGCTTCAAATGCCCATCTACATAACCATTGGAAATTCCCGAAAGAGTTTCCAATGTTATGAGATGTCCCCGCTTTCTGCCTATAACTAGCCTCACAGTTCCCCTACGCTATCAGCCGGTAACACATTATTTACAATACAATCTGATTATAATATCACTACAAGCAATTACAATAAATAATACATATATCTTCACAAGCCTTTCTATGTACACAACTCTCACACAATAAGCACAACAATGTACAATTTATATTCACATTTACATATGTACAATACCATTCATTCACATATTTACAATTGTTTATTCATTGATCAGTTACACACTCTGCGTGCTTGGTTGTACCAGCCGCCCTGTACATATTCACCTAGCTGTACGCGTGATACTAACTATCCTTACTCTTTCTCATACCTGCCTCCTAGCCTCTCCTGTTTGAAAGGCCGCAAGAGTTGCTTGTGGTACCTACCAACAGGTTTACTTTTTCCCCTTTCTACCAATTCGAAAGTATGGTCTCCGTATTTACTCTTAATTTCGTAGGGCCCCTTGTACAGTAGCTCCATGCGTGAGTAACGTCCTCTAAGGGCGGAAGATAACTTCACGTCCCTTAGCAATACCAAATCGCCGGGTGTGGGCTCCCATTTGTGGCGATATCTTTTAACTTTACCGAGTCTATACTCAGCCTTTTTCCTGATTCGGTCGAAAGCTAGTTTACACAGTAGTTCCGCACTAGGAGGCTCACCCTCCTGTATTGCCTGCGGCAAACTCTTTATCATAGGATCGGGATCGATCCCTAACATCAGTTTGATCGGAGCTATTCCGGTCGTTGGATTAATAGAGTGGTTCATGACTCTCTCAATCACCTCACATTGCCTAAACCAGTCCTTATGGTTTCGGTGACACAGAATACGGAGGTACAATGATATATCCCTAAGCGCTCTTTCGCAGGGATTACCGCTGGGAAAGTATGCGGAGCAATTGTATAGTTTCACGCCCGCATCTTCCAGCCTTTTGCAAAACACTTTCGATTTATGTACCGACACATTGTCACTGAGCACCGCTGTTACCGGGCCGTAAGTCGGTATGTAGTCTCTAACCAGCTTGTCAGCACACAATTTACTAGAGATATTTCTTAAAGGGTAAATCTTTACAAATTTTGTGAAGACATCGTACGTAACAAATATGTACCTGTGTCCGAAGGACGATGTGGGCATTGGACCGTGTTCGTCCACTGCTACAAGTTCATTCTTTTTACCCCTGATAATGACCTGTGGTACATTGTCATACCTTACATTTTGAGGTTTCGCCCTCTGGCAGACCTCGCAACGAGATATTACCCTTCTAACCTTCTTTGACAGTTGCTTAATATAAAATGATTCTGACATAGTTAAAATGATCCTATCACTCCCAGAGTGACACATAGATAGGTGAAAGTTATTTATAAGTTCATTCTCCATACTCGCAGGTATGTATATCTTCCACTTCTGGATATCCCTACCATGCAATTTATACAAGATACCAGAGCGCAATCCATACACTTCGTCTTTCACCTGTGAGATTTCTCTAGCTTTGTCCATTAAGGCCCTTATCGTTGAATCCTCCTGCTGCAAATCTGCAATTTTCCGAAATTTTCCCGTCAGAGCTCCATTCCTCGTGGAATCAATTTTCATCACGGCAATTTCGTACGCGGGGGCGGTGATAGTTTCCGGTAGCCCCGATTTGGAATTCAAACGAGAGAGACAATCACCAAAGATATTGTCTGCCCCCGGAATATGTCTAATCGTCACATCATGAGCCAAAATCTCGTGCACATATCTGGATATTCTAGAGTTCGTCAATTTGCATCTACTCAGAAATGCTAGGCTTACATGGTCAGTAAATATGATTATCTGCCTATTGAAGATATACTGACGGAACTTCTGTAGTGCGAAGTACACAGCAGAAATCTCTAGTTCCGTGATTGATGCGTTGCTTTCGGTACGCGACAGTCCCCTAGAAGCTGTGGCAATCACATGTCGCTTATTATCTTCATCTGTCTGACATAGAATTGCTCCATATCCATATGAAGACGCATCCGTATAAATCTGAAAAGGTAGGCTGTCGTTAGGCCTTTCCAACAGAATTGAGTCGGCAAAAAGCAGTTTCGTTCGATCGAATGCTTCCTGCTCTGCCGACCCCCACCTGAAGGGTGTATCCTTCTTCAATAATGCTCTGAGTGGGGCTACATGCTTAGCATAATTGACGAGAAACCGATTCTGGTATTGTAGGATACCTAGATACCTACGAACCTGTTTCCGGTTCCGCGGCGGCGGGATCCTCGAAATGCTCTGAATTCTCTCTTGGTCCGGTCTAATTCCGTCAGACGAAATTACGTAACCCAGGAAAACTGTCTCAACTTTAAAAAAGGCTGTTTTCCCCAGCTTGACTGTCATCCCAGCCTCTCTCAATTTAGTAAGTACAAAATCAATATCTCTAATATGCCTATCAACATTATTGCCATATATAAGAAAATCGTCAATGTACTGTGCCAGAAAACCTTTCGTCGAATCACCAAAAATTATGTCAAGTGCTCTTAGTAGCGCAGATCCAGAACTCGCGATGCCGAATGGGCATCGGGTATACTGATAAACTTTCCCGTTATGTAGGAACGCTGTGAATTTTCTCGAGTCCTCGTCCAGCGGAATCTGCCAATACGAACTGGTCAAGTCCAAACTAGTGAATATAGAACAGTCACTGATACGGCCTAACAAAGTGTCCACTGACTCCGTCCTGAAATTATCTTTAACTGAGAACGAGTTAACGTGTCGGGCATCGATTGTTACTCTTAAGCTTCCATTGGGCTTCCTAACCCAGCACAATGCATTTACGTAAGGTGAGTCCGATACTTCTATAACTCCGTCTTTTAACATATCATTTATGACTTCGTCTGCCTGATCCCTTAAAGATAGGGGGATGGGTCTACATTTATGCCGAAATTCCTCCATTCCTACCACCTTAATTTGGTGTGTATACACTCTACACAGACCCGGCGCGTCTGAAAAGACATTTAAATGGCTACCTACAACATCCATTAAGCGTTTTCTTTCACACTCACTCAGGCCGTGTGCCTGGTTAACTTTATCTCTTACTATTTCGAAAGTATCTGTCTTCCTATTGTTAGACGCGACTACCTGCCTAAGATCGCCCGGCGAACTCTCATTACAATATCTGGCCCTACCGCTAATGGGATTACGTCCTATTTGTCTCGCCTGGACTAATTCGCCGATACACAACTCGCATTCTCCGCAGTCTACTTGACACACTCCCCTAGTTACCTCGTTACCTTCCCACGGATTAACCTCTATAATTACATTCTTACAAATTTTGAGGTGCTCTACAAAAAATAACTCTTCCTGTAATTCAATCTCTCCTGCGGTTCTTTCATCTAACTCCGATCTAGCGCTATTGCTACTGAATGGGACATGGCCTACACTGCCGTTACCTGCCGTAACCCCTAGTCTGTTTTCCCTGAAATCTAATAGCGCGTGCCATTCATAAAAGCTTTCTACTCCAATAATGATGTCGGTAGTCAACCTTTGTATCACAAGAAAAATAGCATTTAATTTCACGTCTCCGCACTCTAACTCGAACCATACTTGATATTTTACCTTTTCCTTCTTCTTACTTAGGGCGCCTGCACAGTACAGTGAACATATCGGTAACGTTTGCAGTTTTATTCCTGAATCCCTAACCTTTTGAAAAAATTCCAAGCTGCATACATTATTTGTGGAGCCCGAGTCCAACAACACACAACACTTTATCCCAAATATTTTAGCATCTATATAAGGCAATACATAAGTCCCATTATTTTCTAACTCTGGGTTAGTAATCTCGCTCTGTCTCTTCACGCTTACCGCGTTGGTGGATTCTTTTGATAGTGACTTATTGCACTTAGCTACAGAAATCTCCGAACCCTTGAGACTTCTGTCTAGCAGTTTCCCGAGTGTGATGCAGTCGGTTCCACTGCTACCTCGTCTCTATTTCTACAATTTATAGGCTCCCGGCCCATACTCATTCTGACCGGACTTTGCTGACGTCCGTTCATGTCTCTATTCCTGCTTTGTCCCACGTTACACTGTGTAGGTGGCCTATTGCACCCTTGTGAGGCCATTTCTTGTAGGACGCCTCGCCTATCTCTCTCCTGCTCCTGTCTCCTCCAATCACCTCGATTTTGCGGTCCCCTGCTAAAGTTAGGCTGCCAGAATCCCTGTCTGTAATTTCTGTTCCTAAGCCAGTGGGGTTGGGTTCTAAGCCTATTATTTCCATTTTCTTGTCTTCCCGTGTACCATCTTATGTGGTTAACCCTACGCACGGGACCAACACCTCCTCTATCGTTTCTCATCCTGTTATGACTACTCTGGTTATTCCTACTATTATTGTAAGGACCCCCAAAGGGCGGGTCAATCCTTCTCTCCCTGTTGGGACTTTTCCCTCCGTTATGGCCATTATGGTACCGACTATGTGCGTTGTTGGGGCTCCTGTCACCACCCCAGTTACTCTGATTTTGGGCTCCTGTCCTTGGGGATGAAAAGGCCGTACTTGCCCCCTTCCCCGCTTTCTGGTCGGTGGGGCTTGAACCCTTTCCTTTACCATGTTCATAATCTGCCTGTCCACTACATTCATAGTGCGTGGCGTCCGAACCGTCCAGCGCAGTCAATAGATCTATTGTTTCCCCGAAGTCTCGGGGCCCTGCTACAATCAGATTATATCTGATGTTCTCGGGATACTGCGAAATCACAGTTTGGATCAGCTCTGAATCCGGTATTGGTGGATTGAGGCTTTTCCCTTTCTTAACAATTTCAAGAAAATAGTCTATCATAGAGACGCCTCTTCCCGCGTCGAACCTGCTCTGATTAATTTCCTTCCTAATTCTTTGTTGTTGTCTTTGTCCCCAGTATCTCTCCGAAAATTTTTCTCTGAATTCCTCATAAGTGACATTATCCCCTAGGGCCACTAGCGCCCAGTTGAGTGGTCGGCTCTTTAGGCTCTTTCGTACGACAGTCATTTTTAAGTCATCCGGCACCCCTCTTACTCTAAAGTACGTTTCTAGCTCACTTATGTAGTTATGTGGGTTTGAAAATTCAACCTCATCAAAAATAGGGTAACCAATCTCATTCAAAATGTGAGTGGGGTACTGGGGACGGCCTAAATATGCCTTGTCGTTTACATTTATTAACTCACTACGCACGTCATCCCGTGAGGTCTGACATTCCTCACCAACACTATTGTTAACATGTCTTACATTTATGTTGCTACCTGATGCCGGGCTCTCACTTGTGCCCTCTTGTCTAGAAACTGCACGGTCCGAGCTGCTATGTCCGCTTAAATTTGCGGGACTACCCCCATTTAGTACGTCGTTTATTGAGTTTAGTTTACTTCTTAATTCTTCCAAACATTCGTTATCCGCCCTTTCTTTATTCTTTATGGCTCGCTTGAGACCGTCCACTTCCTGATCCATCTCACCTATTTTCTCTTCCACCGAATTCTGAATTTCCCGAACCTTTTCCACTATCGTTTCCTCCACAGCTGATTTTAAATCGCTATTCTCTCTGGCAGCGCTATCTCTAACTCTAACTTCTAAATCCTTCATACTTTCTGACATCCTATCCATAGCTATCTTCAATTGGTTCTCCATTCCGATCCCATTCTCGGTTAATTTCCCCTCTAGCTTCTCTATTTTGTCCTCCATCTTGTTTCCTCTTTCCGCTAATTTTGCAATATGATCTCTAATCTCTCTCGAACTTTCCCCCAATCTATTTTCCATTTGTTTTATTTGTTCTCTACTTTCCCTCAGAATCTGCTCTCTACTTTCCCTTGAGTCATTTTCTAATTTAGTTTCCATTTGTTTTATTTGTTCTTTACTTTCCCTCAGAATCTGCTCTCTACTTTCCCTTGAGTTATTCTCTAATTTAGTTTCCATTTGTTTTATTTGTTCTTTACTTTCCCTCAGAATCTGCTCTCTACTTTCCCTTGAGTTATTCTCTAATTTAGTTTCCATTTGTTTTATTTGTTCTCTACTTTCCCTTGAATTATTTTCCATGAAGTGTCTCATCTGCTCCCACAACTGCTCTAGCGTCATTTCCCCTTTGCCGCGGTCTCTACTCTGTTGCTTTTCCACCGTTCGCTCTCTCTCTATTTCTTGTCCTGCGTTATTCTCGACCTCCTCCCTAATTTCCATAATTTCCTCGTCCTTCCTTTGCTCCATGGTTCCCTTGTTTCTATTTCCTCGTCTTTCTCGTATTTTCCTAACTACTTTACTCCTATGGCTACGTAGTATCATCTATACGCCACTCTGTCATCTATCCGACGCTTGCTTTCCCAATAATAATCTAACTAGGCCTGTATTTGCACTCAACTCACTTCCAACAAATTACGCAATACACTTATTTCACTCTTTCCCCCAAAATATCACACAAAAAAAAATACATATATATATACACCCGAAATATCACACCAGAAATTGAAACATATACACTTTATAATTATTCCCCCAAAATATCATATACATATATACACATTTGTACGTCTTCTATTCATACTTGCCACAGCCTCTCCGAGTCGCCTTCTCTGGTGGTCCCCGTGTTGTCTTCTCTAGTGTTGTCGTGATGTCGCGACGGCTTGGTTCTGTTCCCGCCTTCCAGCGTCGTTCCTCGGCTATGCAGGGCTGAACTGCTCCGTCCGGTCCTCCTCGTTGTTTGGTGCTGTGTTCGCACCCGGGGCCGGTCACTGGAACAGCTGTCTTCCTTCGAGCCCCACGTTGGAAAGCGCCATTTGAGGGTGGGTGCGTCTCGATGGTGCGTGAGATTCACTCAGGGTAGCCGAGGTACGGTTGTGGTGTAGGTTGATGTCGGGAATAATACCAAGCCGGCTACTTAAATAAAAGGCAGCGTAAACTTCAAAACTATAAGTTTATTGTCGTATCCACTTGGTAAACCCTAGAGTATGTATTTCCGGCTGATTTATAATTCAATCGTTGGTCGCAATTCTGTATCGACTCAGTTGCAGCTCTGAATAAGCTCTATCCGATACTATAAATTCAATACTCTGTCCCGTACACTACGACACGAAGCGAAATAGTAGTCCTGTCGACACCAAACGAAGTAGTTATTCTGCCCTGTATGTAGGGCCGCCGACACGAAGTAAAGTTGTTTTGATGATCTCCGCTCCGAAGCGGAATAGTAGTCGTCGACACCAAACGAAGTAGTTATAGTGCCCTGTATGTAGGGCCGCCGACACGATGCGAACTCGTTTTTATGATCTCCGCTCCGCGGCGGAATAGTAGTCGTCATCTCCGCTCCCCGTCACCCTTATTTATAAAAACCTATCCTGCGCTAAAACTAACTATCCTATTGGTTAAAAACTACGTCACTAACTGGCCTAAAATCTATTCCCTATTGGTCCAAAGTGACCTCATAAGCTGGACCAAGATCTCTTCTTATTGGGCGCGAAATATGTCATCTCTAAATTTAAACTTTGGATTTCCCATAACATCTAATTAGTTTGTCTATCTCACAGGAATACCCGTTCTTTGGAAAACCCAAGCTTGGCAGTATCTTTCCCACGGGTCTAGTCCGACTCCGGCTTTTATGCTTCATCGAGTCTATACGAAACCCCGCTCAAGGTGGCCCTAAATCTGTCCGATGCTGACAAGTGACGAAACCCCTGTGTGAGGAAGCTAATTCTAACGAAGTCGCCAGAACATCCCCGCGAATACATGTAATAAAAATATGGAGATATCACTTCGCTAATAAATCGGTCTCTCCCTCTCGTAATTACTGCTTCAGGGTTAAGATACAAATTTGATTTACTTTAAATGTTATTTTAAGTGACCATGCTTCATTTAAATTTAGGACGCTCCTTGTTATTATTATTATTTTATTATGTTTATTATTATTATTATTATTATTATTATTATTATTATTATTATTGGTTAATAGGTTAGGATTGAATGGGACCGTCTAATGGTTATAGATGGTCCCATTCAATCCTAACCTATTGCACTTTGCTTATCGGTCAAAACTTCAACAAAATGAAATTATTATTATTGTTTTTTATTAGTTGTGTTTATTATTAATTGTCATTATTGAGTGTAATTAGTTACCACTGCCACCGGGTATATACCCATTTGCAGTGTGAACAAATACACATATACAATAACAATAATAATCATTTTTATGCATTGATTTATCACATTAAAGACATTATAACAGCAGAAAGAAGTTATGAACACTCTGTACCAAAATGTTTAACGTGGAAATTGTAATTTTATATTAACAGATAAAGTTTTCTTTAATAATAACAATAATGATTGGTTATTTTACGTATTTGCCACATTAAGACTTTTTAATTACGAACATCTGTGCAATTACTGGATCAAAACGTATTATGTCCAACACATTTTCCTTCAATTTGAAGAACAGAATTGAAAAATAATTTCATTTTTTTAAGTTCCTTGAAGTACCCCCATCAAGCACATTTTTCACTTTGTTAAAATTACCTAGATTACTAGTAAACAGTTTTTCGTTTTTCCTGTAAAATTTTATTTTTTGGACATAATATGATTTGAACGATGCTCCTCACATTATACAATAGTACAGGTTTATTCAATGTCTTTCAAATGTTGCGTAGCATTATAAACAGAGTGGCAAAAGTGTTGCGGGCCTATTAATTAAATACGAGTAGAATAGGAGTAGTGGAAGTTCGACGGACTCATGGAGAGCCTGTAGTAAGTAGCCAGTCCCCCGCTGACCTGAAGTCTCTGAAATTCCGTCCGCAGTGTCCTAGGTAAGTACAGCGTATTACTATCTACGTGGTACAACTATAAAGGAGCAAATTGGGGAGGCCCAACTTCGCGTGTGGACATGTCATTAGGATGAACGAAACTAGCCTTGCAAGCAGAGCCTGTGAAGCCAAAGCTAGATCGAGGAGGAGACCACAAATGATTTGGAAATGGTCACATATCCTGAACATTGAAGATGAAGACGATACACAGAAAACAGTGAGACGACGAAAAGGGAGCAGGGGAAGAAGAGAAAAGGAGCAAGTTATTAATAAGATAGTTTTTCTTGAATGAGGGGCAAACCAAATCGTTTATATAGCCTATAGTAGAAGTTATAGAAGGAAGACAAAAGAGAAGTGAAAGTACTCACCAAAACTTAACTACGGAATTGAACAGAGTAGGCAGAATAAAATATCAAGAAGTTGAACATAAATAGATCAGCAGACTACTTCTCTAGAAATGGACAGACCAAATGGCATAAGTATTAATTATGAATAAGAAAAACGTAGGGGGACAATAATAATATTAATAACAGTATAATCTTTTTCTGGACGCATGTAATATTTTAATTACCATCACTAATAGCGACTAAGTCTTAACATTACGACTAGGCCAATTTGCGTTAGCGCGAATGGTTCGTGTTTGGGCGGCTAAAATCTCTAACTAGGTCACATGAAATGTGCTATAGCTACTAGGTACTGTTGTATCAGCGTGCCTGAGTAAAACCCAGGAAAGAGGAAAGGATCGTAACTCTAGGTATTTTGGCTGCCTTTCACAAATAGTACAAATACCATGATAATTATAACAATTTAATATTAACAAACTGAGAGAGATAAATTAATGTAAAAATACAAAAACAAAAAATTATAAATCTAATAACAATTATAAAATAGTGAGATAATGAAAGAGAGAAAATTAATGTCTGCTATCAGAATAAATGTAAGAAAGACAATGTATAACAGAGTAAACTGAACACTCATTGAAAATACAGTCTGAACAGACTCGGCTCAAGAAGACATATAAAGTTGTAGTCTCCGACCTTTAGCTGAATCATAGTTCAAATCCATGGAAAGCACACGGTAACCAAGTAAGCCGTTATATACATTAATGGCGTAAAGACCCCAGAGAACTTCCTTGTAGGTTTATGGACGCCAATGGTCCCACGTAGTGTAGAATATGAAATTCAGGAATGCTGAGAATGAAACAGACCATCCCTTAGTCTGTAGAGCGATGATATCCAAACGATGTTCCACCGATGAATTATACCACACAGACGATAGTCACAGCTATCCAAATCAGCGGGGTCACCTTGACCACCGGAACCACGTAATACGATGAGTTGACTATCTCAGCAGAGACGGGAGACTACCCGTTTCTCTCTTGAAGTCGTGACTGCGTCGAATTCTCCCACCAACTGAACGTTCGCTCGGTCTCCAAGCCGAGGCCGGCGATGCGTGTCGTTCCTCCAATCAGCGGAGGAGAAGATCAGGGTACGTTCAGGAAAAATAAAGTAAACAGTACAGCCACCATAAACAATAAAATCGCCCACAGCATAAACTACATCACAGTACGAAGATATTAAGATATATGGATCATATGCGGAGATAAAGAGGAAAGCGGAAAATGGGAAAGATTGGAGAATGCTGTGTTTGCAGTGAAAGATCCAGGTTAAACGAGGTTGTTCTCTTCTCGCTTCACTTCCACACCTTCAGCTGTTTCCTCTGTAATACCAACCAACTTTGGTGACATTACGAAAGTTTCACACTGGCGTACACCCAGGCTATGTGTTGCATATACGAATCTGTGTCAGGTTATGTTAGATTAGGTTATATTATTGCTATGTACTAAAGTAGATATGACATTTCCGAGCAGGAATTCTGCGTTATCATTTAATGAAGGATTGGTGGAGCGGAGAAAAATTGTCTCCGGCACCGAAATTCGAACCCGGGTTTTCAGCTCTACGTGCTGACGCTCTATCCACTAAGCCACACCGGATTCCAATTCCGATGCCGGATTGAATCTCCGCTCCACCCATCCTTCATTAAATGATAACGCATAATTCCTGAACAGAAATATCATATGTATTTTGGTACATCGCAATAATATGATATGCGTATATAATCACTTAGTGATTTAAGACGGCGCTCATTCCGTCAGATTCCGGCCACTTAGTCACTCGTAATGAGTGCACCTCTGCACATTTGTGTGAAGGACATTGTGCTACTGTCACACATCTGTGACACAGTGCTTGAGAGCCACTAAAGGAAAACTAAGAGATGGAGCTTAAACTGAAAAGATTCAACCCGGCATCGAAATTGGAATCCGGTGTGGCTTAGTGGATAGAGCTTCAGCACGTAGAGCTGAAAACCCGGGTTCGAATCCCTGTGCCGGAGAGTTTTTCTCCGCTCCACCCATCCTTCATTAGATTAGGTTAGTTCAGTCTTTTATCATGTCTTGTATATACAAATCTATGACAGCTTAGGTTAGATTAGTTAAGATTTTTATTACGCTTTGCATATAGGAATCTCTGCAGGAGTTTCAAATCCTAGTGATCTTTGTTTAGTTATGTTGTCAACGTAATGGCCGACGTGGAAACGAAGTTACAATATAGGAATTTTGTGTCTATTTCATTATTATTTGTTGTGTTTCATTGTATTCCAGTGATTATTGAATTAATACAAGTTTTACGTTCTTTACATTACATCGTATCATGTTCCTTTCTTTCACTAGAAATCACGTCGTTTACACTTTCATTACCACGCATCTTTCATTTAACAACGTAATTTACTACATTTCCGAACAATTTCCTTTTCTTAAAATACACTCAGGGACAAAAAAAACCGGACACTTCTATATTTGCTTGTATTTTGTTGCCAATTATTTCAAAATGAAACAAAACCCATTTAAACAAAATAATGTTCCATTTAGCACCTTATACGACAACATTTGAAAAAAAATAAAAATCTCTGATGAGAAAATTTACAAAAAATTGCAAAGGGCGTATAACTATGGCATCGTTTGGTCTAACTGTTTTTTCATTTTATGGTGCCTTAAACATTAAAAACTCTTTTTAGTAACGGGTATTACCCCCTCTGGCTTGAATAACTGCATCCATACGTCTTGGCATGCTCTCAATTTGGTTAGCAATGTCTTCTTGAGGAATAAGTTCCCATTCTTCGCCAAGTGCTCACCTCAACTCTTGTAACGATTCTGGTCTCTGTGTCTATTCTTAACACTCCGTCCCAGCATGTCCCACACGTGTTCAATTGGGTTCATGCCTGGACTCCTTGCTGGCCATGGAGGAACATGGATTCCCACTTCTTGGAGATAATCTCCGACCGCATGGACAATATGCGGCCGTGCATTATCATGCATTAAAACAAAATTATCGCCTACAAATTGGCCAAATGGCACAACATGATCAGCCAAACATTCATTTATATACCTATCAGCTGTTAGTCTTCCATTTTCAACAAAAACCAACTCTGTACGAGCATCCGTACACACTCCTGCCCAAACCATCACTCCACCACCTCCATACGGCACATTTTCGGAAATGCAACACTGTGAAAATTGTTCTCCCCTCCTTCTCCAAACTCTTTCACGTCCATCAGGTGAGCACAGATTGAAACGGGACTCATCGGTGAACAGAACACAGCTCCACTGTCCATTTCTCCAATCCCTGTGATCATTTGCAAAACGCAGTCATTCAACTCGATGCATCCTGAGAAATCTGGGACCAGTTGCAGGTCTGCTTGATATGAGTCCACTTTCTTTCAACCTCCTTCTAACTGTTTTGGCCGAAATTGGGCGTCCATGCATGTTAACAAATTGCTGGGCTACACTAGTAGCTGGCAGGTTGCACTCCCTAAGAACTCTGAACACTATATATCTGTCTTCATTTGGATTTGTAGCTCTTGGACGACCCGAACCTGGTCTTCTGGGATATTCTAGGGTCTCTCTATACCGTTTTATGGCATCATGGGTTATCATGGGTTGTGCTTCTAGCCGTATTCATAACATTTGCAATGTAACGTACACTGCGTCCATTATCGTAAAGGACTACAGCTCGAGTCACATCTTCAGGTCGCATCTTGTTTTAAGACAAATGTTACAACCCCACTTAAACTCACAAAATGTAAAAATAAAGAAATAACGAATGATAACGATAATGAAGCACAAAATGGTTAAGACAAAATTGTTATAGCTGAGACTACGAAAGCAAAATTGGAATATTTGGTTTGTTTATAAAACAAAAAACAATCAACAATGTATACACGTCTCCATAACAACAGATGGCTACCATAATATTGTATGAGAAGATAATATTTTGCAAAATACCAGCAAATATTAAAGTGTCCGGTTTTTTTTGTCCCTGAGTGTATTTAAATATAAAATCCTTAACTTTTGAAATCCATCTCCGCAAGAAATTCCTTACAAATTTGACCATTTTCACTTCCAAAATTACCGGAACTCCCTCAACGCTCGTTTTTCAAAGATCCCCCCTTGGGCAGAAAACTATGACTGAAATGAATAAGTTACTAGGTACGTCATAGATTGGCTAGTTTACGCTATTTACATTATTTTCGAACTATGCTTCAGTTTAAGAAAATGTTTCTTTCTTTCTCATTGTCTGATTTCCTACTTTGAAAAAAATATATATCACTTAAGAGTGTTTTTACGCCTGTAATGTAATCAGTGAGTGAGCAATGACGTCATCAGTCATCACCTAATCGGGTGGATCCCATGCAGACCCCTCGAGGGACGCGCAGGGATGCATGTCGGACTCGCCGCACATTACTATTGACAAAACAAGTTAATTACCCCCCAGCTGAACACGCACATTCGTTCTTGCGCTTCTGCCACTCTTTTATTTTTTCCTTCTGTTTTATTCCGCATCTGGTACAGCTCGTAGATTTCAGCTAAATCACTGTCCCTGGCAGAATATGCGACTGTCATGCAGGAAGAATATAGTATGACAATGGCCAACAATAAATATATTTGTGCCACCACATTTCTTTCTCGATGTTATTTTTTTTATAGATTTCACATGAAATACTATTAATGAACATCGTTCCTGGTGCAAAAACACTGTCCGTACTGTGTGTACTTTATTGTTTCTTCCAAAAGGTTATTTCTCTATTCGTGAAGAGGAATAACATGGCGAGAAGCGGAATTTTTCTTTCCCCACTTTAAGGGGTTAGGTACAGCTTACAGCAGTAAAATTTTGAAAATAATCAACATTTTTTTTCCTCCATTACTGTATCTTGTACAATAATGAAAATCAGTATGTGTGAAACACTGTCCTTCTGCTATATGGAAAAAAATATTTTTACGATTTAAAAAAATTATTTACATTTTTTTTTAATTCAGTTCACTGTGCAGTGATGAAGCGTTTCCCACATAACTAAAAAACTATACAATATTCTGTGATGAAATATCTTGTTTGAATTAGCCTAATGCATGTCACATCTACAATATAATGCAAGATTACTTCTCTATCTTTGATAGATTATCTGATAAAAAAATTCATTTTAGAAAATAGTCAAATATCAGCATTTTCTTCTAACACAAAATAAAAAATATATATATATATATATATATATATATATATATATATATATATATATATTAAGAAATGTAGTTGAAAGAGCATGATATTTTAAAAATGAGTTTCAGCAATAAAATAAAAGAGACAGAACATGAAAAAGTTAACAAGTTTATGAGTTATGAGGGAAATGCTTCATCATTGCAAGTGAACTGCACATTTTGAATCTTAAAATATATATTTTTTTTTAAATCGTAAAAATATTTTTTTCGTAGGCTATAGCAGAAGGACAGTGTTTTACACATACCAATTTTCATTATTGTACAAGATACAATAATGGAGGAAATAATGTTGAATATTTCCAAAAATTTTACCGCTGTAAGCTGTACCTAACCCCTTAAGAAAAAAAGAATTAGAACGTAACGTTAAACTCCCTAAGATAAACTCATAATGTATGTTACTGAAATAACCTTCTACTACGCGAACCAAAACGACAGTATAGTGGTAGGTGAATATCACCAAATAAGTTTTCAAAATTTGAGCCTTCTATTTTCAATAGTTGCAGAGAAAAAGATACCTTTCTGTCAAATAATGTTAATTTTGGGAAACAAGCTTTAAAGAATACATTAATCTTATTAATATATTTCAAGACCATATGGAAGATTTGTTTTAGAAATCAAGAGAGAATCATTATGTATATTAACTTAAGCAGGAAAGAATGTAGTGTTTTATAATATAAAACAGGTAAAATGTTACTAGAAGTAGTATATGAAATAGGGTACATTGGTAGTTCAATTTACACACACAAATACATCTTTCTAATACATGTGACTAACTCAATATTCTGACTGCGAAACTGCGGGCCCTGATTCAAATCCTTGTTGAGACAAGTTACTTGGTTTAGGTTTTTTCAGGGTTTTCCCTCAACCTATTGACAGTAAGTGCGGGGTAACTTTTGTCACTGTACCTTGGAGAAATTTCGCTAGCATTATCACTTTCATTTTACTAAGATGCTAGATAACCGTCGCAGTTAATAAAGCATCGTAAAATAAACCATTAAAAAGTAAACATCATTTTTTGCCTTTTCATGTTGAAAAGTCATATATTATTTATTCAATTAATTGCAAGGTACGTAAGTCTGGAGTCACGTCAATTAATTTTCGTATCTTATAAGCATCTTTATTACTCTGACTGGGATTTTTGCTGATATGTACATTTATTATCAAGTAATACATCTCACTTAATCCTATGTGTCTGAGGAAGAATAATTTCTTTGTATACATCTGAAGTCTGATTAGTGTAATATGTAACCAGTCATCGATGTATTCAAGAGAGGGGAAAAGCTGGCCACCCTGTCCCATTACCTTCTGGCTTAATTGCCTCATGAGTGATGCCTTATTGGTGTAACTTATGAGGTTAAAACCTGTCTTTGGACAGTTGGCTAAAAAAATAACCTTTTTGTTGTTTAGTCAACTGTCCGAAGACAGGTATGACCCTCACAAGTGATACTAAAAAGCACCACCTATGAGGAACTAGGCTAGGAGATAATGGGGTAGGATGGCCTGTTTCTTTCCCTCTCCATTGCATACATCGTCAATTAGCTACATCAAATAATCTTCTTCGTAAAGTTCAGCATTCTCTCTCTCTCTCTCTCTCTCTCTCTCTCTCTCTCTCTCTCTCTCTCTCTCTCTCTCTCTCGTAAGTTTTGATAGTCGCCGGCAATGTGCGCCTGGATCAGGCGAGTCCAATTAGTTACGCCAAGGGGTGTTTGGGTTAGTCACTCGCTTGCCTTCGGAGCTATCGGATGTCATGCGTGCGGTAGAGCGGTATTTTTCTAGTACAGTTAAGCTGTACTGCATTCCTTTACCAACCGCTCGCCCTTATCTCTGGAGCTCTCCCCATTACTCCTATTACTTCCCCTCTTTCACGTCGCCGAGCTGTGAGAACTAAATAATCGGTCTGTACATACATTAATATACTTTAATGCTTTAACTTAACACAATGAATATGATTATTCTGATATTAATATGATTTTATTATTCGAAGAATGATTCACTAGCCTATTAATCTTACACAAATATTTGTTTACAATGTTTATTGTTTCAAAACTGATAATTAATCATATAAGTATGGAACTATTTTAATTAATTTTCACATTCTAGAACACTTTAGATGGAATTAACTATTTGTTCAAGTTCATGGTCCACCATCATACATGAGAAGTAGGCCTACGTCCTTTTTTCTTCCCCTTTTCCGAATTCTTTCATATATAACTGGTATTATTTTTTATTCCATTGAGCAACCCACTGCCCTGCGGATATTTTTCATAGATCGATTTCCCTTTCGAGGAATTCCCTGTTATTATGACGTACAATAATGAAGTCATCCTATTGGTCTTTCCCAGCCGGTTTCAAGCTATGGAAGTCCAAGTTTGGATAGAAAAATACTTCCTCAGTGTGTTTTGCAAGCGGAACTTGACCTAGATCCTACGCAAATCCTGCGAGATCTGAAGTGAACAAAGCAGTGTGGAGCTATTTTTCTCACAATTTTCTTTGACATTCTCAATCTGCCACTCCTGAATTGACGTCACATCATCATGGTATGGATTACGAATGAAGAATGAGACACATCTACGCTCTTTTAGAAGCTTATATGACTTCAACGTACTAACTTTAGATTTTAACCTGGATGAAAAATAAAATCAATGTTGCCTGAAGTAATTAAGAGATAAGGTTCCTTTTACTTACCGTATATCTACGACACTGGATTCACAGCTTTATTTTCTTCTCTTAGGAAACCATGCTAAGAATGTTCGATTCCCCTGACAATCTATCGCCTTCATCGATTTGAACCCAGATTTAATAGCAAGATTCGTAACCATTAGTCCTCTTTTTACGAAGTAAATAGAGAATGTACTGTATTATGGCGCTAAAAAAAAAAGAATGATTCTGACATGTTTTCATCATCCTTCAAAGTGGTTTTGCATATGCTCTGGATTTGTACCATTCTCTCTTTATACTATTCAACGGATTTTATTGATATGTAGTATTTTAGTAAATTTATTTGAGAATGATTGACGTGAAATATAATAATTTTACTATAAACAATAAGAATTAATGGCCTGTATTTAAAAAATAAAACATTTAAATTTACTTCTAAAAAGCATCATTCCTTTTTCTATCGTGTTTTGAAAAGGATTATGTCATTACTGCAGGTAGAAACAAGAACAATGTCACCTTTCAGGACCTCTACCTAGAGCAGGCGTGTCTATTTAGTGAGTTGGGATGCAAACCTGAGTTGCAAGCGTAGTTCACTGTAAGACGCAATATTTCCTCCCTCATCCCCTTCCACTGCCAACAGCATGACAGAGTAACGACATCAATGGCGCTTATACCTTCGCAATGTCTGTATCGAAGTCGTGTTATCTTGTGTCGATTATGAACAATAAAAATTTCCACTTGCAATGGGAGGCTAAATTTTATATTCTGAGTATGAAATAAATATGAAATGTCTCATTTACCCCTGGGTTGTACGTGACTTTAAAAAACCAAGATTAAGGTATATGTATACATTAGAAACACAAAAAATTATGAAAAATGGCATTTTTTGAAACAGTATGTTTTGGATGCAGTATTTCTTCTTCTTTCATTTGCTGGTTTGCTTATTTAATTCTGACTGGTAGTTTTGTAGATAATGGCACTTTTCTATGATAGTAACAAATGGTTACACCCCCTTTTATCTGTCAAAATGTCAGATTTTTTCCCTGAAATACTAAGCCATTTTTACCCATTTCAAAGTACTCTAGAATTTCTAATAGTTCACAAATAACTCATAGATAGCGATAGTGCACAGTTCTAGCCCTTCCTGCCATCTATGAACAGAAATTATAAATAAAACAGCAGAAAGAAAAGTTGTTTATGTACAAGTTTCATACACGTGGTTACACAGGTTATGAGTATTATTTCCAGCTGTTTGTGCCTTTAGTTTCAGTTTAGTGTTCTCTTTGCATATTTATTTCAGTGTTAGTTATTATAGTGCGTTTAGTTTAGTGTTATTTTATAGTGCTGTGTGGCAGTGATGGCTAACAAACGTAATACAAGCAGGAAGAAGCAAAGGAAATTTTATGGGAAGAAGAAGGAAACAAATGTAACTACAGATAGACATTGTCCACCATCAAGTGAACACACAGAACATTATGGCTTTATTCTTTTTGATGTTAGATATTTAACAAAATTAATTTTACTACTGGCTTGTCCAGAATGTCTTATGGTGGGTTCAGTTTCATTATGTTTGAATAGTGGCAAGAGAAATGGTTTGGCAGTATGTGTGAAACTAGCTTGTTCAGCCTGTGGGTATAATTCTGATGAATTATTCTCAAGCCACAAAGTTTCAAAATATTTTGAAATAAACAGGAGAATTGTCTATGCGAGCCGAAAAATTGGTTGTGGCTATAGTGAACTGAACAGGTTATGTTACCTTCTGGGCTTGCCATGTGGCGTCAGTAAAAATTCTTATCAGGGTCATATCAAGCATGTAAACAAAGTGGTAACACAGCTTGCTTATGATACAATGAATGATGCTGCTAATGAAGTACGTGAAAATACTGGTAGCAATGAATGTGCAGTTTCAGTTGATGGAACGTGGCAACGGAGGGGATTTTCTTCTTTGTCGGGTGTTGTGACAGCCATGTCAGTAAAAACTGGTAAAGTTCTCGATGTGGAGGTAATGTCCAAAAGCTGCATGTCTTGCAGAATGCATGCTAAGGAAGACAAAAAATCACCTTCATATCAGACTTGGCTAGCAGACCATGTACCAGTATGCTCCTGTAACTACAAGGGATCTTCACCTAACATGGAACCTGTTGGGGCAGGTAGGCTCTTTTTGAGGTCAGTCCAAAATAGAGGATTACTTTATACTAATATTTAGGAGATGGCGACTCAAAAAGTTTCAAAACTGTATCTGAACTTGACCCATATGATGGGAAAGAGATTGTGAAATTAGAATGTGTGGGGCATTACCAAAAGCGTTTAGGCAAAGATCTTAGGCAATTAGTTAAGACCAAAAAGATCGGTGGAAAGGGGAAACTGACTCAAGCCCTCATAGACAAACTTCAAAATTACTTTGGTATTACCCTCAGGTCTAACACAGAAAGTGTAGAAAAAATGAAAAGAGCTATCTGGGCCTCTATGTTCCATGTCGCAGCAAATGACAGCCAGCCACTTCATGCAAAGTATCCACTAGGTGAAGACAGTTGGTGCACTTATCAAGTGGCCAAAGCAAAAGGCATCCCTTACAAGCATGAAGGTCCTGGTATTCCCATTGCAGTGATTAGACAAATGAAACCGGTCTACGAAAGACTGACGGACGATAAAATGTTGCAGAAGTGCCTGCATGGGAAGACCCAGAACATTAACGAGTCCTTCAATGGGATGATCTGGAAAAGGTGTCCAAAAGAAACCTATGTGGGACATGCAACACTGAATTTGTGTGTAATGGATGCAGTGTGCCACTACAACCGTGGTCCTGAAGTGGAGCTGGACATCCTAAGGAAGATGGGAATTGAACCTGGACTGAACACAACTACGGGCGTATCTTCTTCGAAGGTTGTAAAGGATATAATGAAGAGAAATCAGGCTACACCAGAAGCAAGAAGCAGAAGAAGATACCTGAGAGGAAGAAAAAAAATGAAGGTGGATCGCGAGACTACTGCTGAGGGTATAACGTATGAAGCAGGAGGATTTTGACAGCCTAACTTTCAACTGCCGTTTCCCGTAAGTACAGTTTCTTGACATATTGGCTTAAGGAAAACATCATATCTCATCCAAGAAAAAAGATAGAGGTATGATTCTGGTATCATTTTGAAGCTTGGAATGTAATCTAGTGCATGAATCAAATAAAAATTTGATCTACATGTTCACAGTCCCATTAAAAATTTTTTTCTTCAAGGTTGCATACTTTTTTTGTCTAATATTTTACAAAATTTAAGATATTTATGGTAAATTACAGCAAAATGTTATTCAAAGTTTATTCAGGCACTAGACAAACATTTCTCCTATAAAACAGTGAAGGAATTTTGAAAATAGCTTCATTAGGAAAGAGGATATCATGTTTACCGTTTTATTAAATTTTTTAAACAAAAAAAATATTATTATAAACAATTTCAAAGAACAATTGTTTAAAAATAGTTAAATCTCTTAATAACAATGTATTCTTGTAGCTAAAAATATTGAGAGCCCTAAATATTGCCTAATTTAAATTTTCACCCCCTAATGTATACATATACCTTAAACTTCATTGTACTATGTGTCACTCCTAATATTCTCATTTACATGGTAAACTCTGTTGTTGCTGAAGTTTATTTCCCATTCAAATTCCTAGTTAAGTTATATCATTTCAATTTTTAAAATCATTTACTAAATTTTAGCAGATGTTATTTATTTCGCTTATGTGACGGTGACATGTTAAATAAAACGTTACTTTTGTTATTTTTCTGTTAATATCTCATATTTTATTCACGTAATTTTTAATATATTATGTACGTTACGATAATAATTACAAATATATTTTTATAAGTTAGTGTGAAATAAAATATAAAAAATAAAGACAAATCACAATTAAAACTAAGTTGAAATTAATACTACCATAATTCAGAAAATTATTCGAAGTCCATTGATGCTTCTTGGACTCCTGAGAGAAAGATATAAAATCTACTGAGAGTTTCAGTGAACTGTAATATACCTTTTCTTACAGTTTGCTTAGAACCTCCTGGTACCCTTACGAGTATCATATATGTAAGAATATAATATTACAAGTTACTTCTGACTTTTGCAGCAACTTTTCGCGAGTTTGATTTCAATATATTTAATAATTTATAGATAAATTCTAAGCACGGAAGGCAATAAAAGGGCTTCTAACGATGTAAATCATTTACTATATGTACAGGGTTGTTTCCGATCTCTGATAACGAATTTGAATGACATCATGTGAGCCAGGAGTCACACGACAGCTGAACTGTGGCGCGAGGTGACAGACCAGTAGTGAGTGATCTCATAGTCAGAGTGCACGGCGACTCTCAGCAGAAATTCCCAAGAGAATCGAGCCTTTTTGGGACGGGTACATAACAACCTTTTCCGATGCCAAGATAAGTGAAAATAAAAGAAGCCTGCAATAAACGAGGTTTCGTTGTTTCCAAGAAAAGCATCTTCTGTGTACTTAATAACATTGGTAAAACTCGAATGGAATTAATTTGTATTATCTCCTGTGGTGCGGCGACTTGTGACGGGGGGTGGATTTGCTTGGTTTTTTCCACTCTGGAATTAATCCCATCCGAGCTTTGCCAGTCTTATTAGGTACACACAAGATCCCTTTCTTGGAAACAACGAAACCACGTGTTTTGCGAGCTCCTATGATTTCCACGTAACTGTACTTGACATCGGAAAGAGTTGTTATTTACCCTTCCCAAAATTGCTCGATTTTCTTGGGCACTGCTACTGTGATACACCGTGCACTCTGATTATGAAATCACTCACTACTGGTCAGTCACCTCTCGCCGCAATTCAGCTGTCGGTGTGATTCCTGACGCACATGACGTCATTCAGATTCGTTATCAGAGATCGGAAACAACCCTGTGCTGATGTAAGTAATATAGAAATTAATTAAGTTTCACTTTTCATGGTTTGCATACACTTGTCTACAGATTTGTATAAGTTTATTTGATGTCCAGTAATAACTCATAAATGATTGGTTCACTGCTTTACGTAATTATAGTGAATGTGAAGATTGTTTCTCATACAACGTGCAATGATCTCCGTAATCGTTTTCTCTGCACGTAAAGGCAGTTTGGGTTGTTCTTGACACGTCGAATTCGTTGACTATAGTCTCTGCACTGACGTGACTTTGCTGGCACCTTCCTTGCCTTGTAGTGGTCAATACATCACAGTTGTGTGTAATTAATTTTTTACTCATAATCACGTTAATAGCGTTGTTGTGTAGGAGCAGTGGTTGTCATACCATGAAATGGAACGATAGGGCTGTCGTATGTCGGAGCGATAACAATCAATTGTCCAAATGACAAAGTAGCGCCCGTCCTACAGAGAAGAGTCGTGTGTGAAGGGAAAAATTGAAAAGTCAACTAAATGAAAAGCCCGTGGTTTGAAGACATTCACATTTTATATAAATGTTTATCAGCTTATGGAATTTTTAAAATCTTTTTGTTTTCTGTTACTGGATGGCGATGCAGAATTTATATATTTTTTGTCGGTTAATTAACGACCGTATATCAACTCCTAGGTTATTTAGCGTTGATTAAATTGTTGATAACGAGTTGAGGCAGAAGATTCACTACGAATTATCTGACATTCGCTTTACAGTTGGAAAATACTTCAGAAAAAACCCAACCAGGTAATCAGCCCGAGCAGGAATCGAAATCATGCCAACGCGCAACTCCGGAAGAGCAAGAAAACGTGCTACTGCCTGAACCATTTCAGCTGCTTGCAGAATTTATAGAACAATTATTAATAAAGGCAAACACAGAGATGTCCTAATAAAACCTATCTTGTCCTAATAAAACCTATCTTAACACTATTGTTCCCCAAAAATGCCACTTTTTGTAATGAGAGGGGAAATACGAAGTCTTTTTGCACTGCATTCTAAGACCCTTGACCTGTAAACTACAGTCTGATTCGTCTGTGAGAAAATAAAATGAATGGCAGTATAAAGTGTATCAGAAGTGATACAGAAGTGATTCTATTAATATGATGTTAAAACACATCGAGTTTTATATCAGTTTCACAAACAAAAGAAGTCAGATTGTCTGAATAAACAAACCGCCATTTATATACTCACAGACATGTTAAGTTAAACTATTTTCATTTAAACGTTTAGCTTATTTGATGAAATAAGGAAAACAATACTGAAGAAAAATGGATAGATACTGATATGAAGAATAGACTCTGACCATTGCGTTGTCCAAAACATATACTGAGAATGTACTATTCCATTTGGTAGGCCTATATACGATTTGGAAAAACAGAGAAAATAAGTTTCCATGAAAATTTAATATTAACCTAGGAACAGGACTTAAACCTATCCTTAATTCAGTAGAAGAATAAGACGTTACTGCGAAGTAACTGGCAGTTAGCAGTGAAAAGTGCAAATAGTTAGAGATGTGAAGTGAGGGGAAATGTGTCATACAGGAAGGGGGATAAAAAATTACAAGTATAGTATTTTTGGTATAATAATGGGTGAGGAGTAAAATAGTGGAAGAATTTATGACAGACAAGTAAAGACTAGAGGAAGAACTGCAATAATAAATTAAAAATAAGTAACGACCTAAATGACCTGTACGAGAGACTTTGTAAAACGGGAAGACTGCACTGTATACTAATAATGTGAAGTGCCGCCTCACCAAAAGGTATATTGCTTAAAGACAAATTCATTCATTTATTCATTCAATTGATCACTGTATTTAACTTGATCGGTTGCCTTGAATACGAGGGATGAGACAAAGAAATTAGTTATTTCCAACTTATAAACTTACATATAGATAAACCAGGTAGTTTTCTTTTAGTGAACAGATAGGCCTTCTGAATGTTGTTTACTGGTTGTAAACATTTTAGGAACCAAGGAAATTGTATCTGGCTGATACCACTGGCGTTCGTGCGCCATTTTTGTTATATTTTTAAGTTGTTATTATAACATGAAAAAAATAGGTTAAAGCGGAGTGTGTTAGTGGAATAACATTTCTGAGTTGAGGGAAACAACAGACCCTCGGAAAAAATTTCACCTCCTGATTTTGACCACAATAAATACATAAGCTTATCATTTTAGAAATCGGGAATCGAACCAGATTTGTGGAGTGACAAGCCAATGTTCTGCCACTAACCTACCGGAGCAATAACTGCAATTCTACTTGACGGGATTTTACACCAGATATCCGGATAGAAAGAAACACACTCTATTATTTAGTCAATTTTTCTCTGAATACGTAAGAGGCTTTTTGCGCTTTTTCTAGAGAGCAATTCATTCCTCTTAAATTTTCTGCATAATGCATGAACTCAAATATCAAGAGACGTCTCCTCGTACAAATAAAGAGTGTGGAACGATTTATGCCTGCGTGAAGTTCACAACTTAACCCAAAATATTTTCATCTTAATTATTACAATTGAAGAGTGTGATTCTAAAACGCGTTCAGTTCATTTTTATGAAATAACAGGACTAATTATTTTTATCCATCGGTCTACGGACTGAGCACATTTCCAAGTGACATGCACAATAACACAAACTTTTAGACAAGGATTGGCGTTATTTTGGAAAAATACGAGCTTAAAATATGATAGAGGTCTCAAACATAATCATATAGGCCTAATATTTATAAATCATAGAAATGGACAAGTGGACTGAACGAGTTTTGGGATAACACTCTTCAGTTATGTTTGGATATTTTAAAGAAACTAATAAAGTGCTGCACTTCAGGACTTATGACAAGATCCTTGCAAAGTATTCTCTGTAAAATCTGAATACGCTTGAAGAAAGTCATAGAAAGATACAAAAATGTTTCCATTTTAAGAATTGGTGTCAAACTCATTGGGGTCGCGCACCATTTCCTACATCATACCTCACACAACTTACAGGCCTTGCCACTGATAAGCCTAAAACGTCTTTTAATTCCTAAATTGTTGCTTATTTGATAATCGCAAATGATAATGTAGTAATACCATATTGAACAGAAATAACACCTGAATAAATAGCAAAATGATTGTTGAAAAGCAAGTTTATTTCATATTATACAACGTTTCAATACACAACAGAAAAATTATGAAAATCAAGTTAATGAAAACACACAATTTCAGCGGAGAAACTTAAATTATATTTGGTAATTTATGCCTTTTTGACAGACATTTCACACCTTTTGCTGGCAACCTGCTTTGCGAAATTCCAGTCTAAGTTTCAGGAAACACAACTCTCAATATTGATTAATAGGCTTGTAATGTTGGGAACCGATTACTCAAGTTGACTGCAGCATGGAACATAGCTCGGGACGTGAGCTAGTACGAGAACATTGACTTGGTTCGATTACGCGAATAACAAGGTGCACATAAACAAATCTGGACAGCTCTAAAAGTAAATATACGCTACATATCATTAGAAAGATATATTTTTACGTACCTTTCGTTATGTGCAGAAGAATTTTATAGAATTATTCGTGGGTTTGAGTTTCCTCCTTTTTTTCTTGTGCTACAATGTCTCTGTATATAATATCGCTTGTAGTTTGTATTACATAATTTACATGTACTGTAATGTTCCCGTCATTCACTTCAAAACACTCACCAAATTCCGCTGAGAACATTTAACCTTCGGCATTTTTATTCAGCAGGTACTCTGTTTATGCATGCTACAGTACTGACTGGTGAACGGATAGTCAACTTGAAACAATCGTAATGCATTCTATCGGTCCCCAACATTACAAGCCTACTCATGAATATTAGCGTCGGTTAGTAAGAATCTGTAGATTGTTGTTGTTGTTGTTGTTGTTATTGTTATTCAGATAATTACGTGCTTTCAAAGCAACATAGGACTTGTGCAGAAAACTTTGGGTAACTTTGTCATAAGTAAGAGTATATTTTTTAGATTCAATTTCTACGCATTTCTCTTTTCGAATTGAATAATTTTGCATATTAATCAGTTACACATCTGTGGCAAAGGTTGCGATCTCGACACTGAAATAAAAATACTCGGCGAAAAGAGGAAACCCATCTTGATGCGTGTCTGTTAGTTTCTTGTGAACGATATTTTTTTAACACTAACATTTCCAGGACGAACGTTTTCAGCCGATTTTAAAATGTATTTCTTAACCAAGCAACCTTCATTAAAAGATTTGGAACGTTTCACCAGTAAAAGTCAGAATTCATAACTGGGTTTCACGACTTAGTGTCTTGGTTAATTTTCATAAATTCATATTGCTTCCTTAGAAATTTGCTCTTAATTTCTTTAGCTTTTCTTCTCCTCTAATTTACACTCGAAGTGGAGAAAATGTTTATTTTCGATATATCACAGTGTCAGTCTATATGATAAATATACTCTTTGGCGATACTATTAGATTCAATGCAAATAATAAATGCCATTTTATCTTTTATGTCTGTGCAAAACTAAGTGAGTCTCAATCTTTCTTGGAATTGTCTCCCCTCAACATCAAGCTCTTTTTTTCTGGTTGGCTTGGAAAGAGATGCCCATTGAGAGGAGCCGGATCGGAAAGAAACCCGTTACGGACCGTATGTGACTTGTGGGTGCAAATTTAACACATCTGTTTTAAGTAATATCACAGTCTAGTAGGCCTTTATACAGTCACGAAGCTCAATACGTAGTAAATATGCATCCATAGATAGTTGCTAACCACTAGGATCGCTAATATCGCCTTATTGCAGACAATGCGAAATAGTACCGGCACAGTCTATTGTTCCTACCACCTTCACAACTCAAGCTTCGTGACTGTATATATTAGATTGTGGTAATATTCTGAAAAGGAAGCTACCGTATTATTATAACATGTTATCAAGGACGTTATTTTGTTGCCAAAATTAAGACTGATTGTTAATTATATTATCAGAGTTACAAAAAATAGGGTAAACAAGTTTATATTTGTACTTATTCACACTTATACTTCGGGCTAAAGTCAAATTTTCGAAAGTTCATTTATATTAACAAAAGTCGCTGTTATTGTTTTTTCCAGAGGAACAATAGAATATAAGTAATGGATCATGATATGCCGCAATAAAAAGAACTAACAACATTATAGAGATAATGAATTATATCTTACAGGTCCTTTCACTTCAGAAATAAAATGTAATTCACAGACTACAAGAGACTGGCAAGGTCTCGGTTGACCGTAAATGCAGGTTTTTGAGAAATACTATTAATTGTTTTTGTTCAGTTGCGATGTCTAGTTTTATAATCCAGAGACCGTAGCTTCGCCCTACCCAAGTCTGAACTCCACTCCGAATCCGATGCTCCAGTCTGTTGTGTATTCAAAGAAGCGTCTTCGTCCTCGATCTGGCCTCCTTCCCGTTGCTTACTTTCTTCGCCTACTTCTTCATATTTATCCTCATCTCTCTTCCTCCTCTTCTTCTTCACTCCTGTTCTATTACGCTTTGTGTTAGTTTAGCAATGTTGACACTTTGCATTAAGATGGACTACTCTGCATTTGACAAACACTCCCATTTCCTACGTCGGACGGGTTTTCAAAGCGGTGAAATATTGCAAAACAGTGAAATAATATATCACTGCTGGCTTCTACGAGTATGGCGCCTGCTGCTTTTTGGCTTCAAAGTTTTATGACCTCTGCAAACACGTCTGCTATTCTTATTAACACTAGAAATATCTCCTCATCATCCCTGCTTTATAGCTCAATTAAACCGCGACATTTCTCGCACTAATTCCAATAGTTCTGCAAACTACTTTTCGGTTATTTGTTTATATGTTTATCTGTCTGGATATTTAACTACTTGGCAACTTATTTAATGAAGCCTTCAAGTTCATAAAGCATAAGACCTAAGAGAAATAATCTTTCTATAAATATAAGGGTTTTCCCGATAATAAGGAGACCAGAAGCAAATAACTGGAAGAAACAATGTAGGGTAGACCAGAGTAATTTTAAACACTTTTCACTAATTTCAAATATAATTGAACATTACACAACCTCAGTAACGGTAAGCATGACAAAGAAACATTGTGTTGTTTTTATATCTTTCTTTTCCATGAAAATGGGTTTAAAATAATAAGGTTGACTTTTTTTTCATCTTTTAATTGCTAGTTTACATTTACCCACCTGTTTACATTTACCCCTTTGAGAGGGGGTAATTGCAAACACCAATTTTCGCAAGGGCTATCAGACACTGAACATTTTTTGTTCTGTTTCAGAAGAAAGAGCTGTACTCCTTCCAACTCCAATTTTGGTCACTGGTACAGCTGTCAAAAAAAAAGTGGCCGCACTCGTGAACAGCGAATATTTTCAAAGTCCACTTCGGGTCGCGGCGATGTTACACGATGCATGTGCTTGTACAAGCAGTTCCCGAACTATGAAAGCGTTCCATGTCTGCGCCTCGTAGGCCAGCGGTAGAGTGCTTGTTTAGTGATTCAAAGGTTGTGGGTTCGGGCCTTCTTCAAGTTTTCATTTTATTTTTTAATCGTTATTTAGCGATGTAAATGCTATACAAATTATCATTTATATCCAGTTATCGTTCTTTATGGATATCACGTTATTTATATTTTGTTATCGTTCTTTAGAGATATGAATAAAATTCAAGTCATCATTTGTATTCTGTTATCGTTTTATAACGATATGAATAACAATTTTTATTATTGTATCTCCAATGGTGGTTAGCCCTATTTTACATATGTATGTTAGGGCTATAGTTTCATACACAAAAAAGATAAGCATAAAGAAAATTAGAAAAGAAAATTAAATTAGCTTACGCGATGTAAACAAAACATAAACAAACCGTAAATTAGGCATTGCGATTGCAAAATAAATATCAGGTATCAATTTGAAACATACAAAAACATTAACAACACACATACGTAACACTTCTATAACACAAATACGCAGCCTTCCATACCATACATCATAAATTAATACACAATAGTCATACAAACACAATCAAACTATAATTACGACATTGCGACGACATCAAGCATCACATAACTGACTCACATACATAACAAATCAAGCATCCGTTACAACACATACACTTCAACATAGTAACCACACTTTTAAAAGTTACAAATTTGGCTCCAAGAAGAATAAATAGGACACTGTTACTAATTACTATTCTTCTACAATTTCTTAAATATATCTGTAATAAATCTGTGAAATTCCGATATGAATAATATTCACGTTTTTTATATTGTTATCGTTCTTTAGCGTTATAGATAATATTCAAGTTATCATTTATATTCTGTTTTCCTTCATTAGCATTATAAAATAATATTCAAGTTATTTATATTCTTATTGTTCTTTTGCAATATAAATAATCTGTATTTTATGTAAGTAATTATTATAACACAAATAACCATCCTTCTTCGTAAAATAGGTTATTTTATTTAGATAATTAAATAAGTATTATATAATATCTTATATTAATTAAACAAACCGATATTTATCATTTATATTCTGTTATCGTTCTTTAGTGATACTGTATAAATAATATTCTAGTTATTTATATTGTAATCGTTCTTTAGCGATATAAATAACATAAATTTAATATTAGGTTTCGAAAAATCCAGTTGCATAATACTGGTATTAGTTTTTCTTTTTGTATTATTACATTATACTATCTTGAACCACAATAAAATGAAAAGGAGTAAAGAGGAATTGAACCTGAGACGTTGACATCTAAATTTCGACGTTCGTCCGCTGAGCTACGAGGGCAAAAGTGTGGAAACATTTTCGGAAAAATTGGCCCAATCACACTCTAAGATTTTCTGATGATTCGTAGAAGCTAGTCCAGGATGAGGGGGGGGGGGAAAGGCTAATTGAGATTTCCCGGTCTCTGATCGGGTCAAACATCCTGATAGAATTAATATTTAACCCTTGCCGTGACTTTCGGTGAAGTCCGGAGGGCCCAATTAGTCAAATCCACTCTCCTCATCTCCATGCTTGGGTCCCCTGGAATTTAATAAGATGCGAAAGAGATAGTGGTGTGCGGAAAGCAACGGGATGTTACCGCATTTAGGCCTATCCTTCCCAAGAAAAACTGCAAACATAAACAAAGGAAGCTTTTAATAGAAGAAGAAGGATATTCTGCGGACCTCTGGAAAAATAACTAAGGAAGAGACTAGTGAAGTGCTTTGTGTGGAGTGTGGCATTGTATGGGGAAGGAACATGGACTTTACGACGAATTGAAGAGAAACGAATTGAAGCATTTGAAATGTGGATGTGGTGAAGAACGGTGCGTGTGAAGTGGACAGACAGAATAAGAAATAAAATTGTGTTTGAAAAAGTGAGTGAAGAAAGAATAATGCTGAAACTGATTAGAAAGAGAAAAAGGAATTGGTTGGGTCTCTGGTTGAAAAGAATAATAGAAGACATTAGGATATGTGGATCATATGCGGAGACTAAGAGGAAGGCAGAAAATAGGAAAGATTGGAGATTGCTGGGTTTGCAATGAAAGACCTGCCCATGGACAGAACACTTATGTATGTTGGTATGTTCAGAATGCCTGGAATATCGTGTCTAAGAACAGTCGCTATTTGCAAAGACTAGTGGATTCCATGCCCACTCGACTGCAAGATGATCGAGATAAGAGGAAGATAGACTAAATATTGAATTGTGGCTTTTTGTTTTGTTTTTTGAACGCTTAATTGTTTGAATGTTTTAAGGCCGACGCCAGTAAATTTGTTTTGTTTATGCCACGAAAGATATTTTTATTGAGAATAAAATCTTTTTTCTTTCCATTTGCAGCCACAATATCATAATGATAAAGTCATGGCATAATATATTAATGAACCTGATGTTAATTACTAAAATAATCGTAAAAGAGAAAGGAGCCATTATGTATAGTTTGTCTCTCTCAAAAACATAACAAAAAAGAACATAAAAAGCACGAGGTTGTAGTCGAACGCAGGACCTCATGAATAAGAGGCCTGAACGCTACCATTACCCTATCGAATCAAAGAATGAATACTTCATTTATAACTGTAGATATCAGGCAACGTGGTCCAACAACATGTAACATCGCCTGTCTCCGAATTATAGCGAAGATACCCGAAGGGAACTTTGTTCCAAGAGAGCGGCCACTTTTTCTTTTGACAGCTGTACATTTCATCCCTTTAACCTATGATATATGAGGATATGGGAACTCAGTACCTCTCCTAACTGTAGTTACTATTTTCCATATCTGTGACAACCCTCTATAAATCCTCTACAGTGTAGTTGGGTGGGGGTCTCTTTGATTACTGAAAAGCACGAAATGTAACCATAGTAAAACATGTTTACAATTACCCCAAGCAATTAAAACTATGGGGCAAATGTAAACATGTCATAATTTAATGAAATGAGTTCATGGCAGATCTCAGAACCATTGTAATAAATGTTAACTACTATACATTACTCATAAAAACAACATATTCTTAAAAATAGCAGTGTACGTTTACTTACAATTCCAAAAATGAAGGTGAAGCGAAATTCTTTCTCAACTTTTTTGTAGACTCTTACAAAACATTCGTTCACAACTAAGCAGTTACTCCTATTTGGCGCCAAACTGTTTTGTAGGTTAGCCAACATGTTAATGTAAATATTCCCCCGAATTAAAATGTTTATATTGACAGTTTTGTATTTCTCAGAGCAGTTGTTTACAATTACCCCTGTTTACAACTACCCTCATCTACCCTGACTAAAAAAAAAATGCATGAGCAGGAGACACAAAAAGGCTCCAAATACTGTGGAGTTTTTCTCTTAAATAACTGACTATCAGTATGTTCGGAACAAATTACCTATGTGAAAAAACTTTCTCACTTATGACATACCTCAAGAACAAAGCACGATCACGATTAACTAATTCACATCTGCAGGACTATTTACCTGTAGCTACAAGCGACTTCTCCTGGGATATCACTGAAATTCTGGGTAAGATTCAAATTCAAGGATATCGTTCTTGTAAATATTTAAAAATGTATTTATTTGTGGATTTATTTTATTTATGTATTCATATAAGCCCATTAAACCTATTCGATTCCATGGTGCTCGCGCACTTAATGTAATAGTGGGTGGTGCTCACAATCGTCAAAAGATTGAGAACATCAGTTGTTGAAGTTTATGATGCGAACTGACGAAGGGATAATGCTAGCAAGCTATTGAATTATACACTTTTATGTCTGTGAATAAGTTAAGTTGGGGTATATGATAATTATAATGCGTTTTGTATGTACCACTTGCATATTAATCTGTGTGTTTTATGGAGAGTGGTTGGATTTTAATCATAGGACCGTTTTGCAAAGCACGTACGGTCAAAAAAACCAGTTCTCTGTATTTAAAGGCAACTTCTGATAGTGTAATGCTTTTGTATGCATAATTTCTGAATAAATCCACATCTATCTATCTACTTAAATTTATCCTGTGAAATATTCTACACAATAAGTGTCCGAATGAATAACCGACTGTCTCAATCAATTCATATACTCTCGTGCACTGCATATTCTCTTTCTTCTTTGCATTTCTATTTAGCTTCCTTTTACCAACTTAAAATCCAAAGTAGCTTCCATCTTCTATAGAGTCTTCCAACGTTCTTCCCTCAACGTTCTTCCCTCCTTCAGGCTTGTAGTTTAAAATCTTCTTCAGAAGTCTGTCTTCACTCATTCTTAAAATACGATTTTTCCAGTTTTGTTTTTGATTAGTTATTCTGTCGTTTAAGCTACGATTTTAAATATCTGATCTGAAATATCTCATTTCTGCAGCTTCTATCTGTCTCTTGGCGCTCTTGGTTATTGCATTTATTTCCTGGTCATTCCAAATCTCTTCTTCCTATTGGTTGGTATGAGAAAGTCTGTTTGGATATGAAGAAGCACAACCAATAACCTCTCCTAAACCAATAGTCATCCTCTCCTGCTTATGGCCAATCCTACTCTAAGAAACTAGGCCCTGGCGACGAGGTCACAGCGCGGTGCAACTGTTACATCACAGTGTAGTATATAGTCACGAAGCTCAATACGTAGTAAATATGCATCCATAGATAGTTGCTAACCATTAGGATCGCTACTATCGCCTCATTACAGATAATGCGAAATAGTACCTGCACAGGCTATTGTTCCTAGTAGCCTCATAAACTCAAGCTTCGTGACTGTATATACTAGACTGTGGTTACATCATATACGGAGGAAATTCTATACCAGACGTAAGTCTGGATGTTTAAAATAGAAGTCCTACTACTAGATTTAACAAGCGAATGGCCGGTAATCAATCCGGTGGACACTTCCTATTACTGGAAAGCTCAAGAAGGAAGATAATCAATCTTTTTAAACTCAAATGTTTAATTCATTGTGGCCGCATTTCCACTGATGAAAGAACCTAATTTGACTGAGACTATAGTTTTCATTACAATTGCATGAGTTACACTTATTACATAACTGATGCTTGAAAATTAGAACCAGTGTTTACAGTTTTGTTCAAATGATTTCCATAAATATTCGCGACAGTTTCAATACTTTCGAATATGCTAAACATAGGACAGAGAGCTCTACAGAAAAATAGGCTACTATTTTGTTCGTTGAAAAACTATCAGGATAGGTAATTACTGTTAATTTCAGAAGTTTATTAAATTATTTCTCAAGTTTATTTTTATATATGAAATAGACTAAACTTGTCGTAAGCATATATTTGATAATGGAAACTATAGCCGACTTCAACGTATTTCTTTCTTCAATTTGGGATATTTCATAATGCGATATTGCTCAGAAATTAAATTTTGAACCACAACAATTGACGAAGAACTCGAATAATTTTGTTAGATACTCAAGTTCAACATCATGGAGATATCTATTCTCTTGTGCCACATTGCTTAATATTTCATGATTAGTTTTAGCACAGGCATCTGTAATCTCAAATATCTAAATACTTCAAGCGAGGGAATGTGAACATTGTGCTTTAGAAGTCACACGAAAGAAAATCCTGTGACATCAGGTTATAATATATTGGTAACCATTTCGTAATATTGATACCTTTATGATGTATAGTTGGGCCATGTCTGAAAAATTGTGTGAAGTTGAAATTTTGGGTGTTTTCAAACATTATTTATTTTCATATGAATTTTGACTCAATATTTGAGTGTATAATTTCAAAATTTACTGTTTCTGACTGAAGAAGGGACTGATGAAAATGCAAAACCTTCTTCTTGGAACACAGGAAGAAAGTATAAATTTTCTGGAACTTGTTAATAGGGACGGTATTTTGTACTAGGGCGTACGGGAATAAGGTTAGCTTTTCATAGACTATATTCGGGTGACGTCATATTTGACGCGTGCCACAGAATCTTGACGTTGACATTCTAATCAAACTAGACCTCATATACTGTTTACAATGCATTATATTGATAAAGACTGATACTACGATTATGTTTCCTACAATTTAAATTATTTCTTCATTAAATTTATTTATTTATTTTCACTAACACAGTGAGGATCATAAGGCCTTCTCTTCCACTCAATAAGTATAAAAATGCACAACAAATATGCCTATAAATAACAGCGACACAGAAATCAATGTAATATTAATAAAGGTAATAATAATAATAATAATAATAATAATAATAATAATAATAATAATAATAATAATAATAATAATAGCAAAATGTATATGTGTTTAGTTACATTCAATTCGAATAGTTAAACAATTACAGTTTAGTGTTAAATAAGACAATTTGTATGAAAGATATGATATTTCATAATGAAGAACAATTGATACATGAAAAATAAAAATCATATTCCACAAAAGTTATATTTGGAGAAAGATTATAATCTGGAGACGAAAGGCAGTCTTTTTGACAAAATAAGTAGGGTATAGTATAGTATTATGAAATGAGATACCTTTTATACAATACATAACACTGTATATAATACTGTAAATAATTTTTGATCATAATGTAAATAGTAAATATAGTATATTCTACTGTACAAAATTCAAATAACATAAACTGTAAATATTAGTGTAATTGAAGACCTTCTTTGAAGTAGTATGTAACATCAAATTAATGAAATATTATGTGACTTTGGTGGAAAAAAAGTTTTGAAACATTCATTTATAAAAATAAATAGATACATCCAATAGCTGAATAAACTTGTATCCTTGATTAACAATTGTTTCTGCTAGTAAATATAGGCCTAACGAAATATGCCCCTGAATTTAATTTATTTTATTCTGCAACGTTTATTATAGATTTGTTGGTTACACCCTTATTCGAGGGAGGTCTTCAATTGTTAAAGTGGTCTATGCTTTGTTCTGCCCAGCTAAATGACAGCTATGAGCAGTTATGGAATGAAGGTAAATGCCAACAAGACGTAGACCATGGTCATAGGAAGAAAAGTAAAGAAGATGAACTTACGAATTCTAAAGGAGGCAGTAGAGCAAGTCGACAGCTTGGGGTGTACTATAAGCAGTAACACGAGGTGCTGCCAGGAAGTCAAAAAGAGAATAGCAATGGCCAAGGGAGCTTTTTGTTGAAAAAGGAACATCTTCTGCGGACCTCTGGAAAAAGAACTAAAGAAGGCACTAGTGAAGTGCTTTGTATGGAGTGTGACATTGTATGGGGTACAAACGAGGACATTACAACGAAGTGAAGAGAAGCGACTAGAAGCATTTGAAATGTGCATATGGAGAAGAATGGAACGTTTGAAGTGGACAGACAGAATAAGAACTGAATCTGTTTTGGAAAGAGTGGGTGAAAAAACTGATCAGGAAGAGGAAGAGGAATTGGTTGGGTCATTGCCTGAGAAGAAACTGCCTACTGAAGGATGCACTGGAAGGAATGGTGAAGGAGAGAAAAGTTCGAGGCAGAAGAAGATATCAGATGATAGACGATATTAAGATATATGGATCATATGAGGGGACAAAAAGGAAGGCAGAAAATGGGAAAGATTGGAGAAAGCTAGCTTTGCAGTGAAAGACCTGTCCTTGGGCAGAACACTAAATGAAATTAATGAATAGTATTATGAGAAACACTGTAATTTAGTTTGTATTAAATGTCACTAAAATAAATCGAAATGTTTGTAATACCATTACTTTCCTTCGTCTTATTTTGGCTTATTAAATGAATTATGATATTCTCAATAACTTTTTCTGATGCAGAATACTGGATAGATATTAACAGTTTGTCTCCCCGCTTACGGTATGCAGTACGATTTTCAACAAGAAGAAAATAAACAACACTTCAATTACATACAGTAAAGTAGTAAAGAGTTTAGGAGTATATTTAGATTTGAAATTAATTTTCCAAATCAAGTGCCCTACATATGTAAGATTTTTTTATACGGAGTGGAAGTAAAATAACCAGGCAAATTATCAGTATAAATAGTTCATGTTGCATATAACAAAAATGTCTAGAATCATATTTGTGTTAAGTTTATAGTTTCCGCAGAAGAAATCATTTTCCCAAAAACACGCTCTGTTTCGGTAACTATTGCGAATGAGAACGTGATTTATGTCTGTGTTGATAGAGAGTCTAATAAAGAATTATTTTTCCCTTTGGCGTATTTCAATAGAGTGGATGGTTTTAGAATAAATTTGATATAAACGTAAGGATAATTTAAACTTTTTATAATTTGAGTGGGTTGCAACACTGTAATCTGAGGGGGTGGTTAGTGGGAATCGTTCACTCGACAGACAAACCTGAGTTCGTTCCCTTGATGTATCAGTTCCTACTTTGGAGAGCCGGTGAATGGTTGTTTAGTGCTGACTTGAGGAGATGGTTGCGGTGAGGGTCGTTCACTTGGCAGACAAACCTGAGTTCGTTTCCTTGTTGCATCAGTTCCTACTTCGGAGAGCCCGGTGAGTTGTTGTTAGTGCTTGTATGTATCAGATAATGCTACGATTTTCAAAGAGCGAATGTTTTAATATGATATTAATTTACGGCGAAACACGATGTAGTTCCCGTGCAGCTCAAGTGCTTTATGGAGAGCGATATCCTGAGAGGAATATTCCAAATCCAGATACTTTCATCGCAGTCTGTCAGCGGGTTCGTGATACCGGCAGTGTTGTTCCAGGTTATCGTAACCGCAGACGTGCAACGCCCTAACGAAATAATCGACACAGAGGAGGATATCTTAAATTTGGCAGAAGAAAACCCTGAACACAGCAGTCGCGATGTTGCTCGAGAAGTTGGGACATCGTATTGAACTGTACTTAGAACTTTTAAAGAACAGGCGGCTAAGGATGTCAGAAACGACCCAGAGATCCTTGCAAGTACGCGTCAAAATTGGTTGAAGAGGTGTCAAGTATGTGTAGAAGTTGATGAGCCAGTTTGAAAATTCACTCTGAAATGTCGTGTAATTTTTCAGATGAGGTTACTAATGTTCTTATTGTGGTTTGTGACTAATGAATTTAATTGTAATTTTTTGTAGATTGTAATAGTGATTTTGGCTCTAAAATATGTACACATCGCCCGTCGCTCTCATTATTTATTAATTGAGATAAGTCGTAAAACTAACTCAAAGTGGTAATGCTAAAGATAATGTTAACACTATATGGCTTCAGTTAAACAGTGTTTTTAAGTATAATTAAATTATGAATAACTTTTAATAAGTTAATGGAAATGATCAAATACGTCATGTTTTGTTTACATTCAAGTTCAAAGACAGATGGGTCATTGTAAGCCCAAGAGGATGTCCCCGGCGGGTAGCCTATGTAATGGTTTATTTACATTGAAGTTCATTCACTACCACGAGAGGTTACGCTATGTTGCCGCTCTACTGAACGTATAAACTTAATTATCTAATTAACCGTGCATTTCACAACAAAGTGTAATATAGTTTTTTTTTTTCATAGTTGTAGGGTGCGCTAAACACTCATTGAATATGCCTCGTTATTTCAGTTCCACCCTGTATAATTCATTCCCTCAATTACTTGCCCAACGTTCTATCTCTTGGTAGAATCTAATTCAAACGCTAGTGATGCCCCATTTCGATTATTTCGATTCTCTATTCACTATCCTCTATACTGACCTAGTCCACAGACTACAGTGTGTCCACAATACCTGCGTTCATTTCGTTTGTAATATTATAAAATTTTATCCTATAACACCGTTGTGTTGAAATCTACTTAAAGAAAGGAGGCTTTTCAATTCCCTCTTATTACTACTTGAAATCATCCACATCACCACAACTACTTATGTAGCATCTCGTTTTGTTTACAGTTCATTATTTCGAAACCGAATGTACCTTCCCTCAATTCCTCTGTACAGAACATGCTTCTACTTGTCATCCTTTCAGTATACCGCTTCCGCAGGAATGAAATCCTTTCTTTGAATATGTCGGTGATTATCGATAATAATAATTGTCATTATTATTATTATTATTATTATTATTATTATTATTATTAGCAGTAGTAGTAGTAGCAGCGGCAGCAGTAGTAGTTCTTCCTTCTCTGTTTTCTTTTTCTTGAACAGCATTTGTGTTATAAGTGCCCATTGTTTGTTTTGGTATTTCTTATCTTGTGAGATGGACGAGATGGTCCATGTTGTTAACCCGTAAGTGGTCGCTATATGACATCTCTCACATTTTTAAACATTCTTATATTTCTTCAGTGACAGTCACAAAAAAGTCTGGTCTAGCTGATCTTTTTACTTTCGTAAATAATTTGGTAGTTTTATAATTAGACGTTTCACGTAATTTGATTCTATTGGCGGTTTAATTACGTCCATACGTCAAGTGTAAGATTTTCTCTCATTGCACGACCATTGGAGTTACGATTTCTTGCAATCAGTTATAAGTATCGGGCCTCTGTTGTTGCAGTAGACCTATCTGTAGAAATTTGATTGTCTTTGTTTGTTTATACATCTATAATCTAGATGGGAGATGTATAACCCGCTGGCCTCGTGTGGCACGTCGGTATATTTTTCGCGATTTTATGGTTTAAATCTAAAAATTAAATAGTTTTTTTTTCAATTAGAGACTTAAGTAGTCGGTCTGGGTAGCGTAGTCGGTATAGCGCAGATCTCCTGTGGTCGAGGTTGCGGGTTCGATCCTAGCCAGGTTGATGGCATTTAATTGTGTTTAAATGCGACAGGCTCATGTCAGTAGATTTACTGACATTTACATGTCCTGCGGGACAAAATTCCGGCACACCGGTGACGCTGATATAACCTCTTCAGTTGCGATCGTCGTTAAATAAACAATAATTTTAATTTTAAGGTTTCAGTAAATTACACTTAATAATAATAATAATAATAATAATAATAATAATAATAACTCATTCATAATAAATCAATAAATTAATGTAATTATTTTTTATTGATTTATAATTTTACAATAATTATCGTGACAAATTATTAGGGAGCAATGAAGAGTTCGAAGGTTTTGTTTTGTCTAATGACGGTTGCTTGACTGTTCGTCATTCACGCATGAACAGTTCAAAATCATGTTGATGTTGATGTTTATTGACTTTACTGGCTTTGAGCCAGAGGCCGTTTTAGGGTCTTATACGCGCAGGATGCCCTCTCCAGCCATTGTACATAAATAACAATAAATATATATTTACATACTGTATATGACACTATTTCTGACATAAGCGCCAGTAGGTGTGTGAGTGCGGTGATTATTTTATTTATTTATTTTATTTTACTTTTTTAATTATTTTGGTGTATGCCTAATTGTTAATTTGCGATGCTTGAGGAATGGTGAACGGGACAAGAGTTCGGGGTAAAAGATATCAGTTGATAGACAGCATTGAGGTATTATATAGGGAGATTAATAGGAAAGCAAGAAATTGGGAAGAATGGGGGATGCTGGGTTTGCAGTTAAAGACCTGCTCTTAGGCAGAACACTGTACATACATACATGCACACATACATACATACTTTTTTTTTTTTTTAGATTTTTAAGTTTCCCCTTCCGGTGGCAGAAGCGTCTGAATGGATATGGCGACTTTCATGGTGTAGTGTTATTTTATTGATCTGCCTCTCTGTTGCTGTCGTGTGTCCCCTCAGACAGTATTCAACCAACACGTGTATGCGGTTTTGTTTGTGTGTTTTAGTTTGGTGGTTGGGGCTGGTGGTAGTTGTAGAGGAGTTTCTCCAGTGTTGTTCTGTTGTTTGTGTTCGGTGGATTTGCGAAGATGTGTTGTGTATATACGCGATTTACTGCCGAATGTGTGTATTTCCTGTTTATGTTGTTTAGGTATGTGAAGAGTGGCTTTGTTTTTGGCGTAATATAAACTGTGTTGTTTCTGGTGCGTCTGTGCAGGTGGAAGATTTGGCGGAGAATTCTTCTTTCGCGGGCTTCAAATTTCGATTGGGTCGTTGGAGGTCGTGTGAGGAAAATGGAGGGATGTATACATAGGGATCTAACCAATGCTTTGTATAGGTGGAGGAGTGTTTCGGTTATACAGCCGGGTCGATTGATGCCACTTAGGTTGCTTATTGCTCTGGTGGCTGCGTTATATTTCCTCCAGGTTTCTTTAGCTACTTCAGTCCAGGAGAATTTGGAAGTGAGGGGTATTCCTAGATATGTGAGATTCCTCTGGAGTGGAAGATGAGTGTTGGCTATTGTGATTGTGTTGTTCTGGAGAACTCGAGTCCGAAGTTTTGGGCGGAAGACGCATCTGTGTTTTGTCTGTGTTGACGGTATAATAATGTTTACTACTGTATGCCGTAGTGACGAAAACAACTTGAATACTACGAGAGAAATTTTACCGCGGGACCACTTGCATGAGTTTTACTTTAGCGGCTTATGGCGAGTTAATACTGCAGATTAAATAAATAAATCTTCATAATATTAACTGTATCACACTGTGGTATTCAGTAAATGGAAGAACTGATTGCTTTGACAAATATTCCAAAACTTTCTCCCCAGTTCTGCGTTATTCATACCAACTACCTACAAGTAAAAGCGCTGACTTTCATGTAAGCGCAAATTTATGCAGCACTAACCATCAAACCGGAAACGAAAGAACATTAAAACAATAGGTGGGATTCGAACCAAAGATCCTGGCTTCTGTATAATGGTAAAACTGTACTTTAACTGTACCACTTACTTTTACCACAATGACTGCCTCACAATTTATACTTACTTTTATTCTTTGATTAATATGCTTTAAAGTGACTTTTACAACTGTTTTGCTAAATTATTCGGAATTTATTATAAACAAAATGACAAAGACTGAAAGTGTAAGTTCCAATTCACATTTCTTATCGGCTTTTGTTATCTCCTGCAAATACAAAATCTATACTGCAGGCGGGAAAGAGAAAGAGTGAGGCCATTAAATACGTAATGATACTTCCATCAACCCCCTTGACTCGCCCATCACAATTACCCTCGATGATAAATAACCCCCTTGAGAAACAAAGAAGATAACTGAGAGATTTCTCATTCAAGACCACTGAAGCGTTCCTCATTGAATTATACTTTTCTTCAGTGACTTAAGAAATATTAACGACTTTAGATGTGGTTATTGAAGAATTGTCCTCAATATTTAGTTCCATGAACTAAGATAACAACGGCAAGAAGCTAATAATTCTATGTACTCTATTACTTGTTTCACTACACTGCATACAGATTATCAACAAAGTGTCATATATGTGGAAAATTTTGTAGTACTGACTTCATAATTCTAAGATAATTATCCTAGAACTGCATCTAGGAATTATGTAGAAAACGGTTGTACCCAATGTAGTGCGCGAGCAGTGAAGAAGTTAGGCTTATATACTACTCGTATGTTGTATTTCACTTTTCATCTATAAGAATATTTCCTATGTATGTATGTATGTATGTATGTATGTATGTGTGTATGTAATGTATGTATGTAATGTAAATAATGTATGTATGTATGTATGTATTAGATATGAACAAATCTAACTGCCGCTCTCGCTCGCTGTGTTCGCTGCATTTGCCTTTCGAGTCTCCTCTCGTAACTCTCTTGCGCTTCGAGTCTCGCTCATCATTCTCGAAATAGCATTTGGTCGGCGTAGAAAGATTTTGTAACTTTGAATAACATACATAATTGAAATAAATAACATTAAAGATATTTAATTGATACAAAAAGACAAAAGAAAACAGTATCGTAGTTATCAAAATGTTCTGATTCTATTATCAGATTATTACCTATGGTGTTATAATAGAAAAAAATCTGAAATAAATTTGCATTTCTATCAAACAAAAAACGAAAAGTTAAATAAAGCGTTAACATTTTTATGCTTGAGATTGTATAGCCTACTTGATCTTAAACATACGAAAAAAAATCCTAGCCTTTTAATACGAGCCTAGTAATTAAATAACGATTGGGGAAAGGGTTATTATACACTGAAAGGTAGAGATGTTTCAAATAGGCTACTCGATTGTTTATACATAATATATAACAGTTGCCAAAATAAATAAAAGTTCAGTCTGGTATAAACAACTGTGGCGATTCAAGGCTGCTTGACGTTCGAGAGTTGACTACTCCAGATGTCTTGAAAGTTCGCTTAAGGAGTCAACGACGTAGGCGATACTGTCGTGCGGATTTCCGACTTTGCGGACGCTGTTACTCTTGCTTTCTTGACCGCTGTTCAACTCTAGTACGTACCGGTATGTATTGTAATGTAATGTATGTATACATAAGTGAACTCGTACTGTATATGTATATGTGTACACGTGTACATGATTCTAATAGAATGTAAAAAAAATGAATGAATGAATGAATATAATACAAAGAAAACGAAATATGTAGTAGGATTTAAGCCATTTATATCACCAGTTTCGAGGAAAAGATTAAATAAAAAAAATATTGTTGGGCGATCGGTATTCTGAAAAGTTTAAAAATAGAACCAGCAACATATCACTTTGATAAATACAGACTCAATTGGCAAGAACATGTTCTCCATATGTAGAGAGCACGTGTACCGCGACAGCTCATAAATTACCGACCAAAGGGTCGAAGATCTTTGGGGAGACCCCCAAAAGGCTGGCAGGAGACTGTTACAGGCCAGCATGGGTGATATATGTAGCTGTGTGTGCACGTTTGCGGGTGTACGTAGAGTACGTACACACACTTCCAGAATTAAAATATTACCTTTTTTCTTTGTCAGAATAAATCAAATTCGGAACTACTTATCTAAAATTCAATTCATATAGGTCTATTATTTCAGCTCGATATCTCTGCGATATAGGATAAAGGATAGTAATATTGTCGTAGTTCTTTTTGAGAGTATATTACAATTTTACTTCTCTAGAGGAAGATCGGCTTTTTGCGTCAACGTATTAAGGGATTGTTCGTGTACAAGTTGCTGCACAAAACCGGTCTTTCTCTCGTTCAGTAGATTGTATAAAAAATACCAACCTTCACCCTACTTAGGCATTGCTGAGAACTTGCTGTATGGTGAAGTACAACAATATACCATTATGTGTTCGTCTTTAAGTATTTTATTTATTAATGACATACTTTTCCTTTTTCTTAATTCCAAATTACGATGGGATGGATATAAACTGTACATGTAGTTTTGTTGTTACGAAAATAACAACAATAATAATGTTAATAATCATGATAATTTTCTTTTCCAGTCTTGTCGACTGTTACAGTCTCCTTCCATCTTTTTGGTTCAAGGAAAAATGGTCATTTCGCTAGATTATATGGAGACAAATTAAAGATAAATGGGGATGTGTTTGATGTGGAATTCTGTTTGGAAAATGTATATATTCCCCTTATTATCATTGTCTTCCCTTTATTCTCCTTGTCTTCACCTTGTCCTACTTGTACTTCTTTTATCTTTGTTTGGCCCTTGTTCTCTTTGTCTCTCTTGTTCTTCTTCTATTCCTCTGTTCTCTTGTATGCACCTTATTCTTCTTGCATTCCACTAGACCTCCTTGTCTTCCCTTTGTCCTCCTTGCTTTCTCCTTCTTCTACATATATTCCTCTTGTTTGTCTTGCCTTCTCCTTGTTCTCCCTTGTCCTCCTTGTATTCCCTTGTTCTCCTTATATTCCCTTGTACTCCTTGCATTCCTCTTGTTCTCCTTTTCTTCTCCTTATATTTTCCCATGTTCTCCTTGTATTTCCTCTTTCCTCATTGTATTTCCCCTTGTTCTCCTTACATTCCTCTTGTTCTCCTTACATTCCCCTTGTTCTCCTTGTGTTTCCTTTGTTATCCCAGTATTCCCCTTATTCACCTTATCTTTACTTTCTTCTCCTATTCTCCGTGTTCTCATTGTCTTCCCCTTGTTCTTCTTATCTTCTCCTTATTCTTCTTTTCTTTCTCCTGTTCTCCTTGTACTCCCCTTGTTTTCCTTGTATTCACCTTTTTCTCATTGTTTTCACCCCTTTGTGAGTTTCATCTCAACTGATATTTTTAGAATGTATATTTTTCACTATTTTAGTGTCATATAAATTATGGGATACACATGTGGGGACATGCTCCAGACGTTACTAAAATATTATTGCATCAAAAGAAGGCACTTAGGATAATGTTGAACAGAAATTATAGAGAGACCTTTATTTATTCAAACTAAAATTATGACAGTGTATATATACAGTATATATTCATCTTTAATTTATATTCATTATAATTTACATGATTATAAAAGAAATTATTCAAATGTCCATATAGCATATTGTAGGTTCAACTCAAGTTTGAATACATGTTTTATGAATGGAATTAAATTTTTTAATAAGTTGCCTGTATCAGTTTGAAGTCTGTCAGACGTAATTTTTAAACGGGTTATACATGAATGACTAATTATAAGACGTTACTATAGTATTCATGAATTTATTGAGTGTGAGATGGATGCTTCTTTTTAATAAATACATACTGACAACGTCATTTTCTGTTTCTTATGTACTGATCTCGGGCAAATAAATTATTATTATTATCATTATTATTATTATTATTATTATTATTATTATTATTATTATATTCCCTTGAATTCTTTGGATTCCTCTTGTTCTTCCTGTATTCCCCTTGTTCTTTTTGTACCGCGCGCTGTTAGTAACCTATCCTACAAAAAGATGTGTTGCATAGTAGAGGTATGCACCTGTCGACAGGTGATCCTACCCTCACGTAGTTCTACGTAAAGGTATGCATCTTAGTAAGGCTATGCACCTGTCGATTTTTAAGCTGAACTGTTTGAAAGTTTTATTGACAGGTGGCATAGTTCTGCAAGAAGGAAATAATTAACAACACTGTATGGGCAACTTCTGCAATCTTTTATTTGACAATACGTCTTATATAAATAATTAAGGATTGAGAAAGAAATTGTTTCACGCCATATGACTAATCGGCAGAGACATTACAGTGTACATGAAAATGAAATGTTTACCAATAGACAAAATACAGAGAACGATCCGTAAAGGAACTTGCAGATTTGGAGCCATGGGAAATACCCCCAGAGCGTTAATGATGAAAAATTAGAAAGAATAAGGCCATTGTGTTTGATTTTAGTAAATTATCCTACTCCGGTAAGTCGTTAAAAGATTGAAATTGTTAAGTAATACGTTTTTTCATGTGCTTAATTTGTAGATGAATCATTGTTCTGTGTCAAGTGTTAAGTCGTTTAAAGCACTAATATTTTTTATTAAGTAGCAATTATAATACTTCATGTGTAGAAAGTCTATTACGGATATTTCAGAATGAATTGATTCGTATGATAAATATGTACATAATAGAAATTAAATACAATAAATAATGTTAAAATGTTCAATCTTATGACTTATCAATTTAATATAAACATTTTTTAATACATGTTAAATATAAATAATATATAAACGCTTTCGCATTTTAAGGCATCATAAGATACAATTTGCTTCTACGATATCTAAATTACATAGCGGAATTTTTGTTTTCTCTTATTGTAAACCATCAAATTGGTGTTATAATAATAATACTTACTTACTTACAAATGGCTTTTAAGGAACCCGAAGGTTCATTGCCGCCCTCACATAAACCCGCCATCGGTCCCTATCCTGTGCAAGATTAATCCAGTCTCTACCATCATATCCCACCTCCCTCAAATCAATTTTAATATTATCCTCCCATCTACGTCTCGGCCTCCCTAAAGGTCTTTTTCCCTCCGGTCTCCCAACTAACACTCTATATGCATTTATGGATTCGCCCATACGTGCTACATGCCCTGCCCATCTCAAACGTCTGGATTTTAAGTTCCTAATTATGTCAGGTGAAGAATACAATGCGTGCAGTTCTGTGTTGTGTAACTTTCTCCATTCTCCTGTAACTTCATCCCGCTTAGCCCCAAATATTTTCCTAAGCACCTTATTCTCAAACACCCTTAACCTATGAATAATTTCAAGGGAAAAATTGTTCCGGAGCCGGGTATCGAACCCGGGACCTTTGGTTTAACGTACCAACGCTCTGTGTCGGTGTCGGTTAGAGTTCCCGAGTAGCTCAATGGTAGAGCGTTGGAACGTTAAACCAAAGGTCCCGGGTTCGATACCCGGCTCCGGAACAATTTTTCCCTCGAAATTATTCAAATCAACTTTACAGGGAGTTATACCTGAAATCTTGATTTGCATAATACACGTCACTGTTCGTGAACAGAAAACCACAATTTAAGTCACACGGAGTTAGTGTGCACTCGAAGTTGGTTGCTTGACGGTTGTCAGCCCACTTTGAGGTCTGTGTATATAGAGGGAAAAATTGTGTCGGTGTCGGTTAGAGTTCCCGAGTAGCTCAATGGTAGAGCGTTGGTACGTTAAACCAAAGGTCCCGGGTTCGATACCCGGCTCCGGAACAATTTTTCCCTCGAAATTATTCAAATCAACTTTACAGGGAGTTATACCTGAAATCTTGATTTGCACCCTTAACCTATGTTCCTCTCTCGGAGTGAGAGTCCAAGTTTCACAACCATACAGAAGAACCGGTAATATAAATGTTTTATAAATTCTAACTTTCAGATTTTTGGACAGCAGACTGGATGATAAGAGCTTCTCAACCGAATACTAACACGCATTTCCCATATTTATTCTGCGTTTAATTTCCTCCCGAGTGTCATTTATATTTGTTACTGTTGCTACAAGATATTTGAATTTTTCCACCTCTTCGAAGGATAAATCTCCAATTTTTATATTTCCATTTCGTACAATATTCTGGTCACGAGACATAATCATATACTTTGTCTTTTCGGGATTTACTTCCAAACCGATCGCTTTACTTGCTTCAAGTAAAATTTCCGTGTTTTCCCTAATCATTTGTGTATTTTCTCCTAACATATTCACGTCATCTGCATAGACAAGAAGCTGATGTAACCCGTTCAATTCCAAACCCTCTGTGTTATCCTGAACTTTCCTAATGGCATATTCTAGAGCGAAGTTAAAAAGTAAAGGTGATAGTGCATCTCCCTGCTTTAGCCCGCAGTGAATTGGAAAAGCATCAGATAGAGACTGACCTATACGGACTCTGCTGTATGTTTCACTGAGACACATTTTAATTAATCGAACTAGTTTCTTGGGAATACCAAATTCAATAAGAATATCATATAATACTTCCCTCTTAACCGAGTCATATGCCTTTTTGAAATCTATGAATGACTGATGTACTGTACCCTTATACTCCTATTTTTTCTCCATTATCTGTCGAATACAAAAAATCTGATCAATAGTCGATCTATTACGCCGAAAACCGCACGTTATAATAATAATAATAATAATAATAATAATAATAATAATAAATAGGCCCTAATATGTGCTGTAATAATGACTCCCGAGTTTGATGTATTTTACTTGTTGGAAAAAAAAATTTTAGGTTATAAATAAGTCTACATTTTATAACTAATTATATTTTATTCAGTATTGAAATATATAAACCTCATGTTACAATGGTTTCAGCCACATGTGTATTTTAAATTGTCAGAATTTTAAATTCAAATGTACGTTTTTAAAACTTTGTGTTTAAATATATGATATTATGTTTGTAATAATATATAGCTCAATTTTTGTAAAACTTTGTTGATGTAAATTATATCTTCATTTTATATTTGTCATAATTCATAAAATAATTCGTAATATTACGTTAGTGTCGTGATGTCTGTTGAGATGTGTAATGATTCTACGTATTAAATTTGAGTCTTCTGTTTGTTATTTTTAAGCTTATTTTGTGCTTGATGAAATTGGTGTGCTATTAAGTAATTCTTGAATATAGGCCTATGTATACGTTTTCATTATTAAGTTGACGTTGTTACTATAATTTATTCTCAATGTAGTTTCATATTAATGTATGTATATTGATGAACGAGTTGTAGTAGTATGTCCACACTATTACAGTACATACTATTATTACTTATTTTTATAACACCAGTTTGATGGTTTACTACAAGAGAAAACAAAAATTCCACCATACTCGTATAATTCAGATATCATAGAAGCAAGTTGTCTGTCAAAAATCTTAAAGAATTTATATAACAGTCATATTACTGGTTGTTCTGTAGGATTGTGAGACTTGGACTCTCACTTTGAGAGAGGAACAGAGATTAAGGGTGTTTGAGAATAAGGTTCTTAGGAAAATATTTGGGGCTAGGAGGGATGAAGTTACAGGAGAATGGAGAAAGTTACACAACGCAGAACTGCACGCATTGTATTCTTCACCTGACATAATTAGGAACATTAAATCCAGACGTTTGAGATGGGCAGGGTATGTAGCACGTATGGGCGAATCCAGAAGTGCATATAGAGTGTTAGTTGGGAGACCGGAGGGAAATAGACCTTTGGGGAGGCCGAGACGTATGTGGGAGGATAATATTAAAATGGATTTGAGGGAGGTGAGATATTATGATAGAGAATGGATTAATCTTGCTCAGGATAGGGACCGATGGCTGTCTTATGTGAGGACGGCAAAGAACCTGCGGGTTCCTTAAAAACAATTTGTAAGTAAGAAGCAAGTTATAGAATAACTCTTCTCGGGTTCTCAGCCAGGTGAGTTGGAGATTAGCTTCCAAGCTTTCGACGGCTAGCTCTGCCATCTTCTTCATCCCGTCGAAAGCTTGGAAGCTAATCTCCAACTCACCTGGCTGACCACCCGAGAAGAGTTATTCTATATGAAACGCCGGGAAAGCCTCAAGTCATACAAGAAGCAAGTTGTATCTGATGATGCCGTAAAAGGCGAAGATGTATATACATTATTTATATTTAACATGTATTAACAAATGTTAATATTAAATTGATAAGTTATAAGATTGAACATTTTAACATTATTTATTGTATTTAATAACTGACTTATCTGAAAATAAAAACATGAATTGTAAAATAATAGAAATTGCTATGAGTAAATAGGCAGGGGAGCAGAAACACGTCAATTGCTACAATTTAGTTAAACTCATAAAATATGTTTTCGCACATCTCGTATGTTAATCTTTATACTTTTATAAAAGGGTAAAAGTAAATGCCTACCTTGAACGTGTTAATATTGTGTACCGCACTGTAGAAAGAGGCAAGCTCCTGCATCGAGTGAACTAATTGCTAGAACTCCACCGTACTAAACTTAATGACCGTTACTAATAGCAAAGAACGAAATGTACTGTACTTCTGTTTGTGGAAGAATTGTATTACCCGGGAATGATATTGAATGTGGAAAGAGAAAACTTAAACTGTACCATTGGATTACGTTGTAATTGGCTTTCGTGTACCCAGCTTGTTGCATGCGCAGAGCGTTGTTGTTGTTATCTTGTCATAAGTTGGACTGATGTGGGGTTATCTCTCGCTTCGCAGTGCGTATCTTGCTCCGTGACCCTCCTCTTTCGTCTCACTCAATCTACCCTTATCTCATCCTTCTAACACACTCCCCCTTTATCTTACACGCCTTTCTTTTAACTAATTATGTTTCCTTCTCGTTACGAAATGAGTCTTAGAGCATCATAGACCTATGTGAGGATCTTAACAACGAAATGTACTGTAGAATGCATACTGTAGCTCCAAGTACTACGTGGTTTAAAGAGTGGCTGTAGCTGGCAGCCGTCTTAAGTACAGTGGGTGAGAAATGTATGAAATATTTCTCATGACAAATTAAAAAAATTTCGTGTATAAATCATCATTATCAAAGTTAACCATCTCTGCTTCAGCTGTAAGGCTACATTCACAAGAGTAATAAATCGTAAACATGGCTGACTTGGTAAATCAGTTAGCAAAGCGCTAGCTGACGATACCGTGGACATGAATTAAAAAACTGGCAATTGCGAAGTCGATCAAGCCACGATTGCGAAGGTTTTCTCGGATTTCTCCCATTTTTCCCACCAACACACTCCATATTTCCCCTTTCTGTAAAGAAAAATAGACCCCTCATTTAGATAAAAAATAGAGCACCATTTATATTGTTTTATACGACGTCGAATCGATTGTTTTTAGTATGATATTTTACGACGCTTTATCAACAGCTTCGGTTATTTAGCGTCTGAATGAGATGGTGATAATACCGGTGAAATGAATACGGGGTCCAACACCGATAGTTACCTAGCATTTGCTCATATTGGGTTGAGGTAAAACCCCGGGAAAAACCTCAACCAGGTAACTCGTCCCAACAGAGAATGGAACCCGGGCTATCTGGTTTCGCGGCCAGACGCGCTAACCGTTACTCCACCGGTATGGACGAAGCGATAGTTCTTCGTGGCGTATGTTCCTCGTGGTTTTTCCAAAGATTGGTAGACTGGAGTGCTGATGGATTCTAGACGATTCATTGATCTCTACTAGAGGCATCAGAGGCCCCAAGATTTTTGCTTGTCTGATGGGAAAATAACGAACAAGGGAATATAAGGAGAACAAAAGAATGCAAGAAAGACAAAGGAAAACAAGAAGAGGAATATATGTAGAAGAAGGAGAAATCAAGGAGGATAAGGGGAAGACAAGGAGACCTAGTGGAATGCAAGAAGGATAAGGTGCATACAAGAGAACAAGGGAATAGAAGAAGAACAAGAGAGACAAAGAGAACAAGGGCCAAACAAAGATAAAGGAAGTACAAGTAGGACAAGGTGAAAACAAGGAGAATAAAGGGAACACAAGAATAATAAGGGGAATATTTAAATTTTCCAAACAGAATTCCACATCAAACATCTCCCTATTTATCTTTAATTTGTCTCCGTATAATCTAGCGAAATGACCATTTTTCCTTGCACCAAAAAGATGGAAGGAGACTGTAACAGTCGATAAGACTGGAAAAGAAAATTATCATGATTATTAACATTATTATTGTTGTTATTATTATTTTCGTAAGAACAAAACTACATGTACAGTTTATATCCATCTCATCGTAATTTGGAATTAAGAAAAGAGAAAATTATGTTGCTAATAAATAAAATACTTAAAGACGAATTGTAAACGATTCATTGATCTCTATTAGAGGCATCGGAGGTCCCAAGATTCTTGTTTGTCTGACGGAAAAATAACGGTAAATGTAGATCTGAGAGGTACGGAAGACCATCACCAGAGTTACAGAATATGCCTACGTAATTTATGCCTACAGAAAAATGTTTGGTGTAATCGATGGGCCGCGAAACACAATTGGCACGCAATTCATGTCAACACGGGTGCACGAAAAGCCTATTTGGTCTGCAGCTCTTAGGGATACTCGTTATCCCGCTTGATAAGTTTCTCTATATATGTAAACAGTTATATCGATTAGAGCTTAAAATTATTACCATTCAGTTAGAGCTTAAAATTAAGTTATCATTCAGTTATCAGCTTGAAGCTTCGTCGTAAATACCGTAGTACATTTTCTCAAGAGTAAGAAAATTGATTAAAATAATATTATTTGTCAGCTGTTCATCGTGCAAGCAATGAGTTCACTTTAATTATTATCACCAGAAACATAATAATGATCTTTACCATCATAATCATTTTATTATGCTTCTTTCTGGTTCTTTCTGTATCACTATTATCTCCACCCTTATTAATCAGATTTCAGAGCCGTATAAAACACAAATACAGCATTACATAAACCTTGCTTGACTTACAGATAGCTAGCCACCGGCGTGGCTCAGTCGGTTAAGGCACTTGCCTGACAGTCTGAAGTTGCGCTCGGGCGCGGGTTCGATTCCCGCTTGGGCTGATTACCTGGTTGGATTTTTTCCGAGGTTTTTCTCAACCGTAAGGTGAATTCCAGGTAATCTATGGCGAATCCTCGGCCTCATGTCTCCAAATACCATATCGCTAGCTCCAATCTCATCGATGCTAAATAACCTAGTAGTTGATACAGCGTCGTTAAATAACTAATAAAAATAAAAATACAGGTAGCTACGTTAAGATTAGGCTATTAGTATGACTATTACACTTTTACTACGTCATACTACTTTTCACCAATAAAACGGTACGAAAGGACTGTTTTTTTAACCAATTATAGCTGTTCATCACTACAATTTTATCACTTCCCTAGCATTTGTTTATTTTCATAATTTCCCCAGTATTTGTTTGTTTTATCACTTCCTTAGCATTTGTTTTTATTTGCCAACATTTCAAACTACAAATTCTTTACTGTAGGCACTACTATAAAACATGTTTTGCGGTCGTCATTAGTTTCCCGCATAAATAGTCGATTGAAAATGACTGCTCCGTTCAAACGTTTTGGTGAAGCTAACATTAGAAAAATAGAATTTTACTAAGTCAATTAATATTTTATTGCATTAGAGTACTTTATTTCTTCTAATCTTTATATACTTTCTTTTGTTTTATCACCGCTTACCATTTGTTTCTTTGTTTGCCAACATTTCAAACTGCAAAAATTCTTTACGGTACTATAAAACATGCTTTGCGATTGTTATTTGTTTACCGGATAGATAGTCAACTGAAAATGGCGGTTCCGTTCAAACGTTTTGGTGAAGCTAACATTAGTAAATTAGAATTTTAGTATGTCAATTAATATTTCATTGTAATAGAGTACTTTATTTCTTCTAATCTTTATATACTTTCTTCTAATCGTTTAATAGTCAATTAAATACCACTCGACTTTGATTTTCTCTAGATAAATCAAACCTCTAGTGAGATTACTGTTGACAGTAATGTAAGACGTTATATATATTATTTTATAGAGTTAGTCCGCCGGCCATGGACGGCGATCCTTCCCTTAATCCTTTCATATGTGTGAGTGAATGATGTGTAATGTCTTAAATGTTTGTGTTGTATCGGAGGTGGCCCTGGAACTGAGCTGATCCCTCGTCCGGGGAGGCCCTCCATGTCCTTGTGTGGTCAAAAAAGTATGTATGTGATCCACAGTTTAATTCCTCTCCCGACAGGTCGCGGCCCTGTAAGGCCCGGGTGGCGTGGGTCGTGTAAATGAACCTACAAGGGAGAGGTTAAACTCAGGGAAAGAAAGAAAGATTTTATAGAGTTGCGAATTCTAATTACAATGATGATCCTATTTGTAATCAATCTTTTTACATAACTAATCTCACAAATACCTTATAATATCATATTTTAAAGAACCTTATTAAGAAAAATTGGTAGAACGAAACATAATTTGTTTCCAAAATGTGTACAATTATACTTATTACAATTTCAAATTTAAGAATATTTTTCACACAGTATGTATGTAGCGAGTAAAGAAAAAAATATGAACGAAAAAGTTTTATTTCACATCATAAAATATTCCCACGTGATCCATGATGGCACTATAAAAATTCCATCAAAGTACTGCTGTAATTTTCAGTGTTACTGGATTTATAATGATTTTTCAACAGTTCACGTATAAATATTCTTAAACATATATTTAATAATAAAATAATTATAAATTTGTCGATGTATAATAAGGCTCTGGGAACCCCAGGTCGGCGATCACTTTCTCATAGAGCCTCTACCTTCACACAATGCATGGGTATACATTTGTGCCTCCAGCAGTATTCGGACCCGCGATCCCAGTGTTTGCACTGACTAAGCACACAGCATAGGACAACAATTATGCCCAGACATGTATTATGCCTCTAGCGGATTTCGGCCTTGCCACTATGCTGCATTGACTAAATTACATACAACTTGGATGACACACCCAGGGTGGCTGAAATTGACTTCCTTTTTTTCCAGGAGCTAAACTTGGGTGAAAACAGAGTTCTGAACTTGATTTCGCGAGAGCAAAGAAATCAATAACGTCATATAGTGTACCATTTTTTAGTTACGTAGTTGATATCTGAATATTTGTATGTCCATACGTGCTGATAATGTATTGAGTGTCTGACTTAAGCTGTTTAATTTTGTTAATGCCGTCCAAATAGCAGTCGAGACATGTGGGAGGTATTTAATTACTCCGCATACTGAATCAAGGGTGGTGGGTATAACGTACACTGATATCGTCGCGTAAATGTTACAAATTTTAGTCTTCGTGTATTAATTTTATATTAACATGTACAGCGTACATTAAGAAAATCGAAGAATGGGCCAAAGAAGCCAACATTAAATTCAATTACTCAAAATCAAATGCATTATTGAAGAAAGAAGAATGTAAGGAATGAGATGATCAACTTCTACCTTAACAAAAATTGTTTTAAACAAGTGGATGAACTCAAATATCTTGGCATTTGGATTCACAAAAAGTTCATTTTCAACCATCATATTGATCAATTAGGCTACATGACAAAGTGATAAAACTAATTCACGCCTTGACTAAATCCGATAAACTCACTTGGGGACTACGGAATAAAGCGCTGGATACGATATACAGAGATGCGACACAACTTATTTTGACATACGGAGTGCCTGTGTGGGGAGAAGTCATACAAAACCAGAAAAACTTAAGAGAAATTAAAAGAATTCAGAGATTGATTAAATAAAAATCACAAAGGCATATAGGACAATCTCTTATAATGCTTTCTGTGTTATAGCCGGCATTCAACCTATACACATAGCACTCCATGGGGAAATTAAACTTTACAAATATACACATGGGCAGAAGGAATACGATGCACCTTTGAAATCTGGAGACTGGTAGCATCCGGCAGAAACTCTTCAAATCAAAGAAGCTGAGGATGATATAGGCACCATGCAAGCTCCTCTGGTGGCGACTGTTGTTACTAACTGCAGGACAGCAGGGATAGAGTTGTGCTCGAAGCGTATGAATATACGTAACATGTAAGGTTAAATGATTAAAAATATGGATGATCCTAAAAAAGCGAAAAGGTATGCAAATTGCTGTGTTCTTGAGTGTAGTAATGCTTATAGGAACACATCAACCGGTATTGTTTTTATTCATTCCCAAAACAGAAAACTGAAGAGCAAGGACGCTAATTGTGGATCAATACAGTACGCAGACGAAAGTAAATAAGGCTACACTGCTTGTAATCATAGTATTATTATATAGTAGGCCTAATATAAAAAATAGAATGTATATAGTATTCTGTTTATAAATAACCATTAAGTTATCAACGACAGGAATTTATAATTTAAATTTCAAAAAGTACATAATTACTGAGGTTTTTACACATACATTACGTAAAATATTAGCAACAATAAACAATAATATACTTATTTTTTAATGTATTAATATAGATATTTAATTTTTGATTTCAAGTGTTGATGGTTCACCTTGGAAATCAACACCCGCAACAAGAATTTGCGATACCATTCATTTTATTGGGAACGAGATCAGGACACCCCAAAACTAGCATACCGTTTCCAGTATTTTTCTAAAAGATTACAAGAAAAAGACTGCCTCATCTCAACTAGCTCCGGAAATGTACGAAAGAGACGCAAAAATAAGAAGAAAAGATGAAAATTTAAGTTTTATGGAAGGCGAATGCTCAACAAGTGTTATTTCGAAAAATGAAGTAGCCATACAGGCAGAAGTAAATGAAATCATTCTTAATGATTTTGTTTTTTGTCTACTCAAGTGTCTATTCCATCACGCCGAACTGAAATCACATAAGAAATGTTATGACAAGAGTTCAGGAACAGATGATATGTTTAATGAAATACAAGATTTCCGATATAATAAAATATGAGACAGAACTACCAGACTTAATGGGAGTGACATTTGTGGTTTTGAATATGTTGTTAAAATTGCTGCCAATTGAAACACAATCATACCCGTAGAATCATAATAAGAAATATTTCCAAATCTATCATTTAACCCAAAAATAGCTACCTTAGATAGTCGAAACGCCCCAAGATGTAGACCATACATATACTTTTTTGCCATTTTTATTAGTGAATTTTACATCGAAAACTTTCGAAAAATTCTGTCCAAGAATAAGATTAGTAAAGAAAATCGTCTACTCATATTTTCCAATTAAAATGAAAACTGGATTGTCGTATTCTGCTATGAGGGTGATGTTCGCAGTTAATCGTACAATTATAATTATGATGTATTTTTACAGCCACTGTAATGCTGTTGACATCCACAATGGTTACTGTAATTGTGGGGTTTGGCCTAGCAGAGAAAGTATTCAGGAAACAATGCCTGCAATATTGAAAAATGTAGAGTGACAATTAATTGTTCAGAAGTGGAACAGCCACCCAATATGGATCAGATGGTGGCCTTGAAATGTACAATAAATGGTACCGTGGCAGATCGAGTGACACATTCATAACAACTGATTGCGGATTATTGACTTTATTAGAAGATGGTGATGAAGTCAGGTTTTTCCAGAATAATAACAAACCTCTTCGATAAAGGGATCATTGTTGTTATAGTCGGAGGCACTGATTTTGGCAGATGACCTCGATGACATTTCCAGTAGGCGAGCCAATATTGTTTGTGTAAGCTGCGAGAATGAGATGCGATAACATTCTGAGTCGTTCATATTTTCATAACAGCAGCTCATATCAATTATCCTTATTATGAAACACACCACGGTACAGTCCTACTCAAAGAATACCTTTAATAAATGTAAATGACTTCCGTTCACAATGATTTTACAATACGTCTCCCACATTTTCTAAATTAAATTAATTCTTAATTAAAAGGAAAAAGCATTGCATTGCGCATATATATATATATATATATATATACATAAAACAGATTATATTTCCATTTCGTACAATATTCTGGTCACGAGACATAATCATATACTTTGTCTTTTCGGGATTTACTACCGAACCTATCGCTTTATTTGCTTCAAGTAAAATTTCCGTGTTTTCCCTAATCGTTTGTGGAGTTTTTCCTAACATATTCACGTCATCCGCATAGACAAAAAGCTGATGTAACCCGTTCAATTCCAAACCCTCTCTGTTATCCTGAACTTTCCTAATGGCATATTCTAGAGCGAAGTTAAAAAGTAAAGGTGATAGTGCATCTCCTTGCTTTAGCCCGCAGTGAATTGGAAAAGCATCAGATAGAAACTGGCCTATACGGACTCTGCTGTAAGTTTCATTGAGACACATTTTAATTAATCGAACAAGCTTATTGGGAATATCAAAGACACATATAGACTACTGTAATATTTGTTTAGTTTTTGGAGGTGACTGTCCAGAGTGCACAAATACTCGGGCGTGCATGTTTACTCTTATGTCCTACCCATTCCACTGCGACAGAGATAACAGCCGATCTTGCAGCGATGAGGACTCGCTCTCTAATTCACATTAAGAAAATCCATCTGCCAAAATCCCTGGCGCGACCTATACTCCACCGTATCTGCATGATGGTAAATTATCAGCTGAAGAAGTCGAAACTACTTACAGCGTTGCCAGTGTTCGAATTCATGTTGAAAGATGCATTCAGCGAATGAAAATAATTGTGCAGTATAACATTTTACATAAACTATCAATTGAACTGCTTCCGCATGTTGATCTTGTTGTTTATTCAACTGTCCAAAGAGAAGTCTGAACCTCACAAGTGATACCAATAAGGCACCACTTATGAGGCAAATTGGCCAGAATATCATGGGATAGGGTGGCCAGTTCCTTTTCCCTTCCATTGCATATATCGCCGACTGGTTACAAATTACACTAGTCAGACTTCAGATGCATACAAACAATATTATTCTTCCTCTGACGCATATCGTCAAGTGAGATGTACAGCCTTATAACAGATGTACGTATCAGCCAGAACCTCAATCAGAGGTAGTATGTTGATGATATTGTTCATATGTGTTGTGTTTTAGAGAATTTGCAGTCGCTCATTATTCAGGAAGTGTAATTAAGACTACTTTTAGAATTAAATCACATTAAAATATGTAATTTATAGAGACATTATACACACATAAATATTACACACGTCATGACATCAAATATAAGTATATCAATGTTTTCGTAATATCACTGTTCACCCTCATTCAATTGTCTGAAATCTGATTTAAATGCCAAACAACTACACTGATATTTCAGGAACTTTGTAGTTACATTTTTACACTCCTCTAGCAGTACTGAACTTTCCACTGAGTCTATTAAATAATTAAAGACTGGAGATTGCTAGGTTTGCAGTGAAAGACCTGCCCTTGGGCAGAACACTATGAATCAATGAACCCATTCTTACTAATATTACAATTTTTTATCGGCAGAAAGCCGCATGTAATTCCTATATCACACATGACTAGTGAATGACTGCGAGCCTGTAGTTGATTAGGAATTGAGACACTGCGCGGCGCCACCAGTACGATTTTGAGACCCATGCACGGTGCCTATAGAATATATGCTTCTTACATGTACACACGGGCGGCAGCAAAACAGGGAAGAAGGTGGGAGCCGCAGCAGTGATAGTTCAACATGACACACCCATTCGACACCTAAAATAGAGGCTAGAGAGAAAGTGTTCCAAGAACCAGGCGTCCACACCTGTGGAGTAACGGTTAGCGTGTCTGGCCGCGAAACCAGGTGGCCCGGGTTGGATTCCCGGTCGGGGCAAGTTACCTGGTTGAGGTTTTTTCCGGGGTTTTCCCTCAACCTAAATGAGCAAATGCTGGGTAACTTTCGGTGCTGGACCCCGGATTCATTTCACCGGCATTATCACCTTCATTGCATTCAGACGCTAAATAACCGAAGATGTTAATAAAGCGTCGTAAAATAACCTACTAAAAAAACAGGCAGAACAGATAGCTATATTGAAAGCTCCTGAGGAGCTTCTAACCATCACTTACTTGCTGAAGGAAAGAAATACTGCAGCTTATTCAGACAATAAAGTAGTCCTAGTCATATTACAAAACAACAAACACAACTCAATAGTGGAGGACTTCTTACACACAACTACATCTCTGGAAAAAAATAACCAATGAGAAATCCAATTCACATGGGTTAAAGCCTATGTAGGAATTACAGACAATGATTTGGCGGACAAATTGGCAAAATCAGCTGCTGAAGATGAATAACTACCGAGCATTTACAATAAGATTCCCAAATATACAATTATACGGAGATACAGGAAACAGCGTATCATCAGTGGCAGAACAGATGGAGCAGCACAAACAAAGGGGCTCTTCGCAAATCCTTCTTCTCTTTAATCAAAGAAAGATTGAAGACAAAACTACTCTTTACACCGAACTTCATAGCAATCATCTCGGGCCAAGGAGAAAACAAAACTTACCTAAATAGATTCCACATCATAAAAGATCCAAGATGTACATGCACTAACACCCGACAAACTGTAAACCATCTAATCTATGAATGCCGGGACAAATGACAGCAAAGATCACTCTTATTAGCGGATAAAAAAGGATCTTGGCCAGTTACCAAGCAGCAATTAGTAACATTTCATTTGAGACCATTTTGTAAATATGCAATTTATACATAGGCCTACACAGAATCAACTTATACATACCAGAGGTTTGCACCGGCTCGGGTTGAAATTCACTTATGCTTGTCGCGCTCGGGCCTTAAAGAAACGCAAATTATATTTTTCCGCGAAATACGTACTGATTAAAATAATACGAAGATTTTAATGTATACACAATTATCAAGTTATTATACAATGATTATCTGTATTGAAATTAATGTCATTTCGGTACAGATTTAATTTACATTTTTTATTTTTCTCCAATCCATGAATAGCCCATATGCCTTTTCATGGTACATTTTTGATGTTGTAGGTAATAAAGTATTGCTCACTTTTACAGCTTCCTCAATTATTTCCATTTCATAAAAATTGCTTGAATCGGACATTATTCAATAATTTTTATGCTTCACTTTACGTTAAATCTTACAAAAAGTAACTGTGATTGCATTTATTTATTTTCATACCTATAGGAACAGCAAATAAGAATCACTTGCATTCTTTTCTTTGCCATTATCTCAACCGTCACTGTTTCGTTTCCCATTATCTAAAACCATATTCATACTTCCATATTACCAATATAAAGAAGTATGTATCTAAACATTAATTTTAATTTTTAATGGATTAATTAATTTTTGTCTAACCTTCTACAGGTCGTAGAAAAACAGCTCTATCTAACTCTGGCGTCGAAACTGACTCCGGCACTCGTGTCTCAATAGCTATCATTAGGCCTATATGATCGTTGCATAAATAACTAGTTTAGTTCGACTTCGTATTTCGTAATGGAATTTGTCTCGTCTCTACTCTGTCATAGACACAGAGTATCGATTATTTGTTTTACGTGGGAGAATGATAGACTACTCCTTTTCATGCTCCTACCGGAATGATACCTCTTGCAGCTGCTCTTCACTCCTGCGGTCTCTGGCCCCTGCTTCATCTGATAATCTTCGGATTTCGGGTCGGACTTAGGTGATGATTATAAGCTAATCTCGGGTTTCGTGTCGAGTTCGGGTCTGGTTCAGACCGGACCAGAGCGGGCCGGGCCGGGCCGGACCTAAGAATTTCGGCCCGTACAGACCTCTAGTAGATACATAATACAGTAGAACCTCTATTATCCGTGGTAATGAAGGGGGTGGAGTGAACGGTTAATCGGAAAAATCGGATAATCCGTACTATAAAAGGTGTTCATAATCTAAGTGCACAATGCAGTTTGTAATTTCTCCCGTTGTCTTTTCTTTTAACACGCTAGATACTGGATCATAGGTTTACTAATTTAAGTCTGGTTTTCTACGAGGGGTTTTTAATGGCCAAGGAAACTCCTTATGACGGCTGTCTGTAGAAAGTAGGTCTTATGTTGTAGATTTACAAACTTGATGCACTTTATATTTTGTTTTTCATTAGATCTCGCACAGTTGTAATTCGTATCTCGTATTGTGATGAGAAAGTTTCTCTTTTCCCAAAGCACTCAATTACTTGCACTTTTTTTTTCGTAGCAAACACTTTTCTTTTGACACCTGTGGAAGACATTTTGCATAGAAGTTAGACAGTACGACCATTCATACCATTTTTTCTGTAGAAAAAAAATTCGTACTAATATAATGTACAGTAACCTACTTCATATTTTTTTCTGCAGAACAAAAAGAGCGAGAGAGAAAGATAGTCGGATAATCCACTAATCGGTTAATACGGTGACGAATAATCGGGGTTTTACTGTAATATAATTAATTATAAAATAACAATAGCCTATGATACAAGAAACTGAAAATATAGAATTTAAGAAAACAGAAGATAAAATAGATTATAAAATTCGGATAGTCAGTCTTACTAACAATATAATGTATGAATAAACGAATAATCATATATGGTTTATTATATGTATATAGACATTTTGGGTGCTATTCATAGACATTTCGCTAGCCCGCGCTACGAGCGTGATAAGTAGCCCCGACTATCGACTGGTTACTTGTACAGGATTCATATCATATCGCAAACACTGGTTTATGAATACGAAAAACGTTAGTTCGCTGATCATCCACCGGAAGCCCGCGCTAAGAATGTGTATGAATACGGCCCTTAAAATTTATACGTATAGACTAGGATTGTCCCGCGCCGCGCCCGCATCCTGCCTAGGACCTGCGTTACGAAATGCGCGCTGGTTCGAGTCCTCGTGAGGGAAGAAATTTTCTCAAGAAATTTCAGCCAGTGTATGGGACCGGTGTCTACCCAGCATCATGATACACGTGGGAAGCTACGATAGGTAGCGAAAATCCGGTTTCGCAAACCAACTACAACGGCTGGGGGGATCGTCGTGCTAACCACACGATACCTCCATTCTGGTTGGATGGTCACCCGCCTCTACTTCGGCATGTGGATGTGAGGCCGGCAGCCGGCTGGTCGGTGTTGGTCCTTCATGGGCTGTAGCGCCATGGATTAAAATTGGTTAAGATAATGTGTAGTCCGCATTTTCATATTATGAATACACTTAAGATAACCATCACGAATAATTATTAGAAGAAAACTGTGACACACTACTGTAATTTAAAGTGTAAATTGTCTAACACAATGCATGTTTATAGATATATAGACGTTTAAAGCTTATAGGAATAGGATTAAAATTAGTTAAGGTGATGTGTAAATTGCACTTTCATATTATGGAAACACATAATACAGTCATTATGAATAACTATTAGAACCAAATTGTAGATTAATATTGTAATTTAAAATGTAAATATTCAATACAATATACAGTATGTAATATTACTACCTAATGGAACGTGCAGTTGATGTTCTCCATAAAAAATATATACATGCATGCACGCACATACATACATGCATACATACATACATACATACAGTCGGGCTGGTTGGCGCAGTTGGTATAGCGCTGGCCTTCTATGCCCGAGGTTGCGGGTTCGATCCCGGGCCAGGTCGATCCCATTTAAGTGTGCTTAAATGCGACAGGCTCATGTCAGTAGATTTACTGGCATGTAAAAGAACTCCTGCGGGACAAAATTCCGACACACCGGCGACGCTGATATAACCTCGGCAGTTGCGAGCGTCGTTAAATAAAATATAACACATACATACATACATACATACATACATACATACATACATACATACCAGCTCCTGAGGTTAAATTTATAGGAATACTTCAACGATGAAGTTTCTGGATTTAAGACGTTTCTCGCAATGTCGTGGGTACTAGAGATAATCTTACTCTTTGTGTTCACATCGCACGCTATTAGCACCATTATTTCAGGGATTGGGATGACAAGAGGTGTGTCGACTCTTTCTCTGGAACAAGCTCAAGTTTTTGTCGCCGCTGCTCGTGCACATTCAATACTCTCCCCAGGACTCTCTTCTCTTAACCCTTCTAAACCCTTCTATTTTTGTACTCGATAGAAACACGCTTAATTTCACATTTTAAATTGTCGATTATAATCACTAGAAGCACAATTTGATGGACAGATTGATAATATTTATTACTTCTTACGTAAGTGAAGCATTGCGTCATTCTTTTCATAATTATTATGATAAATATTCACCTGTTTTCAATTCTTGAGGTAGTTTACGTTAAGTGCTATAGGTATTCCAACGTGTAAAGCAGTGTTTATCAATACTTTAAAATATGAAGCACACAAAATTTTGATTCAAATTCCTGCGGAATACTCAATATAATCCACAGATGAATAATAATACAAAAATAAAACTAGTGTAAGCTTTACACTTTTTGTTTATTTTCTAATATTGGATTAATTTAATTAGGACTACGTAAATAGTCCTTTTGTTAAGTTTATTTATACATTCTTTAACATCGAGGTCATATCGTGTGTAGGATCTCTGGATATATTAATTGGCCTTGGATTTTGCTCTCATTTTGTTTCTATTTCATATATTATAATTAAGGCTAGAACTCTTTGACTCGTGGACGTGAGATATACTGCACATCTACTATATTCTATCATAGGCAGCTCACGTGGTTTGACAATGAGAAGCGTGACAGGAAGACGCTTGATGACCCAACGAAAAAATACAATGTAACAAACACAAAAGGAAATGCCCTGTACGTAATTATAATAATAGGATAATTATAATTTTTACACCTTTACAAAAAATTATACTATAGGCTACATACATTTATTCATATAATAAATATACATTGATATACTGTATAAAACATTCTACACATTTAAATATTTACAAACATATATTCAGTATACTTACCCATATAGCAAATTCTACATGTTTACAAATATGCAGGGTGAAAGTGAAGTTACCCTGAAGATTGAAAGCGATAAGCTTTTATTTCTCTCTGCATGTACTAGGTCAGGGATGTAAAAAAGTGTGCTACAATTGTGGCACACATCACAAGCCGGAACACGTGACTCATCCTTTCCTTTCATCCCACGCGTCATTGGACATGGTAGGGGGAGAGGAAATATGTATTCAGTGTGCTTGCGGAACGTCACAGATACGTAATTCAAGGCCGGGGGATTGTGGTCGGGGAATCGAGGGCGGCGGTTACTAGCCTACCTTTATGTGTTATAATGTTTTTTTTTTTATTTTCTTATTTTTTCTGCACACAATTGATTGTTACTCAAGTTCAAGTGTGATTTGTTTTTATTTATTGCAGTGTAATTCAGCTGAAAGTATGGATATGTTAATAATTTTTTTTTTTATTCACAAAATCTTAATAAAACATCCCAAATGAAGTTGAGAATTAGCCTACTTAAGTTTGTTCATTTTGAATTATAGTGTTATCTTTAAGTATTCCGTTCTGTTTACTTTATTCGTAAAAATAACATGTATGAATTTTCGTCTTTAGGACGCACAATATCATTTGTGAGGTTCAGACCTGTTTTCGGACAGTTGACTAAAAAACAACAATGACCTACAAATCAGCTGTTATCGATCGCCTCGTCGGCCTCGGTAGTATAGTCGGTATAGCGCTGGCCTTCAATGCCCGAGGTTGCGGGTTCGATCCCGGTCCAGGTCGATGGCATTTAAATGTGTTTAAATGCGACAGGCTCATGTCAGTAGATTTACTGGCATGTAAAAAACTCCTGCGGGACAAAATTCCGGCACACCGGCGTCACTGATATAACCTCTGCAGTTGCGAGCGTCGTTTAATAAACCACTATTTATTTTTTTCGATCACCTCCTCACTGAAAGGCGTCTATTAATTGCAAGCAGAAGCAAGTCCTCTGCGTATTACTTCTGCATTAGGTTTCGTACTTCCCCAGCTGTAAACAAAGCACTGGGCTGTTGCAACGTATCCACTTTCAATCTCTCAATAGAAACGCGATTTTTTCCATAATCATTATACAGGGTGTTTCCGAGGTGGTGTTATCAACTTTCAGGAATGATGGCGAAGAGAACATGTATCAATTTGAGATAAGGAACCATGGTCCGGAAATGACTGAGACGAAAGTTATAAGCAAAAATAGTTGTGTGAAAATGGAATTGTAATTTGGCAACACGTGCCGTCCTTCCCTTAACCTTTGCAACAGTCGTGGAAAAATGGTATAGGCCGGATGTCTCCTACGTGGGTACTTGTCCCGATACAATCTGTGAGCTTATCTACTGTTCCCATTGGCTCATCCGTATTCGAAAATCAGGTCTGCTTATTCCGCTTTCCTGTTCCTCCATTTCACTAGGACTGATCGACTGGACACTGCAACTTGTACACATACACTGCTGTGTACAGATGTGCATATCAGGAACGACCATGTCCGTTACACATTACGCTATCTGCATTGCTTTAGTGTAGTTTCCTGTCCCCATCCCTCAGACACCGCACTGAATGGAATACTGTAAGTAGACAACGTAAACAACGTCAGGTGAATAGAGTATGTGTAAGATGTGCAGATAAATACACATAAATAAGGTGTACAGAGGAATAAAATTATTTCATTTCCACACAATTATTTTTGCTCGTAACTTTCGACTCGGTCATTTCCGGACCAGGGTTCCTGATCTCAAATTGATACATGTGCACTTCGCCATCATCCCTGAAAGTTTGTAACATCACCTCGGAAACATTCTGTAAAAGGGAAATGGTTATTCGAATTTACTAGTTTTATTGATATATTATATATATTACTAATTAAAATTAATGCAGTTATACCCCTTTCACCTTTATTTAAACTTCCGATATAATATGAGTTGTGTTGTCTTTCCACTACAAACATTGAATTGCAGAACAGTTCGTACTTTTTTGTTATTTCTCCTCAAAAATCTTGCCATGCTATCTACTGAAGACCAGAATTAATAGTTACGTGTGTTTCGAGTTTGCATCGCAACATATGGTATGATAGTGAACAATTCAGATGACCTGTTTCTCGCGACTTGATTCCTGTTCCGTTGTGCTTTGTACCAACACATTTAGCGTATTCGATTTGTGGATATTCACTCTATGACCATCTATTTACGTTAGCAGATATTGAATTTCATCATTGGTATATCCCCTATGAAGCACTGCTGCCCGCATGCGGCATTTAGTATCCACTCCGTATAGTGGTAGTATTATAAACTAATTCTCTATTGTGAAATGTGAACTGACTGTACTGCACCATGCACATTTCACATTGGGCATCCGGAATTTAAGAAAGGCAAGAAACTCGCTGCGTCCTTATCTAGCGTTGCTTTTGTAGCCTAGCTGCCAGGAAACAGTCGCGTCACGTAAGGTCGTATTCATTTGTGTTTTGAGGTCCAATAATACTTCAAGAATTGTTTAAAATATTCAGTTATTGGAACTCTGTAGAAAGGAAGGAATATAGTTTCAACACATTTCCTAATTCTGAATTATGATATTTTCATTTTGAAAAATGAAGTTTTTTCTGTTACTTATGTTAGTTACTTGTTCATATTTTCCTTTCCGCTCTACAAAAATTATGGCTTTTATTCTAATTTTCTCCTTTGTCATCTCGAATCATTCAAGTCATTTACGTAACGGGAAGTCTTGTAACAAAACATTGCATACAATAAAAAAGAGGGTGACACTTCGTTCCTCCACTAGATAAGGAAGGTGAATTCCATTCTCTCATTGGCAATAGTGAGCTACCACTGTGACACAGATTGAATAGTATTATACTGGATTCATCTCACCGGCCCGTGAAGAATGCAAAAGAAATGCATCAACTGTTACTCACTCCAAAGCTACTTGAAACCACGCACCTCTTCGCCAGCTTGTGAACTGATAACGTCTACAATACACCATGTCCCTCTTAGAGGGATCGAGAAATAAATGCTGACCACTTGCAATCAGATAAAGATATCGTTATGATTTACATCTGACAAGATAGAGAAACTGTACAAATTTATACAACAAATTTTGAAAACAGCTGCATTCGTAACTTTCGTTTGTTTATGCGTAATTTTCGTTTGTTTATTGCTAAGGCACTAAAACAAGGCTGACGCCATTTTGTAGGAGAACACGCTATGGTAAACATGTGGACACTAGAACAGAAAGTTCATTGCGCGCTATGGCTGTGAATTTTTGGTGTGGATTGACGAGTAACTCCGTCATTGGACCATTCTTCTTTGTAGAGACTACAGTCACAGGAAATGTGTATCTGGACATGTTGCAGAACTTTGTTGTTGACCAACTTCCCTCAGGATCATTTTTTCAGAAGGATGGGGTCCCACCGCATTATCATCAACGGGTGCGTGAGTTCTTGGATGAAACGTTCCCCGATAGGTGGATTGAAAGACGAAGATTTTTAGCATTATGATTATTGTATTATTTGTCTTAGTTATATGAAGAATTTTAGATAAGGGCGTAACTAGCCATAGTAGCTGAAGCGCCATTTTTAAACCCCACTAACGAACGAAGACCCCTTGACTGGCCACCCAGGTCACCCGATCCGACCCTTTGGCCTTTTTTTTCTGGAGCTTTGTGAAGGATGCTGTGTACCAAAGAGGCAGAGCTAATACTTTGGAGGAACTGAGACAACGCATCACAAATGCAGCTGCGCTAGTGACTCCACAAATGCCACAGAACACTTGGCGGAAGGTTGAATACCGTTTAGATGTCTGCAGAGCAACTCAAGGCGCACATATCGAGTTGCATAGAGAGTTCTCCGAAACTCGGGGATTTTTTTACATCAAGTTATGTAAAAATAGCCTATATGTTAATAAACCTTTATTTACACTTGAAATGATCACTTATTTCTCGATCATTTTAAGCGGGACACGGTGTACAAACTTCATAAAAACATTAACGAATCACTAGACATATATTAACCCCTGCGGTAGCTGAATGGTCATACTTTTAACCTATCAACATCATTTATGAGTTCCTCTACATCCCCACTTTCAGCTTCCCATGTGATGTTCTCCTCCGGCCAGGGTCGATGAGGTGAGTCCCGCAGTGTAGTTTATTAAAATAATATGCTTAGAAGAATTGATGGACGATGTCATAATTATGTTATTATGGTTGATCTTACTTGTGCAGTTTAATATACTGTATTTTTTATAACCAATAAAATTGATATGATTCTTCTTGTGCCTTTGAATTCAATTCTCAAAATCTCCATCGACAACTCATCTAATCGCGAATGTAGTGTCGACCAGCCTCCTATGGAGCACCCTGGGCATTGACTCTGTAGGCAAATTGGCCTACACAACTGGCTCCGTATGAGTGAATAGCCATTAGTAAAAAAAAAATGTTGATAATGTTACAGTATTTTTGTTTTAAATTTTGAAGGTAGTAACATCAGATAGTACAATGTATAAGACAACAAGTACTTCTATTATGAGATGTAAGTCGTAAATGGTGACTGTGTTCAGAAACAGACAAACGAAATTAAATGCGGAGAAGCATCATAGGATTGGACCCACAGTTTTACTGTAAGCCGTGCTTCGCATTATATCACTATTCTTAATAATTATACACACAGATTTACATTCAGTTTGAGATGCGAGATTCACAAATGTCGTATAATACATTTTAACATTTTGTTAACTCTCCTGAATACCGGTACCCCATGTTATTTTCACAGTACTTTCTTCGTCTCTGATAATTTCCATAATATTATTTCCCATCGACCTATTAAGATATTACATTTCTGCAGGAAAATGAAAGTACAGGTTGGACCGTAAGTAATGTAATTAATTTCAGAGAGTTATTCCTTCAGATATTTCAAACAAAAAAGTTTAATTAAACTTTGCTCGTTTCTTCTTTCTTTTCGAGTTAAAAATTGCATTATAGGAAATATTTCATTGCTTGTTTTGGGAAAGTCATTGATTTAATACCAAATATATATTATGATAATAAATGATTCAAAGAATTTTAGTTTTATCTTTTAAATGTCCAGACATTTCATCCGAACAAATGTAACTTTTCTTTCCGAAAAGGAATTTTAAAATGTTACAATTGTTCGGATCACATTTCTGCACATTTAAAGGAAAAACTCAAATTCTTTTTATCATTTATTTTATCATACTACACTGTTGTCTTAAATTAACTGAATATATTAGAAATTAAATGAATGGCTTACCCAAAACACGCTATGAAATGTTTCGTATAAAATAATAATTTATTCTCGAAAAAGAAGCAAAAACGTTTTTGTTTGAAATATCTCAAAGAATAACCCCCTGAAATCAATGACATTACTTACGGTTCACATTGTATATTTTCCATATATATACTAAAACATCAATAGCCTTGAACTGTATTAGCCATATTAACTGGTATGGAAGTATAAAAGCTATTTTTAACGTTGCAAAAGTTAGGACCATAGATTTCTTGAGAAATAGAAAAGTATTTGCTACCAAATCATATATTATTTTTATTCTTCTTGTTATTATTAGTACTATAAACTGTTATTATCCTAATATTTTATTCTAATTTTCTTTATTCGAAGTTAAATAAGTGTCACCGGAACGTGATAATACGACCTCTAACTTGGTTTATATAGAGTTCATGGCTTCCTTTATGATATGCTCTTTTAAAACAGCTTACATTGGTTAGCTTTCTAATCACAAATTATTTTTTACTTAATTCCATTATTATTACAGTGGTTACATTTGTGATTATCCGTAGTGCGAATCGAATCTATGAAAGAATGAGAGAGAACTCTTGAATGTAGCTAAATGTTTCACTTCCTTCTTCGGTCTTGGTATTTTCTTTACAATGCTGGCGTAAGATACAGAAATCGCGGGTCGTGTGAGCTGTGATGTGGAATCACTAAAAGTGCAGAGCCAGCGGTCCGATTTATTCTCTGAGAAATTGTATTAGTATTCTCATGGAAACCAAACAAAGCCTAGACACCCCATCTAGGATATCCGGCTTCAAACGGAGATTGTTGGCGCCATATTATTCAGACAATATAATTTGATGAAAGACTAAAGTCGTTCTTCCCTTAAAACACGTCGCAAGATCCCCCACCAAGCCTTACAATATTCATGAAACTTGCGATGTGCTCCGCAACAAGGGGAAGAAGAAGTAATTGTAAGAATCTTATTTCTCTTCTTATTTCTCCTTATTCTTCATTATGAGTTGATTTCATGATAAGAAATAGGAATTGCTTTTCCAAAAATAAAACGGATATGCGTGTGAAGGTTAAACGGAAATTAATGTTGTGTCATACAAGAGAAGAAGCCATTTTAAGAGTTTCGAATCTTGTTGAAAGTGCATCACGTGATGATGATCACGTGAATCAGATAAAGACAACGTGATATAAAAACAATTTTCCTTTCGTCTATAGGTCCTTCAGTGTAACTTTAACAAATCTCAGACGGTAGAATATAATGTCATTTTATAGCGTATATTATAGAATGTTGTTGTTAACTTATTTATAAATTTTACATTCTGAAAACAGTCATGAAACCATGCAACATAGATTTAACCCTGACAGAAAGAAATAAGTAAGAAAATCTGGGTAACGGAGTTCCTTTCATAATTAAATTTGTATAAAATATAACTCTGCCGTAGCTTCGTGGTCTAAAATATCCTGCATAGGACTCGCGTTAAGGAGTGAACGCTGGTTCGAGTCCTCATGAGAAAGGAATTTTGTAACGAATTTCTGGCCGTTTCTCACCCAGAATCATGATCTTCGAGATATCGAGTTTCGAAAATCAGCTATAACGGCTGGAGAAAATCATCCTGCTGACCATACGATACCTCCATTCAGGTTGGATAATCGTCCACCTCTACTGAGGCAAATGGGCGTCAGTCTAGTAGTCAGATGGTCGGCCTTGATCCTACATAGGCCGTCGCGCCATGAATTATTATAATAAACTAAGAAATGGGTTCAAGATATGAACGAGGATACTGACGCTTAGTTAGTCTTGAAGAAACGATAGAAACCTAGGCTATTTGACAGAATGTTAAAAAATGTGAGGGCCATCACTACTTGTAGATAGAGTGGAGTCTCTCCGTTCGAAACTTCTGTTATGGAATCTTCTAATTTGGAAAACAACCTGACTCCGCCCACTACAGGAACACCACTCAATACGTTACTCACAAGGCGATCGCTTTGCTCATGCTTAACGTTGACATCAAAAGGTACAGTTAAGAAGAAGGAAGAAGTTTATTTTCACTTATACATGAAAATACAAACTTAAATAGGAATTATTTTAGCATACAAGTATGAGAAGATTTTTAGTAACATATAGCCTACAAATACAATAGTAAATAATTACAGTGGTAACTCCTCTAAATAAAATAATTGTTTTAATATTAACGACAAAAATATTTTAAGTCATTTAGACTGATATCCTTTCATAATCCATTAGTCATATAAAAATTAAGTTGAAACTTGTAGGTAATCTGCTGCGTGGTCCCTCCAGCTCTTAAGACAAGTATAATTATACAGTGTTCGCGTAGGCTTCCGCGGCTGGTGTACATGGTGTGTGGATAAGCTTCAGGGCTTTTACCGCGTTGTCTTGGTGTTATTGGCTCACGCTTCGACCGCTGTGTTGTGGCCATCTTCAGAGCAGTTGTTGGATAAGGAAATAGTCTGCCAGCCGGATTGGACAACGTAGGACCAATCAGATGCCAGAAGGAGAACCTACGACCTATCAGAGCAAGTACTCCGCCCCTCGAGACTACTATATATATATAATAGCTGGCAGACTATTTTCTTATCCAACTGCTCTGAAGATGGCCACAGTGGTTGGATAAGGAAATAGTCTGCCAGCCGGATTGGACAACGTAGGACCAATCAGATGCCAGAAGGAGAACCTACGACCTATCACAGCAAGTACTCCGCCCCTCGAGACTACTATATATATAATAGCTGGCAGACTATTTCCTTATCCAACAACTGCTCTGAAGATGGCCACAACAGCGGTCGAAACGTCAGCCAATAACACCAAGACAACGCGGTAGAAGCCCTGAAGCTTATCCACACACCATAATTATACAGTGTTTGTACTCACTCGGCTGTTTACACCACGTCCTCTTTCTACCAGTCACTGAGTTCATTGCTCGGCAGTAGTTGCATCGCTGAGGTATAAAATGACCAATAATGATTGGCTAATAGTTTTTACCTCCATTTGTGAACAACGAAGGTGCCCCACTGTTGACAATAAATATTCATATTCATATCATAGAATGTCAGAAGGAATTTCGAAGAGGTAGGAGAATACAACAGGCTGTTAAGTGTCTGATGGACGAAGTATACAAACTGCACTATAAAGACCAAGAGGAAAGTAAGAGTACTATACAGTCTTTGTAACGACCTGGTAGTAATTGACGATTTAATATCCACATCGAACATAATTTGTCAGACAAATCGAGTGTTGCAAGGGGACCTCATTAATCCAGATTTATTTAATGTAACCACATCCGACATTGACTTTGGTTTTGCTTTACGAGTGTTGAACCCGTACACTTAGGCACGCTTTGGCCCAATGTGAGTCAATGCGAGGATTGTCCAAGTGCGAGAGGTGATTTGGGTGACATTCGTGAATCCAATGCTCACAGGTGGTCCATCCTGTCTCTGCCCCTGACAATCAGGTACCATCTGCACACGAGTAGCCTGACAAGTCCCAGAGGCACGGAGCCCCAAACCCTTCCTGTCTCTGCCCTTGATAGACCCAGATTACATTCGCATACGAGAACCAAGACAAGCTCAGAAGCTTCCTATGTAAGCGTCGGAAACCAGTAGTCCAACAGGACCTCATACCAGCTTATTTTTACTATTTCAGATGATAGACGAAATTTAATTGGTTGGAGGTGAAGAGTGTTGGTGGAAAGATAGAGGAAAACGGGAGTATCGCGAGAAAAACCTTCTGTAACGACTGCTTTATTCACAACAGATTTCATAAAGACCTGACCGGGAAGCGAACCCAGGCCGCCTGGATGGAAGATCAGCAAGCTATTACTTGAGCCACAGATGCAGCCGTATCCGACATTACTAGCATACCGAAGAAGTCGCAAGAAAAGGCGGTAATAACCATATAAGCATATGATATGACCTTAGGAAGGCCAGAATTCTATTACAAGCTACAATGCACGAGCTAGAAAGACACGTTGATGGGAACAACTTCAAGAGAAATCTGAAAAAAAAAAAAAACAGTAAAAAATTATATTCAGAAGAAGAGGAAAATCCTCAGCAGAAGACAGGCTGGTTTAAGAAACAAGCCACTGAGCACATCTAATAAATTCAAATACTTAGGAAACACTCCACATAATTTCAGCCAGCATAATACAGGATAAGACAGCAGCAGCCACCAAAGCGATCTACACTATCTATAGCAAACGTTTAGCGCGATTATCGCTGCCCATAGATATGACCTTATTTGACATTGAATCTCGCTGATTATTACATGCGAGATAGGCATAATACGGGAGGAGATAGCCGTGAATGATCTTTTAAGAGGATGGAAAAAATGAAAATTCACTTTCTCAAAACAGCACTGAGCATGGAAGAAAACGGCTCCTTCGAGACTTGTCTGTGGATTCACGAAGGAAACTTCTACGTGAAAATTCTTCGATTGAAACTACACCTGCCGGTTACTATAACCCCTGATCACATGTAACAGATTGATCAGCCTAATGCACTTTCATCAATTTCATTATGCTGACATCTCGCGACCGCAAAAGATGTTACGTTATGGCCCCGATAGACTTGCATGGAGTAATAGCACAGTCTAGTATATACAGCCATGAGCTCAATAGGTAGTAAATATGCATCCATAGATAGTTGATAACCATTAGGATCGCTAATATCGCCTCATTACAGACAAAGCGAAATAGTACTGGCACAGTCTGTTGTTCCTAGCACCTTCACAACTCAAGCTTCGTGACTGTATATACTAGACTGTGGTAATAGCTTGCACCAGTACTTCCATCTAGCAGTCGTTACCAAAAAATTCATTTTCGACAGTGTAGATCTCAGTGGTTGTTCTCTTTTATATGTTGCCACTTTGTAACGTGCTCCTTATATATAAGCAGGGCTATAACGAACTATTAGACAGCAGAAAATAAAAGCAGAAGGAAATAGTTCCCGAAATGTACATCGCTATATGCCATGCTAGATAGAAACTGTACGAAGGCTAATTAGGCTCAAATACAGGTGATACATTATGCGATACATAATTTGCACCATAAAGAGTGGAAAAATAAGAGATACCTCGAATCTAACGAAAAATACAATCGCGTAACAAGAAGTGTAACTGGTAGTCCGTAACGATACAAAGAAATACTTAAAATGCGAAGTCCTTGAATGGATGCAGCAAAGACTGAAGAACAACCTTTCGGAAGATTATTATTATTATTATTATTATTATTATTATTATTATTATTACTATTATTATTATTATTACTAGCTGTACCCGTGCATTCCGCTGCACTTGTTAGAAAAAAATATAAAGTAATTACATAATTAAAATAGGACATCTGGTCCAGGGAACAATCGTGTTCGATAGAAGGATAAATCGTTTAACATGTCACTTAATTTAAATTGTATTTAAATAATTAAAATGCGATCATTTTGATCCAGAGACCACTCATTTAGAGCAATGATAATTCCTTTAACATATTTCTTAATTGTTATTACATGCAAATAATTAAAATATGATCATTTGGTTCAGAGAACATCCTTTTTTGGTGCAATTTGGTCCCATCAAAATTTTGCTTGGAATGAAACGTATCGGAAATCATTTTTAAAGAAACTTTTGTTATGTAATATTTTTCACAAAAATCAATAATAAGCGAGATATTTCGGTTTATTTAATTCAGACCCCCTTATAACCTCCCTTTTAAATAAAGTATTTTGAATGCCATATAGCCTAAAATGTAACTTACAACGAACTTAATTTATATTCCAATTTTCATCGAAATCCGTTCAGCCATTATCGCATGAAAAGGTAACAAACATCCAGGCAGGCAGACAGACAGACAGACAGACAGACATACAAACAAAAACTTCAAAAAAGCGATTTTCGGTCTCAGTATCAATAATTATACATGTTAACATCAATTATTTTTGGAAAAGCGAAAATTACCAGAAAAATTTCGGTTACAGATTTATTATTACTATTATTGGTAGCTCAGTTGGTAGAGCAGCTGGCTACGGACTGGAAGGTCCGGGGTTAGATCCCAGGTGGTGACAGGATTTTTTCTCGTTGCCAAACTTTCATAACGGCCCCGAAGTTCACTCAGTCTCCTATAAAATTGAGTACCGGGTCTTTCCTGGGGGTAAAAGACGATCAGAGCGTGGTGCCGACCACACCACCTCATTCTAGTGCCGAGGTCATGGAAAGCATGGGGCTCTACCTCCATGCCCCCCAAGTGCCTTCATGGCATGTTACGGGGATACCTTTACCTTTTACCTTTATTATTATTATTATTATTATTATTATTATTATTAGTAGTAGTAGTAGTAGTAGTAGTAGTAGTAGTAGTAGTAGTAGTAGTAGTAGTAGTAGTAGTAGTAGTAATGTCCGCCATTTTGTTAGCGCGTGCGCTTTCCGACCAAGTAGTCTGAAGTTCGAGTCACGGTGTAGGCAAATGGAAAAAATTATTTTCCGTCCATGAGACTCGGTGTTTGTCCGTTGTCTTGTGAGTGTACCGTGACGTCTCTGTTGTGGCTCTACACCATACTAATCCTATGACCAGAAGTCTCGCCTTATGAGATGTAAAGTGTGTGATTCAGTCATTCTCCCTTCCTTACTCGCATTGGGGGATGTTAAACCGACTAAAAAGGAAGAAAGAAAACGGTTATTGTTGTCATTTATTTTTATTATTAATTAATTAATTAATTAATTTAAAGGATTTCAAGGAAACCCAAGCAAGATGTGTGATTTTAGTTTTGTATATATTTTAAAGTAAAATAATGTCAAGACACTGATTCAAAAAGATGAAGTTAAGTTTAAATAATAAAATCCATATCGAGGTGTAAAATATCTCTATTACTGACTGCTGTATACAGTTCCCAAGTGTTGCAAAATTATTTTATGCAAAAAATATGTAGCATGATTTGTTGAGTGAAAGATATATAATTCAATTACTTAGTGTGGTACACCTGTAAAACTCTCTCTCTGCTTTTCCGCGCTAGGTTCAGCACACCGAGTAAACAAATAAGTTGACTTCAATTAATTAGCAGTTTAAGTGACGTCTAGTCATTGGCACCTGTGCCAGCAGACGCCAGCGAAGTACTCAACATAGGAATTATTGCATTCCTTCATAACATAGTTGACAGATCTGACAAGTATGTAACAGTATGTCAAGCGAGAGAGTGCCTGCGACGTACTTAATGGAGCGGATAGGCCTATTCTAAATATTGTGCATTCAGATTTAAATGACAAGAACGTGTATCACGAAGTTGACACATATTTTTCATGTCTTTTACGCGTATAATAAGAAGTCAGCTTCTTCGTCATGCCAAGAGATATATTACTGTTTACAGTAGACCTATATTTTCTTGAATTGTTATTCGAAAGTCATATAGGCTAGGTCTATAAAGAAATAATTTAATTTACATCTTTATTAAATGAACTCTTTCTTAATCAAACATAAATCCTATGCTTCATTCACGCATAAGAAATGTGTTTATAATAGGGATGGAGAATGTAGGTGAGAGCCAAGTATCCTCTTTACACTCTAAGGGTGAAATCTAACCATCCCCCCCCCCTATTTTCATTCATTTACATTCTATCCAAGGGCCAGGTCTTTCACTGCAAATCCAGAATTCTCCAATCTTTCCTATTTCTACCTTCCTCTTTGTCTCCACATATGATTCTCCCGTTCACCATTCCTTCCAATGCATCCTTCAGCAGACTATTTCTTTTTAGCCAGTGATCCAACCAATTCCTTTTTCTCTTCGTCATAGTTCCAGCGTCATTCTTTCTCAACCACTCTTTCCAACACAATTTAATTTTTTATTCTGTCTATCAAGACGCGTTAATATATTCCCCTAATATTACATAATTATGCTAGTGGATTATAGCGATTTTATAGTCAGGTTGAATTTTGTTTGCCAGCTTTGTTTCGAATTTCAGTACTAACAAATACTACAATTAGTAGTTAATTTGTAACTGTTACGTTGAAAACAATGTTTGCCTTTGAATATACTGCCAATGTTCATGAAACGAAAGCTATTAGCTAGTTTTATTTACAATTTGAACGTACGGTAATTAATAATAGTAATACTAATAAAATAATACAGTAATAATTAATAAACAATGACATATATTTCGAAGTAATATTAGGTTTTCGCAGTAATGTACTATTCATTTATGTAATCAAATGATATACATTTTAGGCTGTCTCATGAATTGTAAACTGTCTAGTCAAACTAATGGATTTTTTTTATTATAACAGACAAAATACACTCAGGGACAAAAAAAACCGGACACTTTAATATTTGCTGGTATTTTGCAAAACATTATCTTCTCATACAATATTATGGTAGCCATCTGTTGTTGTGGAGACGTGTATACATTGTTGATTGTTTTTTGTTTTATAAACAAGCCATTACAACCAAATATTCCAATTTTGCTTTCGGAGTCTCAGCTATAACAATTTTGTCTCAACCATTTTGTGCTTCATTATCGTTATCATTAGTTATTTCTTTATTTTTACATTCTCTGAGTTTAAGTGGGGTTGTAACATTTGTCTTAAAACAAGATGCGACCTGAAGATGTGGCTCGAGCTGTAGCCCTTTACGATGATGGACGCACTGTACGTTACATTGCAAATGTTATGAATATGGCTAGAAGCACAACCCATGATGCCATAAAACGGTATAGAGAGACCCTAGAATATACCAGAAGACCAGGTTCGGGTCGTCCAAGAGCTACAAATCCAAATGAAGACAGGTATATGGTGTTGAGAGTTCTTAGGGAGCGCAACCTGCCAGCTACTAGTGTAGCCCAGCAATTTTTTAACATGCATGGACGCCCAATTTCGGCCAAAACAGTTAGAAGGAGGTTGAAAGCAAGTGGACTGATATCAAGTAGACCTACAACTGGTCCCAGACTTCTCAGGATGCATCGAGTTGAACGACTGCGTTTTGCAAATGATCACAGGGATTGGAGAAATGGACAGTGGAGCTGTGAGTCCCGTTTCAATCTGTGCTCATCTGATGGACGTGAAAGAATTTGGAGAAGGAGGAGAGAACGATTTTCACAGTGTTGCATTTCCGAAAATGTGCCGTATGGAGGTGATGGAGTGATGGTTTGGGCAGGAGTGTGTACGGATGCTCGTACAGAGTTGGTTTTTGTTGAAAATGGAAGACTAACAGCTGATAGGTATATAAATGAATGTTTGGCTGATCATGTTGTGCCATTTGGCCAATTTGTAGGCGATAATTTTGTTTTAATGCATGATAATGCACGGCCGCATATTGACCATGCGGTCGGAGATTATCTCCAAGAAGTGGGAATCCATGTTCTTCCATGGCCAGCAAGGAGTCCAGACATGAACCCAATTGAACACGTGTGGGACATGCTGGGACGGCGTGTTAAGAATAGACGATCGAGACCAAAATCGTTACAAGAGTTGGGCGAGCACTTGGCGAAGAATGGGAACTTATTCCTCAAGAAGACATTGCTAACCAAATTGAGAGCATGCCAAGACGTATGGATGCAGTTATTCAAGCCAGAGAGGGTAATACCCGTTACTAAAAAGAGTTTTTAATGTTTAAGGCACCATAAAATGAAAAAACAGTTAGATCAAGCGATGCCATAGTTATACGCCCTTTGTAATTTTTTGTAAATTTTCTCATCTGAGATTTTTTTTCAAATGTTGTCGTATAAGGTGCTAAATGGAACACTATTTTGTTTAAATGGGATTTGTTTCATTTTGAAATAATTGGCAACAAAATACAAGCAAATATAGAAGTGTCCGGTTTTTTTTGTCCGTGAGTGTATATTTCAGTATTAGATCACTAAATAAATTAATAAATTTATTATTATTATTATTATTATTATTATTATTTTACATTGCCTGCTCTTTTGATATCTGGTAACAATTGGCAACATTGAAAAGACTGTCATATTACCTTCTTCCACTATAAACATGGCTAACTCACTATGATAGCAGCATAGCTTCACTGCATTCTTTCCACAACTATTTTATACATGGCGGAAAGCAATACAAATATAATGTATAATAAGTTTTTAATTAACCACCTATGCTTATCTTTTATACAGTTATGAATTAGTCTATCACATTAACGTTTTCGATACTTATTTGTATCATCATCAGATGTATGTGCATGATAGTGATTAAAAACCAAACTGTATAAAAGATAAGCATAGGTGGTTAATTAAAAAACTTATTATACATTATATCATAGTAGCTCAGCGGAATAAAAACCACAGTCTAGTATATACAGTCACGAAGTTCAATACTTAGTAAATATGCATCCATAGATAGTTGCTAACCACTAGGGTCGCTAATATCGCCTCATTACAAACAATGCGAAATAGTACCGGCACAGTCTATTGTTCCTAGCACCCTCACAACTCAAGCTTCGTGACTGTATTATATTAGACTGCGCTGTTACTGTACTCGTAAACTAATAAGGCGCTTAAAAATGCTTGCATAAAAATTCAGCCTACTTTATCTGACTAGATGATCGTTCACTTCTGCTGAGGAAGATATTAATTTTAGGACCCATGTTTGTAGGACTTTTATTTCTTGTTTTGATGCATACTAACTCCTCTCTAAATATTGGAATATTTTTTTCAGAACACTCTGTACATAGTATTTGAAACGGGATTCAATGTTCCTCCATTCTCAATATATGTTCACACAATTTCTGTCTCTTATGATAAGACTTACACAATTTAATTCCATTATATAGAACTAACAGCATAAAATTCTATAATTACAGTAATCTTGCACGCCATGATTAGTCGTAGGAAAACAATTCGTCAACGTTGCGAAACTACGCTGATGGACAGATCCGGTCTTGAATATATATGCAGTATTGTTAGAACAAATGGGGACCAGCCATTCATGCGTAGCATGGAATCGTGCCCAGCAGATCTACCCGAAGGGCTCACATTACAAAACAGAGAATGATTCTGCTACTGTTGGCCATGTTTGCCATTCACTAGACATGAAATGGAATTCTCATATAGAGATCCGTAAAAATGCTCTGGCACCGCGAATATCTGCTCATTTTGACATTTTAATTTCGCATGTGTTTGCCTACAGGTGAACTCGACTGTGAGGCGCAGATCTGCCTCCTATTAGTGGTATATCTGAACTGGTTACAGGTTCAAAGTGCTTTCAGAATCATAATTTCCATATGACGAAATTGTAAATAAAAATCGTGGAGCGTACATATCACGGTATGTGAGCCGAATCTAACCCTGCTTGAACCTGCTTGTCCGCCCTTCGCATTTCCATTTAATATCAAACGCAGCCGATAGATGTGCATAAATTTTATTTTACATGAAAGTGTCGTTATAGCGTTACACAAAGATGAGGCTGTAAATGTATATAAAATGTTTGTGTGCTTCTTCAATTTTATTTATAGTCTGTTTTCAATCTATAAATAGCTGATAACTACGTTCGAAAACGTAGAGTAAACAAACATGTTTTAAATTAGAGGATGAGCGTTTGGAGTAAACACATTTTCACACAATTTCAAAGGATAGTCATGTGCGAAAGTATTGCCGCAGAGACTGAAATATTTCGTGATACTCTGCAGGTACAAACTTCTGTTTATTTGCATCGAACTTAATAATAATATTTCAAAAGTTTAAAAAAACATAAAACCCTAACCTGCCAAAAATTGTCAGCAATTGAACTGGTTTCTAGGTGTGACAAGTAAAAATTTGTTTACTTAATTACAGTTAATATTAATTTTACCATAATGCACATATTGATTTATGAATATATGGATGGACGGATGGGTGAATATTTAATTCTAAATCACTGATATCAGTTGGATCAGAACATTCACTAAATCGTTGAGACGTCGTAACTCAAGTAGTACCACAGTATAATAAGAATCAGTAGGGACAACTCTTGTCGGCACCTTTGATGTTTTTGGTACTAAATTCAAGCTCAGTAAAGTCTAGTTCTCAATGAATCCAACTATGTCGCTAGTATCAAACCACTATTTTATTGGACAGTAATACGAATAATCTTGTATGTATATTATCTAGCATTAATATTATGTCGCTAGGAAGTCAAAATACTTATATCCATTGTTGACGTTCATGTTCGCACTTCACCGCAACGGACGCCATGATGTATTATGTTGTACTTGGATAAATTTTACCAACATAAGCCTCAAACAGTGACTTGAACGTTAGCGTCAATTAGTGAATATTTTCATGATGATTGCATACGGAATAATTATTATTATGGTTATATTGCCATTCCTTTGCCTCATGTCTTTAAAATTGTTAAAAGATGAGTAATGAATGTTTTCAGTTAATATTAAATTATTCCAGCCCTGTCATAGATGGAGATCCATCTGGTGGAGGTTTCAAATAATACACCCGGTTTCGTGACATGCGCACTCAGAATTTGTTCCCACGAAATGGCTTAGATATCTTTACTCTATGTTCTCTATACTGTGGTAGTACAGGAGAGAGGTTAGAAAATGCTTTTTACCTTGGCCTGCACTCGTTTCAGCATACTCTCTTTCGCTTTTGGCTCAATTTTCGGCAATTCATTTGCACATTACCTTTCACGCCACTTTCTCCTTCATAATTTCGCGAAAAAAAAAAACATACTTCTCAACAATATAATTTCTAGTTTCGACTTTATAACGTCACAGCACTACACACACACAGTCTAGTATATACAGTCACGAAGCTCAATACGTAATTAATATGCATCCATAGATAGTTGCTAACCTCTAGGATCGCTAATATCGCCTCATTACAGACAATGCGAAATAGTACCAGCACAGTATATTGTTCCTAGTACCCTCACAACTCAAGCTTCGTGATTGTATATACTAGATTGTGCTACACATTATGTGCACTGCCTGGAAACAGCTCCACTCGCACTGATTTATGCAGTAATTTGTGTAGATTTCTGAAAAAATATTAACATAAACAATATGTACGCTATAATATACTATCGTACACAGTCCCTTAGCAACAACAAGCAAAGCCTTCTTAAAAAGTCCATCATAAAAATTTGTTTCATGGCGTTCGGCATGTAGGCCTACTCTGCCAAAGAAAGTTTTATTTAAAAACATACAGTCAATAGCAGCATCTTTATGCGGTCAATTAAGAGTGTGAATAATACCGGAAATGGATTAAACCCATGCATTAAATGAGGTCATTCCTGGACTGCGATGATAAAAATGAGTACCTAATCCTTGGGAACGTCTTGGAACAAGACTACACGGTGTTATTGTAATTCGCACAAATTCGGCCGCTAATAAAGAAGTTCATCTTTCAGCATGACAATACAAGTCAAAATAACATTATCTAACAAGAGAATTCAATTCAAAATATCGATGGTTTGTCTTGCTACAGATCTCGGATTTTATCTCTGCCTCTGCGTAACGTCACATTTGCGGTGGGGAAGTGAGGGGATAGGAGGAAAGTTGTAATGCTTTTCAATACACTGACGCCCACGTTGGAAGATAAGCCATTTGAAATTTAACGGCCACTGACCGGCAGGGATATAATCCGAGATCTGTACATCATACTATCTTGGTCAATCACACTTCTAGCTCTTCTGTTCAGTTAAACTTGAAGTTCTTCGATATTGATGCTGTCGTCATGGCATTGAAAAAGTAGCTCATTCCGGCCAACGACGAATTTTATCAAACTGAGGTGCAGGAACTTGTTGAGCGCTGGGGAAAATAGAACGTGACAACTTTCTTAAGCGAATAAAGGCCTGAGCTATGAAACACGTAGATTTAATTTACCTACCAGTAACTACTAGAATTCAAGAAAATACAGTAGTCATTATTTTTTTGAACAACCATCTAACCAACTTTGTTTAGAGCTTTGAAGCGTGATAAGACAAACAAGCAACTCTTGTCGGGAGTTTATTTTTGTTCTTTTGAAATACAAGTGAAAGTAAGAGACGTAACTGCAGGTGGAATTAATTACAGTCTTTGCTGCACCATATTGGAGAAATATCTTCTGGCGGTGGAAGGAAGAGGAATTACGCTGCTTTGTTAATTGGTGGTACTACACGCAGTAATTTGTAAAATGAGTAAGGGGATGTTCATATTTTTATGAGTAGCCATAAAAATTTTAATATCGTGCCGTTACGGACGGCAGTCAGCTCTTACACTACGGAATAACACATCTTGTTTGCCTTTCTGCGCATGCTTAAATAAATATTCTTGAATATATTACTTACAACGAGAAATTATTATGCAAATTTACAAAGAGAATGCTCTCATTAAGTCCGGAAACCATAGCTCATTTGTTTTATTACTATGTTTGGGACTTCAGCTTCCAACAAAGCCGTTTTCTAAAGTAACGAGCGTTATTGAACATTGATAAGTCAAGTACAAACTTCTAAAGTATAGATAAATATCTTGACAATTGGCAAGGATTTAATTCACTTACCTTCTTTAAAATTTCAGCGTTTTTAATGTTTTCTTGCTGAATTTGTATTAATGTGGTATTATCTGTTATTGCTTCAAAATGATAGGAAGAGGTTTAAAAAACATCATATATACTTTAGTGTAATTTTTATAGATGTCCTTGTTAGATTCAGCAACCTATTTTATTCTTCTTTGAGAGTTTTTTATATCCCTTACAGCAGCCGTGGCGAAAATGTGACTCGCGAGCACATAGTGGCTCGCAATGATAGCTATGCACTTCTCTTGCTTCCTACCTCCCCCAACCCCCACCCTCTCATCACTGGAGTCGAACTCCGTTCCATTTGTATTTGTCTCTGACCTGCGAGTGGCGTATCGTCGCAATGTCTCTCTCGAAACTCTGCACCTCTACACAAATGAAAGTTTCAAGTAGGACGGCAGGACACATTTTTTTGCTGCCAATATGATGAGAATATTAAATGTATGATTTGTTCACAAGTATGACGAGGAAAACGGTTGTATAACATAAAATGACATTAGCTATACTACATGTCACTTATGAAACACTAAAAGGTTAAGTGTTATTATTAGTATTATTATTATTATTATTATTATTATTATTATTATCTCTGTACAACAACCCTTTTTCAGCAAATGTACGGTACGAATAATGCGGTTAGATCTTCAATATAACTCACAGATTTACAATGTGATGTTAAATGAAAGCTAGATGTAAGAACTTGACAAATGTTGAACTCTTCAAATCTTTGCCAAAAAATAAATATCCGAAGCTTCGTTATTTCGCTTGCTCTGTTGAAGTCATGTCCGCTACAACTTACGTTTGTGAAATAGGAATATGCGTTACAAGAGCGCTATGTTGAAGTTTTCATGTTCGAGGAAAAGTTTGAAAAAGCGAAACGTAGTTGAACTTTTTTAATTTCCGAGAATTGAAAGAAAACATACCGCTCGTGTATCGTACATTATTTTGTGCGAAGATCGTTTATTATATACCTGAAAGAGGAATTTCTAATTAGTTGCAATGAAATCTCCATCTCGGTTTCTGTCCAATGACGGCAAATTTGCAAAACAAAAATATCTATCTTCAACATTGTTGCTTTGAAATGTTTGGAGTGTTTACTATACTACAGCAGGCCGTGATATACGTCTGTCTTTTTTTTCCCCCAGTCAATGATGAGTCTGGAATCTTGCTGATTTTTTCACGGCTTCCTTATTGTTACTTGCATCACGAATGCAGTAACTTTAGTTCAGTTGTAGAGTTTACTTAATTTTTGCAAATATTTAAAAACAATAATTGACAGTGCAATTTAGGTGAAATTGCAGTGGTAAGTTTCCAATTTATAATTATTACTATATTGAACGTCTCTAACAATAATATGTTAAAAGCCTAAAGCAGTAAAATCAGTATGTCACTTAAGTGGTAAGAAGAGGGAAATTGTTATGTGTGTTAGGTTGGGAATACTGAACGTGGAATTTTAGACTTTCCGCGGATTGGTTTTGTGCGGAAACCAAGCAAATACGCACTATCTCGCACAAAATTATTTTCAACAATGAAAATAGTAAAAACCAAATTTAGATCACAACTGGCAGACAAATATCTTCGTGATCAACTACGACTGGCAGTAAGTGACATACAGTAATTCCTGATTTTGAAACTCTGTCGCAGAGACATTCTGAAGACAGATAATTTTAGGTTGTAATAATGTGTTCTAAGTTTTCTTATTCATTTCTTTCTTCGTTACACGTACTAGACATTAGTTTGTAACTTTATACTGTATAAAATTTTATTTAAGTGCTTGACGTTAGGAAAATGAAAATCCGTTAATAAGTCAGACAGTTGTTTTACTTCCCCTTCGGGTGTCCGCCTCCCTCCATAGGAGCTATGCACGTTGCAGGTTACACAGTTACCACCAGGCTTCGAGACTTCGGACCCGATAGAGCAGTTCAGTGGGAAATCCGCATAACGGCGCACTGAGTATAGTGGTAAAGCGTACAGTGGGTGAAGGTACTGTAGAATGAATGCCAACAAATACGCAAAGAAAAACGCTCTGGATTTGAAGGTTCTGACAGATAATTTGGTTTTCATACAAAAATGTGTCTGAAACTATTACAAGGTTTGAAAAGTGAGAGCAAGAGATGCCGGAAGCCCTCAAATTAATTGAGGAGATGACACAGAGAATTAATGAGGCACCAAGTATACCGGTTACTGAACGTGTAAAACAGAAGTGGAAATCAATTTTACGTAACAATAACGGATATGGAACATTGTGTAACATAAACAGTAAATTAGTGGGCATAGAGTCACCCGAGAATAAAGGACTGTCTCTTAGAGACTGCAATGATGTTAGGTTTTCTCGTTTTGCTCCTATCACGTCATGCGACGTAGTGCGCAACTTTCCACAGTACAAACTTTGGCAGATAATCGAAAAAGATTTACGTTTGAGGCACTGAGAATGTATTTTGTAGTAGGTATATTGCAATTCGGTACTGTAACTGCACTTCCTAAAGACGACCAATAGGATAAATGAAAAAAAAAACAAAATTCCTACATGCTTATTTCCACCATTAACACTGTGTATAATTAAACACAAATGCTTATAAAAGACAGGGGAATAAATGCTTTTCACATTTTTTTGACATTGTCATTGTGTAATGTATATTTACTTTCAGAATGTACATATGTGTGTGTTTCACCATACTACCGTACTCTATTCTAAATAGCAACGTTTTTACCTCAACATATCTCCACCTACCTGCAGCGAGTCAACAACCTATAGTACATGCACAGTAAACTTATTGTATCGGGTCCAAAGTCTCGAAGCCTGGTTACCACCATATTGCATTGTATAATATGTTTTTGTTTATTTAGATAATAATTATGTACATGTTTAATATTTGAATTTTACATGTTATAACTTGTGTTAGGCAAGCCCGTGGTCCAGGTGCCACAGGAGTTTTCTCCGGGAAGTTGCAGTTCCCCTGTTGATCACAACACATCTTCATAATCATCTCATCGCGGGTGTAGTGTAGACCAACATCTTATGGCGCACCCTGGGCAACGACTCTGTCGGTAAATTTGTCTACATAGCTGACTTCATATGGGTGAATGACGGAAATCAAGTACCCGTCATTGATAAAAAAATATATATGTTAAACATAAGAATTGGACACGTTTTTATTCTAGCTGTAAAACAACTGTAAGAATATTATTGAACGAATAAGTCTGTCTATCTATCTATCTGTTTGTCGACCGTGTGCCTGTTTATCTATCTATGGGCTATAATGTGCAGTCGTTCAATATTGGAACTTATTTCTGAGGAATATAGGATGGAAAGTACAATCCACAGCAACGGATCGAATTCCCCTCCTCTAGTGTTTTTCCTTTGTGACCTTACTCCATATTCGACATACCTATAGGTTGACATATATTAGGTCAACTGCCATTATACAAGGAATGCACTCACTTGAGTGACTTGGTGGCCGGGATTCCACAGTATATGCACTGTTGGGCGAAGAGCAGCGCCGGAGTGAATTTTTCTCCTCTAATAACCATTGTTACCATAACAGATAAATTCTGTACGACCAAAAATTAATCTTTATGTAGATTTGCTTACATGCTCTTTCAAATCCCTCTGGAAACTCTGTTTCGACGATCTTGTCGATTCATTCTAAGAAAATGCAGGACATACTTGATAACCGGAAAACATTAATCTCCTAAGAGGAATTAAACCCACGACCATGTCTTCTTACATGTAATGAAAAGCTGTGAACTTTAACTATGACATACTGGATTTTTTAAGTATGCAGAACTGCAATTAAATTTGAATTAGGGGATTTTTGAGTGGAAACCTCATACACGTCTAAATTTGTAATCTATTTCTGAAGGAATACTTTTATGAAAACAAAATATTTTCTTCATTCTTGTATACATTCTTTTAACACTTACATCATCACTGCTGAACTGTTATTTAAATTAATTAATAACGACTTTACTGTATTAACATTTTAAATAATGGTGCTATTGTACTTGATTTACTAGTTTCGATGTTTTTCTTTCAACATCTGCTGAATCATCCTAGGATTATTTATTGATATTATTGTACCTGATTTACTAGTTTCGATGTTTTTTTTCAACATCTGCTGAATTCTCCTAGGATTATTTATTGATATTATTGTGCATGATTATCTAGTTTCGATGTTTTTTCAACATCTGCTGTATCCTCCTAGATTATTTATTGATATTATTGTACTCGATTGACTTGTTTCGATGTTTTTCATCATCTATTGAATCGTACTAGGATTATTTATCATTATTTAAAATGCTAACACAGTAAAGTCGTTATTTATTTAAATAACTGAGCATTTAATCATTGAAATACTTTTTTACTGTTATTGTGCGAGTTATGACATCCTCGAGAACATTTTTAAATGACACTCTATGCTTTTTAGAATAATCTAAAAGAGCATATTTTTTTTATCTCTATGCAATACTTCATTATTATTTATGCAGACGGACTATGATTATGGTTACTATGATAACAATTTAATTGTTGATACATTTTGTTAGTCCCTGTGTTATGAAAACTGTTGTAACTATTAAATCAACTTAAAATGTTGTTAACAGAAAATGAGAGAATTCAGATCTTTTCTGCTCGTAGTTGACTAAGATATACGTACAGTAGGTAACCGATTTGGACATGTTTTGTTAAAAAGTATGTAAACCTATTGTTACGTAGGCTTACGTCTCTTGTCACCAAATCCTAATATAATTATGATCTCGGTTCCTTCATTTTCTGTTCAAACATCTTGTTTTATGTTGATTTTATCAAGAAATTGCTTTCATAACGCAAGGACAAACAACATCTATCAACAATTCAATTACTGATTCCATAGTAATCATAACCACAGTGCTCCTGTATGCAACAACTGAAATATTGAGTAGAGATAAAAAAAACTATTTCAGATCATATTTAAGAAGTATAGAGTGTCATTTAAAGATGCTATCGATGGCATCATAATTCGCACAACAATAGTTGCAAAAAATTTTGTTTCCATAAAAATATTACTTTCTAAGAACAATAGTTGTCTCAGAATTTTTTACAGAATCCCCTGATTTGAAATCACGCATTAATTTTTAAAAACCATGTATACATAAAATTCAGAAGAAATCAGGACGTTACTAATTCCAACTTCGTGAGTGATTTCGCTGCCAAGAGACGACTAGAAGAAGACGTGATTATGAGAACAATATCTATGGTTAAGAGTTTATCTTGTTAGTTACACGCTTAAGTAAAAAAATATATATTACTATTATTTATTTACGTAAAACTATCGGTCTTTTTTACTGTGAAATTATTTGAAGTTCCTACAGTGACGCAAGTAATCTACTGTATGGGCTTCAATTTCTGCACAATTGCTTACCAGCAAATAGGTACAAGGGACGCCTTGCAAGGTCAAAAATTTCCTATGGTCCGTCCCAGGGAACTGTGGAGTAACTTCGTATATATGGAGGCGGAGCCTATCTGTGCCGGAATGTACTGCGGGCAGCATCAGCTCGAGTTCGCTAAGGGGTAAGATGCTCGTGGTAGGAAGTAGAGCTGAGATAAAAATGATTTCCTTCTGCTCGCTTCCTTCAAGCAATGCCTCCCCACAGAGCAGTCATTGGTCCTAGCCCTCCCACATACCACTTGCGCAGAGATCTTGTTTCGTCTTTCAACTCCACTGAATCCTGGGACGCACCATAGAAGCTTTATAGTATTCTTCCTTCCTGTTTTTCGTCCATCTCAGTCTTGATATTATCGATCAATGCAAAGTGTTACATTTATAGATGGTGTAATGGAAGACCAGCGCATTCCTCAGCAATGGAAGATAGCCATAGATTCTACTAAAATAATTACGAAACCAGTGTTGAATAATGTGAACCTTTAATTCCAATGGCGAAATGCTAAATAAAAATAAAATTTGTAATAACTGTTTAATATTACATAACTCAATTCTCTAAGAAGTATAATGCTGGAAATGTTAAAATATTATTGTTGGACTTCAGGGAGGATTTGCAAAATATACTGTCGCTTTCTCTTTTATGGTGCAACAGAGTCACTACCACACGCTACATTACGAAAGACTGGCATCCTAAAGAAATCTAAATTCCAGAAAAACATTGTTAAGTATTCCCCTTGCTAAATCCAGACAATGTACTGCTCCCCTCTTTATAGTACAGTATATTAAGCTGGGTCTTATGGAGCATTTTGTTAAGGCTATGGACAAAAGTGGAGAAGGGTTTGCATGTGTAAGAAGCCAGTTGTTAAAACGCAGTGACGATAAAGTGAAAGAAAGATTCGAAACGTAAAATTCTACTGTGTAACTAACTATAAACGCAAAAGTTATTTCGATTGAGAGGTTAATGATTTTATAGATAACAGAGCCGATAATAATTAGAAACAACTCACCTAAGAATTTTTACGTGTTTACCCAACAGCGGTATGTCGTAGACTTGTATCAGTCAAAGTACACTTTTCATATTCCCACCTGAATTTTCCCTTCCTGAACTTAGGAACTGTCAATGAGAAACAAGAAAATATCCATCACGACTTTCTCAGAACAACAATATCGGAAAGTGGAGATTAATATATAGACAATATACATACGAATATATATATTTTAAGAAAATTACAAATATAAGATAACTACATTAGCAATCATACACTGTTAAATTTCCGTCATATGACTTATACTCATACAAATATTAGTTATTAGTCAAGTAACATGTTATACAGGGTTTTTTCCGATCTCTGATAACGAATTTGAATGACATTATGTGCGTCAGGAGTCACACGACAGTTGAACTGTGGCGCGAGGTGACAGACTAGTAGTGAGTGATCTCATAGTCAGGGTGCACGGCGACTCACAGCAGAAATTCCCTAGAAAATCGAGTCTTTTTGAAAGGGGTACATTACGACCTTTTCCAATGCCAAGTACAGTTAAATGAAAATAACAGAAAACCGCAATAAACGAGGTTTCGTTATTTCCAAGAAAGACATCTTCTGTGTACTTAATAAGATTGGCAAAGCTCGAATGGAATTAATTTGTATCATCTCGTGGGGTGCGGCCACTTGTGATGAGAGTGGATTTGCTTGCTTTTTACACTCTGATATTAATCCCATCCGAGCTTTGCCAGTCTTATTATGTACACACAAGATGTCTTTCTTGGAATTAACGAAACCACGTGTTTTGCACGCTCCTATGATTTTCACGTAACTGTACTTTGCATTGGAAAGAGTTGTTATGTACCCCTCCCAAAAAAGCTTTATTTTCTTTGGAATTGCTACTGTGATACACCGTGCACTCTGATTATGAAATCACTCACTACTGGTCTGTCTCCTCTCGCCGCAATTCAACTGTCGGTGTGACGCACATGACGCCATTCAAATTCGTTATCAGAGATAGAAAACAACCCTGTATTATATTATTTTTTATACCTATTACATTTATCAGTTAACGTTTTCACCTTACGGTATTTTTGACTACAATTGCAATATTTAAATTGTCAGAGTTATATATTAAAATATCACAATTTTTATAATTTCAACAGTATAAAATACTGCAATGTTTTAAAAGATCTCTGAGAAGAGTTCCTTAATAGTACATTATGCAACGAGCCTATAATGAAGGTAATTAAGAAGTGGGTATGGATATTTATGAAACGAGCGCAAGCGAGTTTCATAATTTTCATACGAGCTTCTTAATTACCATTATAGGCGAGTTTCATACGACTTTTTATGCTCGACCATATTTCTAACTTGATATTATTAATTTTTAGCAATGTCCCGTATGTTGTGAGATGTGCGCAGACGAAAGTATTGATTTTTTTTTTCCGAGGAACAGATGTCCATATTGACCTTGCTAGGCCATAAGAACCTACAGAGATAACATTGACATTAAATTAGACATTGGAAAACGATATGGCAAATTGAATTTATTTGAATATTATTTACAATTAACGCTAATTATTATAGTAACAGAACATAACCTTCTGCGACAGTATTGGATTGCCAGCCTCCGTGACTTTTCGCTAATTCTCTTTCGATTGCATATCCGAGAATAATCGATACTTGCGGTTTTATAACGGTAGAAAGCTGACCTGTCATTGGCTGAATAGTTGTAAACCTGAGTCGTCATTGGCTGAAAGACCTGACCTTTAATGAGTAGGTGTACTTTAATGACATGCATTAAAGGTCTGCTACCAGGTGTATAATTACTACATTTCGGCATGGTCGAGCATAAACGATTTAAAGATATTGACCTACTCCAGCCCAAGTTGGATTTGTTTTGTGATCTTTACTCATCAAACCCAGAAAGTATACCAACACAGTTACAATTGAATACCTGAATTGACAAACATTCCAAGTACAAAATTTACCGAATTCGACTTTTTACCTAACAAGTTGTGTTTTGTGTAGGCTGTGACTCTGTAAAAAAAGAATATCCCAAGTCCGACTCTAAGCCTGTGTTTTTGGATCATACAAATATTTATTTCAATACTCATAATGCAAGCCTATATAGTTTCTTTGCAGTTCTGAAAAATTTACTTCAATGGACTGGAATGTTAGCCAATTCAGGTCTTCCATTAGAAATTATTTTGCTGCAGGAAACAACATTTCACCGGACATAAGAAGGCTGTTCGGCAAAAATCAGAAAAAGCAATTCTGAATTAGGCCTACGCGAGAAGTCAGGAATTTAAATTTGTTTCTAGAAGTGTGATGATGCTCATAAAGTAGTACATGATATGTAACAGTTAATAACAATAATTAGGTTAATTATAGGCATTATTATGCAAAACTGCTTGAGTTAAACAGAAGCTATCTTTATTATTTGTTATATCCTACTATTTTATAATTAATGCCTTTATTAGAGAGGTACGTGCTGCAAAACATACTTTTATTTCTTGTTTTCTTGTATGAGCGTAACACATTATCTATTACTGAAAAGCAGTTTAATTCATCTTGCAGTGGTAGGCCAATAGAGTTCATTTTTCTCACCCCTTCTTTTTAACTGCTACTGCCTGCAGATAGATTCATTGGAACTCGTGAGCGCTTGGGAGCACGTAGAGTCTTTCACGTGCTCTAACCCTGACATCCCTGTTATAAGATCACAATGTCATGGCCGCCTAAACTCAGAACCATTAAGAAATAAGTATCTATGGAATGGCAGTCTGCTTATTCATGATCAGGATTTCATGCCGTCTAAACCGACCATAATCGACAAAGCGGTTAGAAAAAACTATATGTTACTCTTTGTTTCAATGAGTACTACATGTAAATTTAGAATAATAAGGGCTGAAATGTAGATATGAATGTTAAATTTGTTACTTATTTGTGTTACGTGTAATATGTAAGTATTACTCGACCAAGGCCAGTGGAGTCCTGCAGCCCGGAGCGCCACTTGTACTTCTGGTACGTTCGTATATCGTCATCGCGATAGTTCACATTACGCCCGCGTCTCCACTCGCCTCGGTCGACTTATAATGAAAGATCGAGGTACCGCATTAATTTCTTAATGAATGAAGTTTGTGCGTTGAGTACGAGTATTACAGTTTCTTTGGCAGTGCATAAAATTAATAGCAGTGTGTAAAGCAATTACTTTTTTTTACGCACTAGTATTTTAAAGGCTCACTTTACGCACTATCGTAGAAAAAATTATTTTAAATAATAACAATATGTATTGAAGTACGATTAGAAGCTTGTTAATGGTTCATAGGCCCAAAAAACAAAAATAATTTGTACACTTAAAATACTTGTTTCCAAAGTGAAATTGGAAATTACTTTTTAAAATAAAAATATGAGACAAATGTCCGCTGCAGCATATTAAACCAAGTAATTACACTTTCAGCAGAGAATTGTTAAACTCTAACGTGGTATTCTGTATTACTAATATCGAACGTATTTCATGGCCTTTGAAGCTCATCTGATACACAGACTTTAATTAAGCGCTACATGCATGGCAGGCGTCTCACAGGAGCAAGAAGTAGAAACATGCAATGCATTTTCCTTGTAGTCTTGAGTGCATGGGATTTAGCAGTACCATAACGACAAAGTCCTATGTCACATGACAAAGAAACATAGGCACTAAAATGTACGTCATATTCCCCTCCTGTAATAGAGCCCTTAAATGTCTATATATGAGGTCACAATAGATCGCGATAAAAAAATGCTTGTCTTGACGCATTTCCCTTCAGCCTCCTGGCGACACAGGGGTGAAGGAAGATACGCAAACCCTTAAGAAAAACTAACACTGCCTTTTGTCGAATTGAGAAAGCAGAGGGTAGTTTCTCGATGGGGTGGCGTCAGTCTTTTTGAAAAGCATATAACTGTATGAAAAATTGTTTTCAAAGCCCCTTTCGCCTCTTTTTTTAACCTACTGAGCTAAGCCAAAAGCGCAGGCTCCAACACACATCCATTAGACCGAATATAATACAGTGATGGAAAAGCGAATCAACAAACATGGAGACGGACTCAAAGATGTCATGTCTTCACGTGCCTGTTTATTTTCTTTTAACTTTCTTCCAGTCTGACTCCGCTCAGGGGTGTATCACATCTCACTAAGCTCAGTAAATAATATGTCTTCAATCTTACAAGATAATAAACGTCTCTCATTTTTAGTTGATATTTAACGACGCTGTATCAACTACCAGGTTATTAATTAGCATCTGATGTCCCGCTCCGTAGTGTTGTGATCTAAAGGCCCACTCACAATGAAAATTAAACATGACGTAAACGTTAACTTAAAAATGTAAACGTTGCGGTAAAATCAAGAAGTCATGCCATCATTCACGATAAACATAACCGCAAAGATACTTGGTAACCATGGAAACATAACAACGACGCCATTTCCTCATATTCTGTCGTATACTTCAGCGCTCCACGATTGTGTACTATTTGCAAATCACGTAAGCATAAGTTTAAAGTTTGCAAACTATCATGTTAACGTCTAAAGGCTCATTCACAATGAAAATTAAACATAACGTAAGCGTTAACTTAAGAATATAAACGTTACAGTAAAATCAAGAAGTCACATTATCATTCACGATGGGAACATAAACATAACAGCAAACATACTTGGTAACCATGGAAACATAACAACGACGCCATTTCCTCATATTCTGTCGTATACTTCAGCGCTCCACGATTGTGTTCTCTTTGCAAATCACATAAGCATAAACATGAAAGTTTGGAGTTTACAAACTTTCATGTTAACGTCTTACGGTAATATTTATGTCAATGCTTATGTGAATCATTGTGAATGATCCCATTTGGTAGCCTGGCCGCAAACTTCTATGTTTATGTTACGGTTATGTTTAATTTTCATTGTGAATGGGCCTTAACGACAATGTTGATGTCAGTGTTTATGTGAATCATTGTGAATGATCCCATTTGGTAACCTGGCAGCAAACTTCTGTGTTACGGTTGTTTAATTTTCATTGTGAATGGGCCTTAAGGCATCACACGTTACGGAATGCGCTCTGGTTCAAATCCTCAGGAGGAAGGAATTTTCTCATGGAATCTCGGTCAGTGTATGGGACCGGTGCCCATCAATGGGGTGCTACGATAGGTAGCGATCCGGTCTCGTAAACCAGCTATAATTGCTACAAGAATCATCGTGCTAACAACATAATACCTACGGTAGTATTTGGATGATCCTTCACCTCTGCTGGGCAATGTGGTTGTGAGGCCAGCAGCTGGCTGATCGGCCTTGATATGTATGGTTGTTCGAGTCACGACGGACGGACGGACGAACGGGTTTTATGGTAGCATGATGGTATTTGACAATATAAGGCCGAGAATTCGCCATGTCACTACCTGACATTCGCCTTACATTTGGGGAAAATCTCGGAAGAAATCGAAGTAGGTACTAAGCTGAAAAGGGATTCGAACCCACACCCAACCACTGCTCCTGAGCAGCAGGCAAACTCGTCTACTGTCTGCGTTACGGTGGTAACCTCTCTCCTATTTGTATGATACGACCTTTCATGTAGGCTACTTGTCGTTGATTGGCAAAAGGGGACATGTCCAAAATAACAAAGTACTGAAAAATCGCAAAAACTACAGTATAACTAAGTTAACAAATTAAAATGTTCACATTTTTTTTTCTAATTAGATCACTACGAATACATACATTCAGAATCCATAAACATCTTAATTTTTTAAGTCTTATGGTTTGTTTTATTTTATTATTATTATTTTTTTTTATTATTTATTATTTTTTTTTTTTTGCAATTTCCCAATACTTTCTTATTTTGAACGTGTCCCCTTTTGCAAATGGAAAACAGGTATGATCCTTTGCTATGTGAGTTTTTACAATAAATAGATAGCTAACCCATTACATCAACACCAAACTAGAAAAGCAGATATTTGAAAATATTGGTTTCGTTTCCACCTTCCCATAGAAAGGTCCATAGGACCCACAGAAAAATTCAACGCTGCAGTTTTTCACCTTTACTATTCGTGATAAATGGACTGTAATAGAATTACAAATAATGGGGAATCGCAGTTAATATAAAAATGTAATATTTAACTGAGAATATCATTGTCAATGAAATTTGTTCGCCGGAAAAGACACGCAAATAAAATAGGTTCAACTTTCCAATCATTTGGAATGGATAGTTTACTTGTGGGAAGAGATTAAACTCACGTGAACTTGAATTAGTCATATTAACTCATTGTACTACAGATCTGAATTTTGATGTTGGAGAAAACTTTATAGTATTTTTTTTTCTTAGGTCCCTCATAATTAAAGATAGGTTTCATTTCCATACCTTTCAGCATCGACTTCCTTTCAAAATCATGTTCAGAGTGTTTATGACCTTTAAAAATTCATCACTCTCACTCTTGGCCTAGTATTATATATACTCATAAACCATTGGATTGAAGTGCTTTAGGCCAGTCTCTGCAGGCTACCACTTCATTTTGTATCACCTCACTCTAGTGAGCACAGTTAACTGTAGTGAATATAAAAATAATTTTGCTAACGTGTGTCAGTTTTTGTAATAGGTGATATTATGGAAAAATTAAATTTTAAAATTATAAATTGTTCTAAAACATGTTTTAATATTTGTGCGATGTATTATAAATTTTATTACAAATGTGTGTAGGCCCAGGTACTATACCGAGATATCATTTCATTTTTACTAATATTTCTAATATTAACCTGACTATACATTTGGATTAACAGTTGAGAACCTGAAACACCGTTTGCTACCCCCCTTCCACGACAAGAGTTCGATGATACTGGCGTAAAATACAAACAAATCTCTTTACTAGGTATAGGAGGGAAGAAAAGTAGTTAATCCATTTACATTTACGTAAACTAGGAAAAATCGTGATTTTGTGTTTGATAATTTTCATTGGGTTTTTGTTTAAGCAAAATACAGTACAGTATTCACAATAAGTGTTTTTACTCACGATCCATGCGGACGTATTCATTATGCAATGTATATTATACTGTCGGCAGCACATCAGCGTCCAACATAGAGAATGAAGTTAAATTGAAAAATAATCATAATATGGATATTAAACTCATTTTTGAAAATGGTGACCATTCATTTCGGTTCTTTTGTGCATATTATCTCACTATAGACTAGTGCACCTAATTCCAATTATCAGTTTTCGTCCTTCGTACTAGTAACTCATGTTGAAATAATTCTGTACCTATTCTATAAAAGAGCACCTTAAGTACTGTATATTCAATCTTCACTTCTGCCCGATCCAAAAATATCAAATTACTCAGACATGCTATCTACTGTCCGTCAAAGTGGTTTTGTCGCAGGGTCGTACAAAGGTGGGAAATCACGTGACAGTTAATTACGTAACGAGACTCTTTCATTTAAGTTATTTTAAACAGTTGTATAATATTACGTAGACGTCCAATTTCTAACAAAAATTAATGTTTTCAGAAAGCCTAGTCACTAGCCTTCATAGAGGGGCGAGCAGAAGCGGTTGGGGAAAACCGGGATGCGACGTAGGCAAACGGACGTCAGTATCTGTGCGAAAATATGATCCAATATTGAAAGCTCTCTCGTCACTAGAAAATGCGAAAATATTTCTGGAACCTACTATACTCACTAACTCAGTACTGTTTACTGTGACTGTAAGGCGACTTTTACTGCATATGTGGTCTTGGTTCTGTTGGAGGACGGGTGAGGTTTACTAGTAGAAGGGGTGGGAGTGAAGTACATTCAAAAACTCAGGTACAATAAAAATTGAAGTAAAAATAAAATTATGTTTCTGTAGAAATCCAACAACCGATATTTCTCAGTATTTACTATAATTGCAATTCAAATTGATTGCATCATTGTATGCTAATCTTTTAATGAACAGATTCACTGATAAAATAATGTTCACTGTCTAGTTTCTTATGTAAATAAATCGGGTCAGTAGTTAAGTGTAGTTTTCTGCCTTACCAATTCACCCAATACGAAAGTGATTCACGATACGATAATTCTACATTACTTACCAAGTTTTCTGCATTCTGACAATTTTTTTACTATCCATTGTCTCATATAATTGAGTTACATTATGTAACGAAAAAGTATATGCAGTTTAAATTGTGGTTATGTATTTGTGTTCGTTTATTACTGGAGTTGCCCTTGGGCAGGTTGTATCAAGCAAACCCCTCGTCAGTTGTTGAACAGAACACAAAAGTTATTCTTTTTCCCACATCACAACACAACAAGGTTGAACTAAATAAATAAATGTTATGCTATTGTCTATGCCATCGTAATTATCTACTAAACGAAATCACTGTAAGCTCAGATTTATTTTCCTCTCATACAGAAAAAATTACTATGTGCATTTTATGTTATATTTATGACGCTGTAGTTGCCAGTTAAGCGAAATAATATAGTTGTGAATCAGGCGGAATCGTGTTAGGTTACCGGATGATAAGTGGAAATTTATCTTCATCTCATATGAAAGAAGTTACTATTGTGCCAGACGTATGTTTGTGTTGTAGTTGTGAAACAAGAGAAATACTGTTCGAATATCGATAAGTGGAAATTTAACTGCTCATATCGTAGAAGTTACTATTGTCTATAATCTTTTTTACATTGTTATATCTAGTTGTGCATCGATCGAAATTGCGTTCGATTAGGAGAAGATAAGTGGAGATTTATCTTCTCTCACGGAAGAAGTTACTATTATGCCTGTGTATGTTGTTTATATATTGTTGTAGTTTCGAACTATTGGATTATTGATGAATCGAGAGTTAACTTCTTCTCATACGGAAGAAGTTACGTAGGTACTATTATGCCTATCCTATTTATATTGTTATAGTTTTGAACCAAGCGAATACGGTTCAATTGCCGAGTAACTGAAAATTTATCATCATCTTATACGGAAGAAGTTATTATTTTGTCTATAGTACGCCTATATTCTATACTATTGTAGTTATGAAACAAGCCAAATAAAGTTCGATTATCGGAAGATTTATCTTCATCTCTTATGGAAGAAGTTACTATTATGCTTATCATATGTTGTTTACATTGTAGTACAGTCAAACGAAATACGGTTCGATTGTCGGAAGTAAGTGGAGACTTAACTTCTTCTCATAATAATTGTGGAAGAAGTTAGTATTATGAATATCCTGCTATTTATATTGTACTTCTGGTTCAAGCGAAATACGGTTCAAATATCGCAAAATAAGTGAAGATTTTATTCTCTTCTCATGTGGAATAAATTATTATTATGTCTATCCCTTATTGTAGTTATGAACCAAGCCAAGTGAAGGTAAACTTTCCCTAATATGGAAGAAATTGATATTAAGCGTATCCTATGTTGTAATTCTGAACAAAACGAAATAGGGTTGCCCGAAGGTTTGTGGATACTTACCTTCTTAATCTTAACATGGCCAACATTGAATAAATTTATATACAAATCCACGTTTAATATGACTTTAATATAGCAATTCCTTTTTTTTTTAGCACTTCTAACATATATTTATATTAGGCGATTATCAATATGGCCATGACTAGACCATGATAACCACGTGACTCCTATTCGTGCCGTAGTCTGTCTTTCTCGTTAGTCATGGGGAATGTTAACCTATCTTGCATATCAACAATATACATACGTAAATACTAAAGATTAGTTACATCGTGCAAAAAATTTGTTAAATTAACGGCTCTTTAACTGTACTGTGTTAATATTAAAAGTATTACGGTAATATTTTTACCTTAATGATCAGTTTCGGCGATAATGTACGCAATCTTCAGATTGCTAGTGAGGTCTTGCACCTTCTTCAGGTTTCTCTTCTTGCTGATGTCTTGGTGGGGATATGTAGGTATAGGTGGGGTATATTTATCATTGGTATTGTTGTGTCGAAAACGGTGTGTGTTCTGAAATTCAGTTGAGTTTTTAGGATGTGTTCTATATGATGTGTTTTTGTATGTCTATAAATGTCATATTGTTTTAGTGTAGGCCTATTTAGTTTCTGACTTCTCGATTCAATGTGTAGAATTTTCATGTCTTCTCTATATTTCAGTAGTTATGGTTGGATTAGTTGGAAGTAGGCCCTACTTTGTGATTTGATTATGGCTGTGATGTGTTCTTTGTATCGTGTTTGGAAAGATCTCCCAGTTTGTCCGATATAGAAGTCCTATTTAACATGTAATAATATTAGTGATGTACAAGTTTTAAAATGTTTAATCAAGAAAGAATGTTTATTTTTTACTTAAAGCAACTAGTTTTTAGTTGTAGTGAATTACATGAAAGGTTTAGCAATAAATTAAGTTTATTTATAAATGGTAAGAAAGACAATCTTTATGAGCGAAGAGAACGGAGGTGTAGAACACAAGTGTTTACCTAAACTACAGAGGACGTTACAAGTTTGTGTGACTAATGGAGGAACGATGGAATTAAAGTGTTAAGAGACAAAAGTACCCAGAAGTAGTCCATAGAAGAGTCTTTTCCTATAGTAAGTTTCTTATATATTTTAAAGAGCTGAACTTTGATTTAGCGAAAAGCCGCCAACTCATAAAGTTACGGCTGGGCCCAAATGAATGAAGGCAAAATAGTAACAATACAGTCATAACGGTATCATGAATCTGAGTTGATTTAGAGGCAGTCCCCACATTGCAAACAATACACACTCGTCTGACGCAAACCCACCCCTGTACACTGATACAGTAAATATGAACGTCCCGCCTCCCGTCAGACCTCTAATGCACGGCTATACGTCTTCGTAAATCAAACTCTCGTTAGTTGGACCCTAAAATGTTTTTCATGTGTTTTCATCACTATTCTGAAAGATTATAAATAATTTTGTGCGAAGTAATGAACTATATACAATATCATACATATCAGAGTGCCTACATTACTTCATCTGCCGAGGGAAATGTGACGCTCAAGAATGTGTGGTGTTTCTTATGACTCACTGATGCGGAATATAAAACCATCAATCACGGAAAATTTATAACCGACAAGAAATTTTTAAGCTACATCCAATTTTTTCAGAATGAAGGATCTTATATGATCGCTGCGTGCCTTTCTGTATGTTTGAGTGTGTGTGTGTGTGTGTGCTCTCTCTCTCTCTCTCTCTCTCTCTCTCTCAATGTTGCCAATCTATTGAAATGGTTCATCAATTTAATGTTATTTCGAATGGCTATCAGGGGAAAACGAAGCATTTTTTTTTCATTTCTGTGTAAGTCCAATATGAATTTTAAATTTTCTCTTATGATTGACTCAAATCATGAACTACTAGTATTATATTTTTTCATAAACAAAGAACAGGATCAAGTGCGTAGCAGTGATAAAGATTGGACAAATAAGGAACGTTTAAAAACAAGCAGGTAAAAATGAAAACTAAAAGGGAAGGTTAAAAGGAAACTAGCCATAAAAGAGAAAAGAAAGAAGAGGAGAACGACTAACACCGAAAATTAGAAAGGCAGGAAGAAAGATATGAAAAGAAAGAATATGGAAAGAAACGATAAAAAGAGTGAAAAAGTGAAAAGGAATGAAACTGCAGAGTAAGTAAACGTACAGAACAATGTTTATAACATTTTAATTTTGTAGTTTTATTATAAATTGGAATATAATTAATAGTTCTTTATAGCAAATAAACCGATTTTTCACATGTTTCTTAAAAACAGCAATTTTTAATTTTTTTACGGGATGTGTAAAAGTATGCTTTTAATAACACCATATATATTTTCAATTTTAGAATTCTCCAATTCATTAATTTTGTATATCATCATAAACATTTTTATTTATTTACATGTTAGTATAGTATGTGTCTAACGAGTAGCCTAATGTATTAAAAGGGTACAGTGTATCTGAACATTAATATTGGAATAAAGATAGTCATACATCCAATAATTATGAACAGGAATCAATGAAAAATAGTTGAATAACAATAGTTCCTTCACTCTTAAGTCTTTCTAAAGTTGATCACCAGGCTTAGGATCCGGGTCACTTTAGCAACCAATGTACGCACAATTTGACTATAGAGGTCCTTCAACATAGTAGACAGACATACTATGAATGTAAACAATGACGTCAATGTGTTGCGTTATGTTCTACTGTTACTAGTACAATCTAGTGACGGTGAAAAATGAAGTAGAATCCATACCTCACAAGTTTTCATGTCCCTCTACGACGTTGAAGGCGTTAGCGTTACAATGAACAACCATGTACATACTTGCAACTAGTTCGAAAAAACTGTTACTGTGAATTGGAAATTCACTGTGATGGCCTGAGTTCGTTTCGTAGGGAGAGACGGAAGAATACTGTACCTCTGATCACGAACCGGATTGTACCTAACGCACAGGTGAACAAAACTCAACGCACCACCTCACTCCATCTGTACTCCATTGCACAGTAATTTAACTTCATTCTTAAGTTGTCTCGGATCCTAAACCTGTTGATCACCATGCCATATCCTACAGAAATAAAGAGAATTGCCGATTAACTATGATGATAGAAAGAAGACCCTAAAGGAGATAACTGCCTTATTTAATTAAGCATATCCAAAAAAATTCAGCCACTTTACAGTGCCTAGTATTAAAGGAATCAATAATACTCCAAGTATTAAAAATATGCCGAAGTCTAGGAGACAAAATAAATTACAGATTGTGAAAAACCATTCGTTATTTCATTATGTGTAGAGTTGATGTGGTTCTAGCAATGTGGATCCTCTCCACATTCCAAAAGGGAAGTGATAAACTGCTTGACTCAGAAATATTCAGGCATAAGGACTTACAGAATAGGAAGAGTTGAATGGCTACCAAGATTCCCTTGTCTAAACCAATAAGATTTTTTCCTAAAGAGTTATTTGAAAGTGAGAGTATCAAAAGAGCCAGAAAGTCTACAAGATTTAAACTTATGATAAGGTATGAAATGCAACAGAGCAGGGAATCAGAGGTGCTGAAAATATTAAATAATTTGTATGATAAACGCATGCATTGTTCAACAGTGAATGGACGTCATTTTGAACAGTCTTTATTATGTGTCATATGTTTTAAGACTTGGAGAATACAAAAACGTGAAATGAAGTACATATTGTAAAATGTTATTTTAAAAAGTACATTCTCTTGTAAATCCTGTACAATATGAAAAATTACTGCTTTACAAACATGTTCAAAATACATACGTTGGTTTACTCGAAATAACTCTTGCAAACAACATTAAAAAAGTATTGACAATTAGAAAGTTATAAACATTGTTCCACACACTCGTATTTTGCTTTCTCTGTACAGAAAAGCAACAGTTGAATGAAATGTAATAACACAATGTAAAGGCAAAGGAAAAATGAGAAAGAACTGAGAATAAAACGAAGAAATAAAGATAGAAACCAAAAAAGGAAAGAGGAGAAATAAGAAATAAATGAAAGACAAAAATATTTCAATAAAGGAGAAAAACACAGGAAAAAGTAAAGAAAGATACGGAGAAAGAAAGCAAGAAAATGAAGACAGGAAAGGAAATAATGAAACAAACACAAGAAAAAAGGGGAAATCCAGTCCAGTATCTAAGCATCTACTCTATCATTTTTGGATAATTTTTTATTTCACACACACTCACACACACGAATTTATTTTTTTGCCATTATATTATTATTCCATTACATATTGTATCCCTTTGTGTTATGAAGTAAAAGATGATTATAAAACCACGCCGATTAGCCTATAATAGATCCAAATGTGTAATTTATTTTTCAAAAACACACTAACAAGAACATAAACATGATCACCACACCTTCCCATTTCAGATACGGAACATTTTATCGGGCATATGATCCCATCTGCTTTGCTGGCATACAAGAGCATGTATTCTTAAAAATTCCAAATACCTTATCTCATATCACTTTTTTTTTTCTAAAGCAAACTTTGTTCTGTTCAGAATGATTGTTGTGAATTATTATTTATTACATGGTAAAGGATAAAGATAAAGAACTGTGTGTTGGAATGGGCTTCTCTCATAGCTTTACCGTAGACACGCGTTAATAATTCCTGATGTCGTAGGAAGTGGCGAACAGATGAGTCAATCCTTACAGAAAGTGAATAATAATTGATTCCCAGTGCTGTCACATAATTGAGTTGGTCCAAACACAAGAGATCTATAGCATGTACTAGAAACCGATGTACGTAATGAAGCCATAACAGATCATTGTTTTAATCTTTGTGATATTGTTAATGATAAAAGTACTTGCAACATGTGAAAGAAAACAAATTCCTCATTCAGGTTAATGGCTTCTATGTTTAACACCCAGAGAGTTATAAAAGTGGTGATTTTTGTTTTAGAATCAACAACCTGGCATTCTCCTCTGTAAGCTTACATGCATTTTATGGGAAACTGGTTCGCAATTCACGCTTGTTTAATTTGCTCTGCATAAATCGACAACTGCCTGTATTTGCATGAAAATCACAGCGCTGTAGCTGAGAGCTAAAATGAAATGTGAACAACTGACGGCTATGTAGTGATTATAAACATGGCAGACATTGATACCTAACAGGAGACACGGATTTTTTTGCTCTATTTTTATCTGCTTTCATTTAATATGCATTCATATGCGTCATGAAATTATTAACATGAACTGTCTTTTGTCCTTGGATATGGATCAAGCCCTAGAGCTTATAGTTATACATTCTGGGGGTCCTAATGAGTTTTCTAGCAAGAAAGTGGAAATTTATCTCCATACTATCTTTGCTTTATAAGTTCCAAGTTTAGTATTCTATATTGTCTTCAGAAGCTCTTCTGCACCATGCTCACCCCCAATCGCTATTTATTAATGTTTATTAATCTTTATTAAATAAATTAAGATATGCAGACGATGCTGTCTTAATAGCTGGCAATGAAGAAGATGTTTAATCTCGAATGTGCGTTTATAATATTGAATCTGATATTAAACTTAACGCATTATGTCTGTAAGTAAAAATCAATATTTTGAGCGAGAGTTAATTCAATTGGCATTGAAATTTTGCTTGTAAATACTAGTCAAGAACTGAAAATAAAATCTATTGAATTGCTGAGGTTTAATTTATCTAAATCATTTACATATCATGTTATTATATAATGTATGGAACTGCTTTTTTATGTTACGTATTTTACATGAAGTCTAAAGGACCGATTTCACCAAACTTATTTAACATTAATTGTTACTTAAAGTCTATCTAATTGACACTTAAATGGACAGTGCATTTCACCAACACAATTGGGCTTTAAGCTCTCATTAAACTATATTTAAGTTAATTGGTCAATATTTGGTTATTTAAATAATTAATCCTGCTTTAACGACAATAATTTTAATCGTGGCGAAGACAATGATGGGCTTGAAGTTTGAAAATGATGATTTCTCACCAAGACGGGTGAGGATAATTTCCGAAAGAGAAGATTATTTTAATACAATAGACGAAAAATATCTACAAATGCGGTTTAGCTTAAGAAAGACAGAAGCATTGTATAAATTTAAATTATGGTTTATTCAACGATGCTCCAACTTCAGAGGTTATATCAGCGTCGCCGGTGTGCCGAAATTTTGTCCAGCAGGAGTCCTTTTATATGTCAGTAAATCTGCTGACATGAGCCTGTCTCATTTAAGCACACTTAAATGCCATCGACCTGGGCCGGGTCGAACCCGCAACCTCGAGCACAGGAGGCCAGCGCTATACCGACTACGCTACCGAGGTCGATTAAGCATTGTATATTTTGAATAGTACAGAAGGTGATTTAGAATTTCTAACTGATAATTAAGTACTTCATAATATTATTTAAATGATACATTTATTCAAGAAACGTTTAATAAATCTTCGGTTGTCTAAAATACGGCATCTAAAGTAATATGAAAAACATTTTGCTTGTTGCATGATATTTCCTTGCAGCTACTTTCATATTATCCCAATTTTGTCTTCAATATTGCTGAAGACATGGGAATGAGGTTTTCTTGCATTGAAATCTCTTTCTAATTATTTCCAACCTTTCTTCTATTCTTCTAAAGTCTACCCTCACGCCTTTTCGTTTTCGATGATTTTAATATGCTTAGAGGTTACCTCTGTTTATGACGTCATTTTATTGTCGTAATATAACAAATGAATATCAGGCAAGAGTAAACGTGATCAAGGATGAGAATGGTGACTTGCTTGCAGACGCTCATTCAACCTTGAACAAATGGAAAAACTGTTTTGGGCAACTACTAAATATACATAGGCCAAGCAGAAATGATCGGGACGAAATTAAAACACAAACTGCTGAGACATTCATACCGGAACCCACACTTACTGAAGTCGAAATTGCGATAGAAAATCTGAAAAAGTACAATTCTCCAGGTATTGATCAAATTCCAGCAGAATTAATACAAGAGGGTGGAAGCGCATTATCTAACGAAATTTATAAACTTGTACTTGCAATTTGGGAAAAGGCAATTGTACCAGAACAATGGAAGGAGTCCATAATCGTACCTATTTTTAAAAAAGCGGACAAGACTAACTGTAGTAACTTTCGAGGAATATCACTTTTGTTGACGTCGTACAAAATTTTGTCGAATGTCCTTTTGAGAAGATTAACTCCATATGTAGATGAATCATTGGAATCATTGGAATTGGGGATCATCAGTGTGGATTTAGGCGTAATAGAGCGACTATTGATCAGATTTTTTGTATTCGACAGATATTGGAGAAAAAATGAGAGTATAAGGGTACAGTACACTAGTTATTAATAGATTTCAAAAAGGCGTATGACTTTTGGGTAAGAGAGAAGTTTTATATAATATTCTTATTGAATTCGGTATTCCCAAGAAACTAGGTCGATTAATTAAAATGTGTCTTAGTGAAACTTACAGCAGAGTGCGTATAGGCCAGTTTCTATCTGATGCTTTTCCAATTCACTGCGGGCTAAAGCAGGGAGATGCATTATCACCTTTACTTTTTAACTTCGCTCTAGAATATGCCATTAGGAAAGTTCAGGATAACACAGAGGGATCCACACCTGTGGAGTAACGGCCAGGTGGCCCGGGTTTGATTCCCGGTCGGGGCAAGTTACCTGGTTGAGGTTTTTTCCGGGGTTTTCCCTCAACCCTATATGAGCAAATGCTGGGTAACTTTCGGTGCTGGACCCCGGACCCATTTCCCCGGCATTATCACCTTCATCTCATTCAGATGCTAAATAACCTAAGCTGTTGATAAAGCATCGTAAAATAACCAAATAAAAATAAAACACAGAGGGTTTGGAATTGAACGGATTACATCAGCTTCTTGTCTATGCGGATGACGTGAATTTATTAGGAGAAAATCGACAAACGATTAGGGAAAATGCGGAAATTCTACTTGAAGCAAGTAAAACGATAGGGTTGGAAGTAAATTCCGAAAAGACTAAGTATATGATTATGTATCGTGACCAGAATATTGTACGAAATGGAACTATAAGAATTCGAGATTTATCCTTTGAAGAGGTGGAAAAATTCTAATATCTTGGAGCAACAGTAACAAATATAAATGACACTCAGGAGGAAATTAAACGCAGAATAAATATGGGAAATGCCTGTTATTATTCGGTTGAGAAGCTTTTGTCATCTAGTCTGCTGTTAAAAAATCTGAAAGTTAGAATTTATAAAACAGTTATATTACCGGTTGTTCTGTATGGCTGTGAAACTTGGACTCTCACTTTGAGAGAGGAACAGAGATTAAGGGTGTTTGAGAATAAGATTCTTAGGAAAATATTTGGGGCTGAGAGGGATGAGGCTACAGGAGAATGGAGGAAGTTACACAACGCAGAGGTGCAAGTATTGTATTCTTCACCTGACATAATTAAGAACATTAAATCCAGACGTTTACCTGTAATTAATCACGTAAAGCATTATCAGAACAACTGGATAAATCATCTGCATCGCATGCATAGAGGTAGAATCCCAAAAGTCATGCTCCACTATCGTTCAAACGGGAAGAGATCTCTCGGTCGTCCAAAGAAGCTCTGGATTGAAAATTCATCTGTGAGATCGTAACAGGCCATTTGGCCTAATACTTGAAGGGAAGAAGGAGAAGAAGAAGAAATCCAGACATTTGAGATGGGCAGGGCATGTAGCACGTATGGACGAATCCAAAAATATAGAATGTTAGTTGGGAGGCCGGAGGGAAAAAGATCTTTGGGTAGGCCGAGACGTAGGTGGGAAGATAATATTAAAATGGATTTGAGGGAGGTGGGATATGATAATAGAGACTGGATTAATCTTGCTCAGGATAAGGACCAATGGTGGGCTTATGTGAGGGCGGCAATGAACCTCCGGTTTCCTTAAAAGCAAGTAAGTAAGTAAGTGAGTAATATAACAAATGAACTCACTATATAGGTCACTCGTTACATTAACAAGGCACATGGCCTTCGGAATTACTATTTTACTGTGATTCCGAAGGCCGTGATGACTTATGCTAATTTGAAATTAAATTAATTGACTTTATTTTAAATGTGTATTAGTTTGGTGAAATGCAAATGAATGAAATACGACTTAACTTCTCTATTTGAGTTAAATTACAATTAGTAACATATTGGTGAAATTGGGTCTAAGTTACATTTAAAATAACTCCAGAGAATTTTATTAACCCAGTACTGATTACAGTACATCTGATCACTTTTTTTCACGCATAATAGGTACTGGCATATATATAAGAAAAAATTACAAAATGTTTCATGTAGTTGCACAATTTTTTGTGTTGCAATATTGTAGATATTCTCTTAAAAATTGCCCTTCCTCTCTCTCTTTCTCTCTCTCTATTTCAGAGCATTGCACACTTTCAAGAGACAAGGTTCGAGCTGTGCTCTCAAAATACTATGAGACCAAACAATGACCATGTTTCATTTACGATTTGAAAGGAAGGCGTCTTTCATACCTCGGGAAAACGAGCGTTTTTCCTTGGAAGTTGTTTGATTTTCCAGCACGTGGTGTGGTTGATGCCCCCAGTGAAAATTTACCCCATAAATCGACACGGAAACGATGAGAGAAATCTAGAATATCACGTGACTCCATGAAAAATTACCTGTCTGCGAGCGTTGAGATGTTTTCCTACATCTGTTGCTGCATTCTGGCTAGTCTCAGTCCGGCTTCCATAGTTCAAGCGACACATCTTATACGTACTTGTTGGATCTATATCCTGTACATATAAACTACTCACTATAGGCCTAATATTATAAAATATATGGGGCAGCAGATCAAAATCTGCGAGTAGATACAAAAATAAATGCATTACAATGAGGGATTGGGTGGACTAATGATTTAAGTTCAAAACTGTAGGTTTGAGTAAACAGTAATTGAAACTTTGACATTATCTATTTCTTGCATCCAATTTAATGTAAGAGTTTTGTGTTTTATTTAGCTTAGGGTTAGCAATGCTGTCTTTGATATACCACAGAATTATTCATTTAAATTCAGATGTACCGAGCGGGCTAGTGGCGTTGTAGAGGGCTGGCCTCGCATTCGGGAGGTCCAGGGGTTCGATCCCAGGGGCCGGCAATTCTGAGGTTTTCCATGGTTTCCTCAGTTATTTCCAGGCAAATTCCGGGATTGTACCTCTTGAAAGGCCGGCCATGAACGGCGATCCTTCCCTTAATTCTTTCATATGTGTGAGTGAATGAGTGTAATGTCTTAAAAATGTTTGTGTTATATCGGAGGTGGCCCTGGCATTGAGCTGATCCCTCATCCGGGAGGCTCTCCATGTCCTTGTGTGGTCAAAAAAGTATGTATGTGATCCATAGCTTAACACCTCTCCCGACAGGTCGCGGCCCTGTAAGGCCCGGGTGGCGTGGGTCGTGTAAATGCACCTAGAAGGGAGAGGTTAAACTGAGAGAAAGAAAGGAAGAAAAAAAGAAATTCAGATGTAATAGAAAACAAAAATTAATTAATACTTTTTCTCTTAAGTCGTTAGTCCATAGACCATAGACTGATATGTAATGCTCTTATGCAAAATAATATATAGGGATACAAAATACTAGTAATGTTCTTTATTTTACATTGTTTTGTAAATTAATAATGTAAGTACAAATTATATTGAGATAAGAAATGAAAGTAAACTTTATCTTCCATTGAAGGCAAGTACCTAGAATTTTTGCTTAACATGAACTTCAACATGGACGTGGGCGTCTGCATTTGTCCTTTTAGTCCACGTGAAATAGATTTACAAAATGAAATTTAAATGTTTCTGAAATTAAATATTGATATATTGATTTACTTATTTACTTACTTATTTACTTACTTCCTTATTTACTTACTTAATTACTTACCTACTTACTTATTTATTTATTTACTTATTTATTTACTTATTTATTTATTTACTTATTTATTTACTTACTTGGTTACTTACTTACTTACTTATTTATTTACTTATTTATTTATTTACTTATTTACTTACTTACTTATTTACTTACTTATTTATTTACGTATTTATTTATTTACTTAGTTACTTACTTATTTATTTACTTATTTATTTATTTACTTATTTACTTACTTATTTATTTATTTCCTTATTTACTTATTTATTTATTTATTTACTTATTTATTTGCTTACTTATTTACTTATTTATTTATTTAATTACTTACTTATTTATTTATTTATTTATTTATTTACTTATGTATTTATTTATTTATTTTGAAAATGGTTAATACATGACCAATGAAGTCATTGACTACAAATAAACAACAACAAAAAATAACAGGAAAGTTGTAGAACACCTCTTCATCCTGGTTTCCCAGTAACGGTAAACTTCGGAGGAGGAGTGAAGGGCCGGACACTTTCCCAGGTGATGACGGTCCATCTCTTCATTGACATTGCAGAGCGTACAGTTTGGGGATTGCATTATCCCGATGCGATTTGGGTGTTTGCCCGGTATATCATGTCTGTTAGAAAGGTGGAATATGGCTACTGCTGATCTTCTAAGACCATCAGGAGTGTTTAATAATTTTTCTTTTTCCGGTGGGAAATATACACATATAAACCATTATTTGAAGCAGCTTTAAAAATACCAGTATGTGAGGTAGTAATAGAGGTACGTCCTTAATTTGAAATAAAAAAAAAAACTCTTTTCTGTACGGAACACAAAATAATCATTAATAAGTATCACTTATGGCATCACAATCTTCAAGAAGCGTGCTGTAATGATTGTTCAAAATGTTTTGAACCCACTTAGCATTTTCAGTTGACATGAATTTCAATAGGGACGTGATGTCTGTAATCTTCTCTTTCTTCAATTCAAGTGGGTTTCACGAGATGTCACTCACGTTTCTCTCAAATGAAATCACATTTCTTCTTTATCAGATAGTAAGTTCGGAAATCGCCATTATATGGCTGAGAAGCTAAGAAACTGTCTGGAGAGTACTGCAAAGTCACGCATTTCTGTATACCAAATACTATCCCCTTTTGCAACAGGTTTAATAAGAAACAACGGACTTAAACCTGACCAATTTTCAATAATATTCGATGACATGATTGTAGAAAATGGAGTTGGGTTGATGCGGCATTCAGTCATAACCTGAATGTATTGATCAGGAAGTTCAATAATTGGAACCTTTTTTAGAACCTGACCATATAAATTGAAATTTCTGTCAATTTGATTATACGAGTGTCCTCGAACAATGTTTGATATACAGGCTCAAAAATTTTGACAGCCAGGCACAAAATTTTATAACTTTCATATTTTTATTTTGGCCTCCACACGAGTCTAAAAACATCGTATCCAGTGCTCCAGAACCCATTGAAAAGTGTCATTTGGTCGAAACAACTGCATTTCCCAACATATTTAGATTTGCATCATGTCTTAACAACAGCAAATCGTTTAGCAGGGACCACTTTACCACTCATTGAAACCTAACTCTCACTTGAATTTCGTATCTTCTTAGCAATCTCATTTTTCCAATTCGTTTTGTTTTCTTTTCTTTTCACTCCTGCTGTTGGAACATCATTATTTTCAAAATAATTATTGTCCTCCATATTAATACTTAATATTGTGGACAGTGAACAAATCAACCATGAACACAGCCGCAATAGACCCACAAACACAACTACGTCACATAGCGTAACGCAATAGTGATCGTTAGTTGCGCTATAGACTAATCGCTTACGTAGCGAGTATGTTTACTTGTTTATGCTCGACCATGCCGAAATGTAATAATTGTACACCTGGTAGCAGTCCTTTAATGCATGTCATTAAAGTACACCTATTCATTAAAGTTCAGGTTTTCGATTATTCTCGGATATGCAATCGAAAGAGAATTAGCGAAAAGTCACGGAGGCTGGAAATCCAATACTGTCACAGAAGGTTATGTTCTGTTACTATAATAATTAGCGTTAATTGTAAATAATATTCAAATAAATTCAATTTGTCATCTCGTTTTTCAATTCTAAATCAATTTCCAGGTTATACATTCTCTGCATTACATCAAGGTCAATGACATTATTGTTCCTCGGAAAAAAAATCAATACTTTCGCGTCTGCGCACATCTCACAATTCAAGAGCTATGAACAAGGTCACTTCCGATCTTCTGTCAGATACAAATAAAATGTATACTTCTGAATAATTTAAAGTTAGAAATATGGTCGAGCATAAAAAGTCGTATAGAACTTGCCTATAATGGTAATTAAGACCCTCGTATGAAAACAAACATACTTGCGTCTTAATTACTATCATTATAGGCTCGTTGCATAATGTACTATTCTGCTACCATCTATAGGAACACACTACAGAAACAAAACATTGTGGTATTATAAAGTACAGTCCGGAGATTCAGAAAACGCAATCGCCGGACTAACATCTTAACGTCTTTCACGCTGTTAGTCCACACAGACCCTCAATTTCCTAATGGCATAGAAATTTCTCACTTTTAACTGAACTAAAGCATGAAATTCTTAATCAAATGTTAAAAATTTTCGCACTGTCTTCTTTTGCGTGTATTTTAGAACGCTTCAGATTAAAAGGAAAAAATGAAGTCGTGAATAAGTTATAAAATTTACATTCTCATATGTTTGACACGTTTGACGTAATTTAGATTTCTTATCCCATTTCGGATGATAATTTCGCTTATCGTTAATTTGCATTAAATCATTTAAGAAATTCACAAAAAATATTTCACGAATGGAGTTATTTATTGCTCAAATATGGAAACTTGAGTTTTCTGAGGTGCACATAAAATAAATTTTGCTCTAATAAATAATTGACTTCGAATAAATGTATGGAATTGATTTTTCACAAATTCCATAAAAATATCAATTCATATAAGCTATCGTAATAATTTGTTATATTAATTCAGTGTTTCTGAAAATCTGTACGTATCTTTAACATTTGTCGTGGAAAAGGGCGCAATTTCTAGTTAGAAAATTGAGTGTCGTCTATGGACCGCTTCAGGGAAAACTTTACCTTAAAAAAATCCGGCAACAAACATTACAAAGCGCGCAGAAACCAAGTGCTCCTAATGGTCGTACTGGAATTGAGATTGTCTCTTTTCACTAAACTCTTGAAGAGAATGTTTGTGCTCCTGTGAAGTGTGGTTTACTTTAGATAGTGTAATGTACATACATAGAACTGTTGTATTCGTACTACGTTCGCGTATTTCAGGTTAATCTTAAAAGTGTAAAATGGCCCACGTTAGTGGGCGTGAAAGAATAACAGCATGCGCTAAGCAGCAATGGAAGCGCTACATTTAGTCTGTTATCACCGTATACGTACTAATGTAGACGGAGTGACAGCGCTGCATTCAGCTCGCGTGTTAAACTCTCTATTACCGCAGGAACTGTAGGTGTATTATTTATTTGTGAAATAATAAATTAGAAAAATTTTGGATGACGGAAATTTGAAGAGAAGTCACAAAACTATACACATTTATGAGCATTCACCTGAATCACAGAGTGTATAGATGGAGGAAAATCCTTTGAGCGAAGCACTGAAGCAAGATATTAAAATGTTTAAAATGTGCATACTGCCTTGTTGTAAATCACTAACATATTTTAGCACTTATATCACATATTTTGATGCTACCTAAGTCTCAACTTACCAGTGCATGCTGTTCCAAATTTGGTCTATATGGCTTCATTGGTTCCCAGTCTATAAACATTTATTACCTTTTGATCACTACTGGTTGTAAAAAGTTTCTTGCGTAACACTTTTTATCTAACTGAGCTGAAATTTTGCAAAAATTCATCTCACCTGTGTACAAACAAAAATTGTTCTTGGGAACGAATTGATGCTAAACAGTAAATCTGAAGGATTGAGAGCTATAGTGGACCAAGCGCTATTTATTAAAAACGGTGAAAGCAAGGGTTAAAGTTAAATGAATACCATAGTTTAATGAAGATTGACATATCATTTTAGTTTTAATGTGTACACTTTATATTACTTGCTATATGTTTCCGTTGAATTATGGTAATAACTTCATTTTAGCCCTTGTTTTCTACGGGTTTAGTAAATGGCGCTTGGCCCACTATGGTTCATATACAGTACACACTTGCACCTTACGAAAATAACAAGTCTATATATTGCCTTGACAATTTTTTTTAACTAACGGTCATATTGAGTCCACCGATCTGGAGTAACAGTTAGAAGCCCTGCTCGTGACGAGCGGGTCCGGTGTTCATATCCTGGTTGGGACAAGTTATCTGCTTGGGGTCTTTTCCGTGTTTTTTTCCCTCAACCAGTAGAAGTAGAATTGCTGGGTAACTTTCGGCGTTGGACCTTGGACTCATTTCATCTTCATTAGTTTCAACTTCCAGTATCATCTACAATAGTTTCAGGTCGACCGGGAGATCCGGAAGACGTGTGATTCGCCTACAGCTCTCATCTGGCTGAGGGCGCTTGTATATGATCCCAGGGAGTCGAAGGAGCTTCTACGGCGAACTATGACAGACCAGGAATCTAGTTTGCATGTAGCTCCTTCGGACAAATGGTGTAATGGTGGATCACGGTATCTACAGTGCTGCGATCTTCAGATCAATATAGGATACAGCAGGTCTTAGTAGTTGACTTGCGAACAGATTCCATTGATCTAAGGAGGCTATGGACTACAGGAAGATTCTGTCGAATCAGGATGTCGTTGCTGAACAGATAAGAAAGCACCAAGCAGTGTATCACATACTTACAGAACTGCGGTCCTAAGGACTTCAACAATCGTTTCACAATAAGGAGATCGGCGTTATAAGCCTCAGACTGCGGTACAAGCCTTAGGGCCCTCGTCAGAAAAGGGAAAAAACGATCATATTGAGAAGATAAATGAAAAGCTTGACGACATTTACATGTCTTCCGAAACGGAGCAAAAGTTCCAGCATTCGTGAAGAATTGAGATGATGATAATAATAATGATAATGATATAGGTGACTATATAATACTGAACCGTATTATATCATTATGTATTCGTATTACACATAAGCGTTATGTAACTGTTATGACGTGAATCAGCATAACACCTGTTTTGTAGTTGACATGATTGAAATAACAAAAACAAAAACGAACGCACGTCGCACACCACGCTCTAGGCGGAATTCGAATTTACAACTGTTGCTTTCACATAACAATTCCACAGTGAATACTGTATAATTTTTTCTGCCAAAATTCGTACTGAATGTGACTAGGGGAAAAATCGGAGTAATTATATCAATCCGTGATAATCAACGGTAGTAATGACGTGAAATTATGATCAACAGCGGTGGTGACGTAACTCCATAATTATGAACAAAGATAACATTAATATCTGATGATCAGTAGCGACGCCGACGTAAACCTGGAGTGACCAACAACAATGAAGTCTGCTATAATGATCAGCAGCGATATTTATAATACCAGCAATGATAGAAACCATAATGTAGTGAATCTGTGATAGTCATTACCGATAATGTTGTGAAGGTGATAGTCAGTGACGATAATGATGTGAATCTGCGATGATCAACAATGATATTTTATGAAAACCAATAATGATAAAAGCCACCTGCATAGTTCTGACGTTAGCGCGTTTGCTTGCTATATCAGAGTTGCACTCGGATGTGTGTTCCATTCCAGCTCGTGCTAAATACCTGGTTGAGTTCTTCTTCAGGTTTGCCTAACTATAAATCCAATGTCAGGTAATCTCATGACAAATCCTCGACCTCATCTCGCCAAATTTCATCTATCACCATTCTATCGATACTAAATAACCTAGTAACTGTTTAAGCGTTGTCAGTTAACCAACAAAAAATCACACTCAACAGCCATGATGACGTGAAGCTGTGATAGTCAATAATGATAATGATGTGAATCTGCAATGATTAACAATGTAATAAATTGGATCTGCAATAATCAACAATGATATTTATGGAAACCAACACTCTTCTGTAACACAGACATTGTTTCCAACATGCAATATTGTTGCAAGAAAGTTCTGACTCGCCAATAATTAAAATAAAATGAACAGCTGCAGACATTTGGATTTGGACGGTTGTACGAATGAGTGAAAGATGTCATGGATTGCACTGCTACTGTATTAATATGAGTTGAGAGAAAAAAATGATTAGAGCATTAATGCGGGAGCTACATATCATACTGTGTCGCGGAGCTATGAGGATCCGTGTGCGCGCAAGAAACGGTATAAGTAGCAACGATTTTGAAGTCAATTATTTTGTAAACGAGGAAAAAACGAAACGAACGACTATTATCACGTTTCTGAACGAACTGAAATTAGCTTAAATATGCATTTTCATTCAATTCAAACACCGTGACCTGGGATGGTTCCTTTGTAAGAGTTACCGGCGTAGCTCAGGCGTTAACGCATTTCCCTGGCGATCCGCCACTGCGTTCGGGCGTGGTTTCTATACCTTCTTGGAATTTTCCCGATGTTCTCCCTAACAATAAGGTGAATGTTAGGTAATCACATTGTGAATCCTCTGCTTCTTCTCGTCAAATACCATCTACCATCTCACTACTACAAATTCCATTGACGCTAAATTACCTATATTTGAAACAGCATCATTAAATAATCAACTAAAAAAACCACTTAAAACTACATCTTTGTTCGTACAATAAAATACAAAATAATGGAACTTTTATAAAGTGCATTAGAATGGCAAATACCAATTAAATCGTAAACATTTCGTTTTTTTTTTTTAAATAAATATCTGTAAAAATAGCAGTAATTGCATTCGAAATTTAAATGAGATTGAAAGTCACTAATTGAATAATAATTTTTTTAATAATCATGAGTCAGCTACAGCACGTTAATAAATAATGACGTGGAAAACTAATGAATATTGCAATCCGACGGATTTATACATCGGATAGAGCTATTCTATTGTTTGCTTTCTGCGAGAAGACAACTTGGATTCTCTGATGCAGCACAAAAGATAATTATCCCGTTGTACATAGTACATAAAGAGTATTGCAAATTAAACATAAACTGACAATCTTTAGCATTTTATTGTACTATATTATTGTGTACACTGGTGAACTTAGAACGTACTGTCATACAGTTTGTAACTTTACAAAACACCTTTAACGTTTAGACAGGTGTTCCAGTACCTCAATAGTAATATGCGTTACAAGAGCGGTATGTTGAAGTTTTCATGTTCGAGGAAAAGTTTGAAAAAGCGAAACGTAGTTGAGCTTTTTTTTAATTTCCGAGAATTGAAAGAAAAATTACCGCTCGTGTATCGTACATTATTTTGTGCGAAGATCGTTTATTACATACCTGAAAGAGGAATTTCTAATTAGTGGCAATGAAATCTCCATCTTGGTTTCTGTTCAATGACAGCAAATTTTCAAAACAAAAATATCTATCTTCAACATTGTTGCTTTAAAATGTTTTCTGTGTGTACTATACTCCAGCAGGTCGTGATATACGTCTGTCTTTTTTTCTCCCCCGTCTATGATGAGTCTGGAATCTTGTTTTTTTCACGGCTTCCTTAATGTTACTTGCATCACGAATGCAGTAACTTTAGTGGAGTTGTAGAGTTTCCTAAATTTTTTAAAATATTTACAAACAATAATTAACAGTGCAATTTAGGTAAAATTGCAGTGATACGTTTCCAATTTATAATTATTACTATATTGAACGTCTCTAAAAATAATACGTGGTACAGTCATTAAGTTCTAATACTGAGCGCATAGTGGCGTTGTGGTGCACTATAGCGCATAGGTGGCGCCATGGTATGATACCTTGTCAGTTAGTCTCTCGACCCAACAAGAGACAGTTGAGTGCATGCACTGTAAGCAGAACTACGGTCTTTGTTGTGACGGTGATTTGAATGCGCACGTCGGAACCCGAGATGTCACAGTTTGAGCAACGGGCAAACATCAAGTTCTGCCAGAAATTAAGCAAAACTGCTGCCGAAACGTTTCAAATGATGCAGCAAGTTTACGGTGAGGACGCAGTGAGTCGCAGTGTTGTGTTTAGGTGGCACCGAAGTTTTTCTCAAGGAAGAGACAGTTTGGAAGATGATGTGCGTACTGGTCGGCCACAAACAATTCGAACTGAACGGAAGATCCAACAAGTTGCAACGTTGGTGCGTGCTAACCGCTCCCAATCGGTAGACGATATCGCAGCAACAGTAGGTGTCAGCCATGGTACTTGCTACAAAATTCTGTCTGATGACCTGAACATGTCTCGTGTTACCCAGCACAGTGTGCCACGAATCCTGTCGCAAGACCAACGTGATGATCGCATGACGATTTGTGGTGACCTCATCAGTAGTGCTGACGATGATCCGACGTTTCTCAACCGGATAATAACTGGAGACGAAACTTGGTGTTTCCTTTACGATCCGCAACTGAAACGACAATCCGCCACCTGGAAAACGCCGTTATCACCACGACAGAAAAAACCGCGACAAGACAGGTCAAAAGGCAAGGTGATGCTTGAACTGTTTTTTTATTCAAATGGAATTGTTCACATGGAATTCATCCCAGAAGGTGCAACTGTGAACAAAACCCGCTACAAAGAGATCCTTGGCCGTTTACGAGATTCAATTCGCCGTAAGCGACCTGAGCTATGGCGTACAAAGAATTGGCTGTTGCTACATGACAACGCCCCTGCACATCGCTCTGTCCTTGTCCAAGAGGAACTTGGAAGACAACAGGTGACAGTTCTTCCACACCCTCCGTACTCACCTGATCTCGCTCCATGCGATTTTTTTCTCTTTCCTCGCATGAAAGCAACCCTATTTGGGCGTAGATTTCATTCTTCCGAAGAGGTCATGACTGCCACAAGAGAAGGCATACGGGACCTTCCTGCCAACATCTTTCAACGGTGCTTCCAGCAGCTATACCAACGTTGGCAAACGTGCATAACGGTCAACGGAGACTGTTTTGAGGTCGGATGTGGTCCTGTTTAAATGTTCTCCGTGTTATGCGGCATCTTGTGATACATCCATATTCTTGTGGGAGCCTACCCTCCAGGCGTCAAGTCTTAGAACTTAATGACTCTACCACGTATGTTAAAAGCCTAAAGCAGTAAAATCAATATGTCACTTAAGCGGTAAGAAGAGGGAAATTGTTATGTGTGTTAGGTTGGGAATACTGAATATGGAATTTTAGACTTTCCGCGGATTGGTTTTGTGCGAAAACAAAGCAAATATGCACGATCTCGCACAAATATATTTTGCGTCTTTCGCGCACGAATACATTCCTCAGTAACTTCTTATATCACGGAATCAGAGATGAAATAGCAGCCTTTCTATGCCTCTTTCAATAGTTTATAAATTGCAATTCATAAGACTGATTAGGTTCTGCCTGATATGTAGCTACATCTATTATCAGGCAGGCAATCTCACTTGACGATATGTGTCAGAGGAAGAACAATTTATTATTTATTTACTCTGAAGTCTGATTAGTGTAATATGTAACTATTCAGCGATGTATCCAATGAAGCGGGAAAGGAACTGGTCACCCTAACCCATTATCTTCTACTATAGTTTCTTCGTGAGTGATGCTTTATTGGTGTCACTGATGAGGTTCACACTTGTCTTCGGACAGCTGACTAAACAACAACAAGATTTCAGATCTAAACTGTGTTCAGTAGACAGAAACTTCATCCCAAACATTGATGTTTGTTTTGGCGCTGGTTCGCAACATTTGGTACAATGAAAATGAAAATATTTCGCTTTTCTTTTTTTTCTATATCACTGCACTTTTCATTAGTTTAGATTGCAGAAAATGTATTTACATAACGGTAGAAACTCTCCAAAGTGTGCGGCGATCTGTTAGACTCTAGATTCCATTAACCCAGCAAATAGCACCTAGGAAGAATGTGAGCTGCATGGTTATGTAGAGAATAAAGAGGACTCTTAATCGAGGCGAATAAGATCTTTCTAAGAGAAAGAAAATCCTTTTTGTTATTTCCCCTCATCCGAATATAACAGTACCCATAAATTTCGAAGATATTGCACAGCATCTCTCTAGGAGTGACGCGTCCATCTCATTACCGTTTTTGGCATTAGTATAGTTTTGATTTGATGAAAGAATATCAATTAATGTTTTTGGTTTCAGTCAATGACTTATCATACAATATTCAAGGGATTAGTTCTTTATATTACATATTTTATGATTTTAGTGGATAATGATGTTTTAATTTTACATTTTTTATTTATTTATGTAACTAGCTAGATAGCTAGTGAGTAGAAATTAAATTTATAAAACAAAAATGTTTCTAGCCACTACCGTAAGAGCCAGGCTCGTGTACGGTGTGGTCTTAGTCAATAATATAACATAAAATTTACAAGGACAGTTTACTAAATACAGCAATTAACTTAATTCAAACCAATAAATAACACACAAGAGCAAAAAAAAAAGAGAAAATACTGAAAAACACATTTAATATATGTAAATTGACAATCAGACAAAAGCCAGTGATATTCAATAAAAACATGAATAGAGTCAACAGAAATAAAAGGTAAAAAATACATTTGTTAATATTACATGTCAGGAATAATTTTATAAATTTCTTTTTTAAAAACTTCAATTTGAAACATTTCAAATTTGAAAAATGGTTTGTAATTTTATTATTAAGTTTTGGGCCGAAACTAGCACCATGTTTAAGAGCTGCACTTGTATGACATTTAGGCTTAATTAATGGGAAAGTAGACTTTTGTTTTCGAGCACGGTATTCATGTGGATTAGATTTATGTTTTGATTTCTGTGGTAGTAAGTTAGTCAACTCATCATCAGCTTCAGGGCTTAAGCCATAACTGGCTCGTTCCGATCTCATAAATTACAACTGTTGTATCCATCTCCTCGGTCTGCCAACATTCCTTACACCTTTTGGTTTATAGTTTAAAATTAATTTTGGAATGCGGTCATCTTTCATCCGTTCTACATGCTTCATCCAATCGTTCCTACATTGAAATATTTTTTCTGTTAATTATAATATTTTGTGTTCTTTTCGAATGTCATCATTTCTTTTCCTAATACCAATTACGTACAACATGTAATATAGCCTATATAGAATACAAATAATTTTATCATGTAAACAAAAATGTGAACGAGTTTTCACTTACACACAAATTAACATTTACACAACAACTTTGTTTGATTAATCATAAAGACACAACAAAAAATGCTTACTATGTAGGCTAAGTAAGGAAGGCTCGTAATATTTCAAAATTTTTTACTTTTAACCTAATTTTAGCATTAACCTCCAATATTGATTAATATGTGCCCTACTTATAGCTGAGGTTAATATATTAGAAATTGTATGTATCTGATGATGTTGCAAGTGCGACGAAAACGTGTATACAATTCATAAAATATGTAATATAAAGGATTTATTCCTTGAATATTGTATGATAAGTCATTGACTGAAACCAAAAATACTCATTGATATTATTCAGAGACTTATCTGAAATTCTTTCAAAATTAATTCAAAATTAATTAAAGGAGCTTTCATCTGCAAAGAATAATTAGCGTCGAAATTTATTGTGGTTGAAAAATGAGCAAGGTTTTCTTTAGTAGGTTATTTTACGACCCTTTATCAACATCTTAGATTATTTAGCGTCTGAAAGAGATGAAGGTGATAATGCCGGTGAAATGAGTCCGGAGTCCAACACCGAAAGTTACCTAGCATTTACTCATATAGGGTTGAGGGAATACACCTGAAAAAACCTGAACCAGGTAACTTGCCCCGACCTGAAATCGAACCCGGGCCTTCTGGTTTCGCGGCCAGACGCGCTAACCGTTGCTCCACAGGTGTTGACGATAAGGTTATTTTACATGCCATAAAAGTATTATATGCAACTTATAGTTTTACTTCCCTCCCAACGGAAACCGTGATACGGGTTATATTGCCCTTTAAAATCATTGTCATCTACCGGATTTGAATTCGCGAATCTCTGCCAATGCCAGCATAGTAATCGCGACCACCCAGGATGATCCCTTTGTTAGGCAATCATCTCTAAATATACTCATGCATATTATAAATTGGGACTGTAAGAAAGACTTTAAGATTTTCGTGATGTAGGACATCAATTCACCCATATAAAGCCAGTTGTGTAGATCAATTTAACCGACAGAGTTGTTGCCCAGAGTGCGTCATAAAAGGCTGATCTACGCTACACCGTGATTAGATGATGAAGATTTGTTGGGATTCCAGGGAAACCAGAGCTCCCTGAGAAAACCTGTGTTACCTGATCACGGACTTGCCCAACACGAGTTATAAATCGGGGGTACGCTAGAGATCGAACCCTTGTCCACAGGATTATAAGTTATCTGGAAATATAAAATAAAATAAAAACTTATTCCTTACTACTTTGTCAATAGCTACTATATAGAACTCAATCCTACATCACATTTGCTTCTTTCCTACTATTCTTGACGATGTGGGGATGGGAGGTTATTCGAAAAGAACCGGTTATCGGTTAACCGGTTATTTTAAAATTAATTTAACCTATAGAAGGTTAACCGATCAAAAAAACCGGTTAACCGATTATTTTCCGGTTATTATTATTATTTGAAATTTTGAAGTCAGCAAATTAGGAAAACAAAATGAGAGGTTATTTACAATAGAAATCAAATAACAATTAGCAATCAACTGTAAACCAACCAGAAGATAGGTGAAAGAACGTCATGACGTCCCTGATCAAAATACGAGTACAAAATAATAAGAGGTTATGAAATTGGATGTAGTTAATTACTTCACTCATTAGAGTCAAAGTAGGATAAATAAAAAAAATAACAAAATTGCATAATTTTTATAATTATAATCTTTATTACGAAACATTCTGATGAGAAATTTATTCTCCTATAACCAATAAATATCGACGACGTCAAAATTTCTCGCCGTTTGAAATGCTTCAATACCCGCATTTATAAGTCAATCAGAAAAAATTGGCGATCAAGATAGGAATAGATTATTGATATTAAATTGGAATCTCATTTCATTCTTCTATCTATGGAAAAATGAAGTAAAGTAGTAACCCATACTTGTCTAGAAATGGCATACGAGACAATTTGTATGCAGAATTGATTGCACAGAGTACCAAACGATGTTCGACTGACATTAATTTTGAGATAGACTTAAAACACATTTGTTTCGATGGATATTTAAAATAATAACCGGTCGTCCGGTTATTGAGGAAAATAACTGGTTATTAGGTTAAACCGGAAAGCAGAAGTAACCGGTAATTAACCGGTTAACCGTATGAAAATAACCGGTTGTCAAAATAACCGGTTATTTTTGCCCATCCCTAATACTTAGCTCCAGAACAGTGAATGTTTCTATAGTCATAATAGGCTACAATACAAAAACCCGATGTTCCCGCAGTAGGCCTACAATCCGAAATGTGTATTACGATTTAAACCTCAACAAGTTTAAACTTTTTAAAATTTGAGTGCTGATAAAATATAACTTAACTTTGAATTTTACAACAGTAATTGTAGACAGACATTACTGCTGCGTGGAGTTTTTATCCCATTCCTATACTATGTTAAATTGTATTCCAAAAGTACTTTAAATATTAATTTGCATTAACTTCGCATTTACTGATTCGTTTTATGTGTAAAGGGATAGAACGGATACAAAAATCCATTAAATGCCGTAACATAACAAGAGGCAGCATTGAAGTTAAGTGTATGTATTAGAATTTTAAATTGAACGTCATACACTGGAAAATTACTCTCCAACAGAAATGGAACTGGTCCCCTGAGTGTAATATAATTTTAGGGCATGGAGCTCTTCTTTTACCCAGCCTCCCTTGCCAGCACGATGACGAGACCAGAGTCACAATTGCCGCCAAGGTGATAGGTACAACATGAGCTTTGATACAGTAATTTCTGGAATATGCAAATCTGCTAGTTAATTCCATGAACTGAATTTTATATTAGGAGAATAAATAATGGATTCTGCGTACCACGCAGCTAATTAATATGAGAGTGGAGTGGAACTTCCGAAGCACAGAAAATTCATAATGATGCGAATAATTTTACGCTAAAATTTCCTCTTTCACGTCAGATCACAATATCATGCTTCGAATAGCTTCAGTTTCTAAACGTCTTCTACTTTAAAACTCGCAAATATAATTAATTATTTTCTGATAAGTTATAATAAGGATAAGTAGTCATTTCTTCACTAAGTAAATATAGAGGTGGGAATACCACCTCAGAGTCTTTCCCAAACTTTTTGCCACGGAAGAACGCTTAATATAATCTAATAATAATAAAATTGTATTTCCTTTCGAGTAGGTAATGATATTCTTCTGTGTAGGCCTATCTGTTTACTTATTAGCCTACTCTTTTTGGACTTCAACTCTAATGCAAATCAATAATTAAGGTAGAATACTTTAAGTACTGAACTTTGTTATCCAGTTACACCTTTTATTTATTATTTTATTTTTTAGTGGATTGTTTTACGACGCTGTATCAACATCTTAGGATATTTAGCGTCTGAATGATGTGAAGGTGATAATGCCGGTGAAATGAGTTCGGGGTCCAGCATCGATAGTTACCTAGCATTTGTCCACCGTTGTGGCTGAGGGGTTAGCGAGTCTAACTCCGAACCCAGTGGTCCCGGGTACGATTCACGGTCAGGACGAGTTGCCTGAGTGAGGTTTCTCTGGGGTTTTTCCCTCACTCCTATGAATGAATATCAGGTAACTTTATCAGGTGATTGGAACCCCACTCACATTTGCCACTTCCTTTCCTCTCCCGCCATCCTTTCCTCATCATCCCGTTTCTGGTTTTTCAGATCATTCTACAGGCGGCCTCCCGAAGCTACTGGCTCTCTCGACCGGCCTCCGTGGAATGTAGTTAAGCGACGTTGGATGGCTTCTACAACTAGCACCCGAGGCGGACCTAATCGGTGAAGGAGTTTCGCCTCGGACCGACAGGAGCGGGGGCCTTAGAGGAAGTTGCCGAAGCAGGAATGGTATATGGATTTCTGTCGGCTGTACTATTATAGTATTGTGAAATTTTAATTTTCCTACCAATTTTTTTCTATTCTTTTATTAAAATTATATCATAATGCCTATTAACCTGTTGTATCCTATAGATACTTTGTCAATTTAAGGGTTAAGGGAGTCATGTGGTTACGTCGGTGAGCGTAGGGGATCTGTGGCACGCAACTCATTCCATATGGGGGGTTAGCGCAATAGATCTCAACAGGTCGCAGTGCTGGGCCATCCGTGCCCCCCACAGTTAAATTCCATTCCATTCCAATTCCATACCTAGCATTTGCTCATAAAAGTTTGAATGAAAACCCCGGAAAAGCCTCAACCAGGTAACTTGTCCCGACTGGGATTCGAACCCGGGCCACCTGGTTTCGCGGCCAGACACGCTAACCTTTACTCCATAGGTGTGGACTATATCTCTTATCTTGTCCAAATATGCATAAATGTCTTACCATAAGTCTAAACTTTACAGAATGCTAACGAAATACATTTTCTTACCTATTCAAAAATCTGCCTTAAGGAGGATGATGGGTGAAAATTCTATTTTATACACTTTTTAAGGTAAAGATTTCATATTTTACCCTTTGCTTTAAGTATTCTTGTGTATATGTTTCATTAAGATCGGGGTAATTGTTTTTGAGTTAGTAAAGTTAAAACAATTACATATTTTCAAAATCTATATGTGGAGGTTGCAAACAAAACCGGTCATACTTACTTACTTACTTACTTACTTACTTACTTACTTACTGGCTTTTAAGGAACCCGGAGGTTCATTGCCGCCCTCCCATAAGCCCCCCATTGGTCCCTATCCTGAGCAAGATTAATTCAGTCTCTATCATCATATCCCACCTCCCTCAAATCCATTTTAATATTATCCTCCCATCTACGTCTCGGCCTCCCCAAAGGTCTTTTTCCCTCCGGCCTCCCAACTAACACTATATGCATTTCTGGATTCGCCCATACGTGCTACATGCCCTGCCCATCTCAAACGTCTGGATTTAATGTTCCTAATCATGTCAGGTGAAGAATACAATGCGTGCAGTTCTGTGTTAGGTAATTTCTCCATTCTCCTGTAACTTCATCCCTCTTAGCCCCAAATATTTTTCTAAGCGCCTTATTCTCAAACACCCTTAACCTATATTCCTCTCTCAAAGTGAGAGTCCAAGTACAAAACCGGCCATTTCTACCTAAAACAAAAAAATGAGTTTTTTTGCAGTTTCGGTATGTTTATAGAGGCATCTTTCTGAATATGTTATTGTTTTTATTCTAACTTGGTCATTTCCATGAGAAACTGTATGATAAAATCAGTACTCTTATTCGAAATCGGATAATTCTATATCATATTAATGCCAATATTTCCATTGTCTTTTTCTGTTAAAAACGGACATTTCCCACATTCTGTATGTGATACCATTACCAATCCATTCAAAATCGGTCATTTTCACTTCTATGTGCAAGAGTGATAATATCTTATTTCTAATTGAAATTATTGTAAAGTAGCCTATTGTAATATATTCATTTTTCCATGATAGAATACAAGTGAAGGATATCTAGGGAGATAAGCTGTTCAATTCATAATTTTATTTTCATGCAATGTGCATTCACATAGTTGAGCTAAATGTTTTTTAATTGAAATTACTGTAAAAGTCTTGAAGTACGGGTGATATGTAGCCTAGTTAGCACCGGCCAGGCCGCCATCTTCCTTCATTAGGGCACATATTTTCCCATTAGAGTGTAAAGAAACTTTCTGTATGCTAGTGTTAAGAAAATTTTCAAAATTTGATTAATTATATATATTATATATTTGGTAATGTAAGCCTATGTGTTCTGCACCCCTATTGCTGGAAGATTGCCTGGCCGATGCTTACGGTACTACATAATTACCATGTAAAGTTACATTCGTTACTCCATGATACAGTTCATGTAAGTTACGTGTATGTTTTACTGTTATAAATGTCAAATAGGATTTTTTTCGAACAAAAGTGAACATTTCTCTCACATTTCCAAACAAACCGGACATTTCCAAAAAATAAGTTGTCTATAAAATGAACAGAAAATGACTAAAATCCTCATTATTGACACCTTTAGAACAACGGATGTAACATGCATGCCACACAAAATTGGCGTTCACTTCGGGGTAAAGTGAATGCTCGATACAGTTTTTTTTTTTTTACTTCCTGAAAAAATACTATTTTAGAAATGTCCGATTTTGTTCGCAAATTCCACATATCGCCTCTTAAAAATTCTAAGTTTCATACATGACTCTTTTTTGTGATATCTCTGATATTATTAGAAAATAATTAAGTATCCAAATTTTAAATTTGAGTCTACAAATAAAGGTAATATACTTTTTTAATATACAGCATCGAAATTTAAATTTTTAATCTCCAACAAACGTGTTATATTTTGTTAATTACGAAAGTATTTGATTTATCAAAAAATGTTGTTGTGTTTCGTCAAGCACAGTAAAAAATGTGCTGAAAAAAAGTGTGAAAAAAACACTTTTTAAAGTTGGCAAAGAATTCAAATTCAAGGGTTGCATCCATTTAGAAATGGAGTAATTTTTATGCTTCCAAGACCCTCAGAGCACTGAAACGTACTCAACAAGTAAATGAGAGGTTGCTTATTCATTTTTCAGAAAAACGAAAATGCGGTTTTTTACTAAAAAGTCCTTAATTTCATCCGTCTCCCCTCTCCTCTTAACAGTAGGTGAAGTTTAGTTCATTTCTCTTGAAATTTTCAGCTACAGTACATGCTCTAAGCCAAAACACCACAATAAACACTTAGAAAGTATAAATACAACTATAGACATCCACCCTGTAAAGGACTCTGCGACATGATGTAAACAAATGTAATTTTGTATCTTGAAATCATTAAAACGAAAATAAAAATTGTGCTAGAGACATTTTAAAGAATGTGCTTTCAGGAGTAAAATGTTATAGAAATTTTGAATTTATCTTTAATATGGCTGAGATATAAATGTTAATGAATTATTATAAGCCTATTCTAGTAATTGCTTTAAATATTTTGGGATTAAAAATGTTTTTTTAACTAATCTCGAATTTACATAGTTGCAGTAATGATATTTCTACATACAAAAAAATATTTCAAATCATATCATCCTAGCGTCTGTGTTTCTGAAACTTCGTTTAGCCGAACAGCAGCCAAAAAGTATAACAAATGAAATCGATACTTTGGGAACCCTACGCAAAATCTTCATAACAATAAATAATAAAAACTTATGTCAATGACTAATTCCAACTCTTTAGCTGTATTTGAATCGACATGTTTGTACACGTGGTTGTGTGCGAATTTCGACATGCCGCTTACACCGCGCCCGCACAAGTCGTGACATGTTCAAAAGTGAACACGTCCTGTTTACCAGTGCCTGTTAAAGGAAGCAGAGAACCGTTTTCGTTCTTTATGATGGAGCTTCCATTTATTTTTTCAGAAGTAAAATTTCAGTGCTAAAGCCCTTAACTTCTTAGCGAGTCCAACTTAGGCGCTCATGTCCTAGATGTTAAAGGCGAAACATGCATAAACGATTGGATTTGTTTTCATTGATGAACAATTTATTACTCGTATTTCATAATAATACCACAGTCTAGTATATACAGTCACGAAGCTTGAGTTTATGAGGTTAAGTCGTACACTTAGGAATAAAAAGAGAGATTACTTGAAGGAAAAACTGAATGAGGTACAAACAAATAGTAGGGGAGAGTCAGGTAGTATCGGACATCGGGTAGTATCGGACAGTGCGTTTCTTTCATCTACCACCATATAGTAGTACCTGAATGACATGGTTACGTTTCTCTATGAGACATCACAGAAACGTAATCATGTCAATCAGGTACTATCATCGTGTGATAGATGCAAGAAACTCACTGTCCGATATTACCCGATGTCCGATACTATCCGACTCTCCCCTAAACATTCGAATTTTTATAAGGGTATAAAGGAATTTAAAAACGGATATCAGGCAAGGGTAAACGTGATCAAGGATGGGAATGGTGACTTACTTGCAGACTCTCATTCAATCCTGAACAGATGGAAAAACTATTTTGGGCAACTACTAAATATACATAGGCCAAGTAGAAATGATCGGGACGAAATTCAAATACAATCTGCTGAGCCATTCATACCGGAACCCACACTTTCTGAAGTCGAAATTACGATAGAAAATCTGAAAAAGTACATGTCTCCAGGTATTGATCAAATTCCAGCAGAATTAATACAAGAGGGTGGAAGCGCATTATCAGGCGAAATTTATAAACTTGTACTTGCAATTTGGGAAAAGGAAATTGTACCAGAACAATGGAAGGAGTCCATAATCGTACCTATTTTCAAGAAGGGGGACAAGACTAACTGTAGTAACTTTCGAGGAATATCACTTTTGTTGACGTCGTACAAAATTTTGTCGAATATCCTTTTGAGAAGACTAACTCCATATGTAGATGAAATTATTGGGGATCATCAGTGTGGATTTAGGCGTAATAGATCGACTATTGATCAAATTTTTTGTATTCGACAGATATTGGAGAAAAAATGGGAGTATAAGGGTACAGTACATCAGTTATTCATAGATTTAAAAAAGGCGTATGACTCGGTTAAGAGAGAAGTTTTATATAATATTCTTATTGAATTTGGTATTCCCAAGAAACTAGTTCGATTAATTAAAATGTGTCTTAGTGAAACTTACAGCAGAGTCTGTATAGGCCAGTTTCTATCTGATGCTTTTCCAATTCACTGCGGGCTAAAGCAGGGAGATGCACTATCACCTTTACTTTTTAACTTCGCTCTAGAATATGCCATTAGGAAAGTTCAGGATAATAGACAGGGTTTGGAGTTGAATGGGTTACATCAGCTTCTTGTCTATGCGGATGACGTGAATATGCTAGGAGAAAATCCACAAACGATTAGGGAAAACACGGAAATTCTACTTGAAGCAAGTAAAGCTATCGGGTTGGAAGTAAATTCCGAAAAGACTAAGTATATGATTATGTCTCGTGACGAGAATATTGTACGAAATGGAACTATAAAAATTGGAAATTTATCTTTCGAAGAGGTGGAAAAATTCAATTATCTTGGAGCAACAGTAACTCAGGAGGAAATTAAACGCAGAATAAATAGGGGAAATGCGTGTTGTTATTCGGTTGAGAAGCCTTTATCATCTAGTCTGCTGTCAAAAAATCTGAAAGTTAGAATTTATAAAACAGTTATATTACCGGTTGTTCTGTATGGTTGTGAAACTTGGACTCTCACTTTGAGAGAGGAACAGAGATTAAGGGTGTTTGAGAATAAGGTTCTTAGGAAAATATTTGGGGCTAAGAGGGATGAAGTTACAGGAGAATGGAGAAAGTTACACAACGCAGAGCTGGACGCATTGTATTCTTCACCTGACATAATTAGGAACATTAAATCCAGACGTTTGAGATGGGCAGGATATGTAGCACGTATGGGCAAATCCAGAAATGCATATAGAGTGTTAGTTGGGAGGCCGGAGGGAAAAAGACCTTTGGGGAGGCCGAGACGTAGGTGGGAAGATAATATTAAAATGGATTGGATTAATCTTGCTCAGGATAGGGACCAATGGCGGGCTTATGTGAGGACGGCAATGAACCTCCGGGTTCCTTAAAAGCCAGTAAGTAAGTAAGTAAGTACTAGGAACAATAGATTGTGCAGGTACTATTTCGCATTGTCTGTAATGAGGCGATAGTAGCGATTCTAGTGGTTAGCAACAATATATGGATGCATATTTACTACGTATTGAGCTTCGTGCCTGTATATACTGGACTGTGATAATACTACCTGTATTTCAGTGTTCTAGAAATGAAACTGTAGAAATTTCTCCATCAAATGAATACGTTTTAGTTTATAGCTAAGGAAGAACCTATTTGAGAAGTCAGAAATCTATTACTGTGTCTGCCTTATTATATGTGTGTATGAAATATGAACTCTGACCAAAATAAAAGTGAAAGGAATGGAAGGGTGCAGAGATGCTCCTTCTGAAGCTCTCAGCGGGATACTCATTAAGAGATCGTAAAGGAAACGGAAACATAAGAAACAGATGAATCTCGCATTCGTTACAGAGTAATAAACTAATGCAGTGCTGAATGATACAAGAGACAGTGTAGTTATAATGCCTGCAGACAGACTTCCAAAGAATTTATGCGTTATAAACCGAGAGAGCGACCAGACGATAACTGTCATAAATTTGAAAGGTATAATTATAATGCAAATCTGAAAAATAAATCGTGAAATTTATAACGATTAAACTATATAAATTATTCAGGTTTTTACAAATAAGTATGTGTTTTGGTATTGTTGCTTTTTTTTTTTTAGAAAACAGGCACGATCTGAAAGACCATAATAGGGATATCCTGAACTACCACCAACAGATAGCGAGCATGTACTTTGAGGGATGCGCTTTGCGTGTGCATTTGTTTTCCAATATATAAACATTGAGGATTTACGCAATGTTTTAGTATATTAAATACTCTTAAAAACAACTCCAAATGCCATATGTATATTTTAAAACCGGGGAAAGCTTTTTGTCTTCAGTCAGGTCCCAAAAGATTCTGAATATATGTCTTCAACCTTAAAAAGTGTAACTAATTAAATTGTGCTTATTAAACAAAAAGAACTATTTCAAACAAGAAATTACTGGTTACAGTTTCATTTTGGAAGAGGGCAAAGGAAAAAATAAATTAATAAAAACATATGCAACCTTGACAGCAAGCTATGTTAGCATAAATTGTATGCACTACTTGTAGGAGTCCCCGAAGTTTACGACTGCATTTTACAATGGAATGATACTTGGCCTACAGAAAACTCTCGATGAACTGGGATGTTTATTATCTAGGACGATGCGTAGTGAAAAAATATATAGATCTATAAATAATTATAGTCTATGTAACTTATTGAAAATATGTCTTAACTTTAAATTTTCAAAATCATCATACATAGTATTCAAAACTACTCGTCCTTAACCTAGAAAACACACGAATAATCGTGATACTACTGCGATCATATTGTATGTTCTTGTTCTTCCTGCAATTAGAGAAAAAAGTACGAGGAATTCAAGCTCCATAGTCCCTTCCCTACAAAAAAAAAAAAAAAAAAAAAAGACATTGGTGGCTGCATAGGATCTTGATTATCGCGTACGGCACCTATACTTATGATACTTATGGTTAAAAAGGCAATATTCCACCTTCGACAAAGATTTTCTTTTTTATTCGTGCACCTCGTTCTCAAAGTTCTCGTTTAGGTTCATGAACATTCAATTTACTATTGTGCATACTGCAGATTTCCCCATACATCTTTTAAGGGGAATAGCTCAGTATTATATACAAGTTTAAGCTATTTATTGTAAATTAAACTAGATTCTGAGGTAAGAAAATACTGAAATATAGGCCTATTAAATTATACTAGGTTATACAAAATAATTATAAATATAATTTTGACACGCACAGAAAACCAACAAGCGGGAGAACGTAATGAACTGTAGCATATGACATAATGTAGCCCTGCGCCGCATGGAACGCTCCTGCTATCTAACGGTAAACCTTCGCATAAGATATCCCTATTGACTACAAAAACAGCAATGAGTGGTTCCTCTTCATAACGATAATAAATTTGAATCAATGTTTCACGATTATTGTAACTTTTTTACACGTCGCAAAATGCCACAGTCCAATATTTCAACTAATTTTTCTCCATTTTCTTATCTTCTATGGTTTTCAGTGCATTTTTATTCCAATTGCTGCCCGACTCTCTTCTTCTTTATGAACAAGTTCAATTTCTTTAGAGTTCAACTTGGAACCACTTGTGGTATTTCATTTATATAAATCCATACACTTAAAACACTCTTTCATATTTTCTGCAATTTGGAAGCCCGACAACTTCTGTATGACATGTCAATTTCAACCAAAAATAGTTTTCCCTAACTATTTTAAGAAATTATTCATGTCAAACATTCTCCCTACGCGTCATGAAGGCGAATGAAGTATATCCCGGTAGAGATCTATGTTTTACAACATAGACAATAGAATGAGATGGCATGGTCGGCACCACACTCCGTTCGTCTTTTACCAGGGAAGGACCCGGCACTCAATTTTGCAGAAAACTGAATTTTGGCAACTAGGAAAATACCGCTACTGTTTCAAAAGCCCCTTCAAGTAATAATGTCATTGAGAAAGTTCTATATCTGACTAGATAACAGTAGAGTGAATTTATAGAAACTGTTATAAGAGGATGAGCATTATTATTATTATTGTTATTATTATTATTATTATTATTATTATTATTATTATTATTATTATTATTATTGTCATTAATGAAATTTCACCTGCATTTTTACTGAAATATATGTGGTATTTTTTGCAGGCGGGAAGATAATCGTTTCCGGTTTGCAAGCTACTGCATAAATTAAAGATATTCAAACATAGAGAACATAACAGGCGTTGGAAACAAGAAAACTTCGTATTTTGAGAAGATCTATCTAGAATTGTCACATTAACATAATTCCGTTCGTTCAAGCCACCGGCGTAGCTCAGTCGGCTAAGGCGCATGTCTGCCGATCCGGAGTTGCTCTCGGTCGCGGTTTCGATTCCCACTTGGGCTGATTACCTAGTTGGGTTTTTCCGAGGTTTTCCCCAACCGTAAGGCAAATATCAGGTAATCTATAGCGAATTCTCGGCCTCATCTCGTTAAATGCCATCTCGCTATCACCAATTCCATCAACGCTAAATAACCTCGTAGTTCATACAGTGTCGTTAAATAACTAAGTAAAAAAATTCCGTTTATAATTCCTTAACTTCCTCTGATTGAGGTTCTGGCTGATATGTACATCTATTATCAGGCAATAGGCCTACATCTCACTTGACGATATGTGTCGGAGGAAGAACAATTGTTTGTATACATCTGAAGTCTGACTAGTGTAATATGTAGCTAGTCGGCGATGTATGCAATGGAGGGGAAAAGGAACTGGGTACCCTACCCATTTAACTCCTGGCCTAGTTGCCTCATAAGTGGTGCCTTCTTGGCATCACTTGTGAGGTTCAGACCTGTCTTCGGATAGTTGACTAAACAACAACACGATTATTTGCACTTATTTAATGATTTATTTGCATAAATATACTTATTTAAATTATTTACTTTTGACTCACATCATCGTAAATCAGAGGCAAAGTAAGTGTATAAATTATACGTAAAGATTTGCCAACTTCTGAACTCAAAATATCGTTGAGGTCATAAGTGAATACATTTATCATTTATATGGTTGTGACTAAGGTCTCTCCTGCCGAGTTCCGGTATAATTTCCTAGAATTTTCCGGAAGCTGCTCTGTCCCTACTACGAGTGGGTGGGAGGAATACAATGGACAGACTGACAGCCACACAGACAGGCGGACAGCGGATTCCCTAGAACGCGGGGAATCTAAAAAGAGGAAAAACATGCAAGAGTATAACAGGAAAAAAAGAGAATAGATATGGTGTGTTTTAATGATAGAGGAAATCCCGCTAGTTGAGAAGAGAGGGGAGAAGGACGGACGTCGAGAGGGAAATATTCATAAAGCCTTGATGGTCAGTTTTGTATGAAGAATGGTAGTTATTACAGGGCGAATCCGCGTGTTCATACAGAGAGAGTGCTAGAGGAGATAGACCGACCGCCATGCATGTTTGTGCGAAGTTCTGCTGATTCATGAACTAACTCATCCCACACAGGCTCCATCTATGCTGTAGTACAGAGCTCCTACCGATAGAGGTCATACCGATCAGCCGTTACAATCTCGGATCATTAATTTCACATCTATCTATGAAAATCCATCTTCATAACAAGGGATGATTTAATGTTTCTATTTGAAGGGTGAGTATGTGAGTGGGAGTGTAGTATCCGTTAAAATAGGAATGTAAAGGGATGGGTTGGAAAAAATGCTTTTAGTAAAACGTGAAAGGTAAAATGATGACGCGATTTTTCATACCGGGAAAAAAGAACAGCCAAAAACATGTGAATTGGTTTCCCCAGAATTATCACCATGCACGTCTACATAATTGATTTTATGAATGTTTTATTGTTATGTATGTACGAGGACAGTTCGGATTGCTGGAACTATCGCCGCGTGCCGTGGATGTCCGCTCCACTTTAACGTTTTTTGTGTCCACGAGAAATATAAACAGAAATAAAATCTCACCATATGTTATTGGTTTGGGGGGAAAACTTTCGATTTTTATCACGCAATGTTAAAAACCTTTTACCGTCATTGCTGTTAATATCCACCTAGAAGAGCAACCCGAACTTCCGAGTACATACATTATCTTTCTTTGGCATCTGGTGCCGTTAATTTTCACCCCGTGGATGTCTTTCCTGTGACAATTGTTACCGTGCTCTCCACTGTTTCTGATGTTCACTATTTCGAAGGCGGATAAGGATACTATAGCTAGCTATTTTCTTCCGATTCATGACTTCTAGTGATGCGTTATAATTCCCAGCCAGCATTCTTCACGATCAGTCCATTGTATTCTCATCGTCTTTCAGTCATTTTCCCGTCAATGACATTCCTCCAACTCTTTCTATGTCTTCCATCGTTTCTTTGTTCCAGCATATGTCCACTCGATAAATTTTCTTGGTAACCTCGGATGTCATATTTTTTTTTACATAATATTCAAACTCCACGTAGGTTAGGTTATTTACGACGCTTTATCAACAGCTTAGGTTATTTAGCGTCTGAATGAGATGAAGGTGATAATGCCGGTGAAATGAGTCCGGGGTCCAGCACCGAAAGTTACCCAGCATTTGCTCATCTTGGGTCGAGGGAAAACCCCGGAAAAAAACCTCAACCAGGTAAATTGCCCCGACCGGGAATCGAACCCAGGCCACCTGGTTTCGCGGCCAGACGCGCTGACCGTTACTCCACAGGTGTGGACAACTCCATGTATGGTGGGTCCCTATCACCACGGCATGGCGCGTCCTCAGGTTACGGATAGAGGAGACGGCCTCCAGATATGGAGGGTAGCTGCGAATATATTGAATAAGCAGTCGTGGACAGCCGATAAGGGGTGGTCCTCCAGCTTGGGGGTTGGGCGAAGGGCTAACAACCCATCACCGTAAAAAACAGCTTGTTACGAATCCCTACAATAAGCCTCGGAATAGGACTGATTCTCTGGCACGACCACAACAAAGGAATAAGGTTTTGAGATTTGGCACTTGGAACGTAACTAGTCTTTATAGAATAGGAGGGGTAACATTAGTAGCAAAAGAACTAGCTAGATATAGAATAGACTTCGTGGGGGTACAAGAGGTTAGGTTAGATGGGAATGGCATATCACAAATAGGAGATTACTTGTTGTATTATGGGGAAGGAAACAATAATCACCAATTAGGAACAGGATTCTTTGTTCATAAAAGAATAAAATCAGCAGTAAAAAAGGTCGAATTTATCAGTGACAGGTTATCGTATTTAGTACTTAAGGGTAGATGGTGCGACATCATAGTTATAAATGCTCAAGCCCCTACAGAAGAGAAAGACGACCATATAAAATATAGCTTCTATGAGGAATTGGAACATACTTTTGATCAGTTACCTAGATATCACATGAAAATTTTATTGGGGGATTTCAACGCTAAAGTAGGACGGGAGGATATTTTTAGACCAACTATTGGAAAAGAGAGCCTACACGTAATTAGTAGTGACAATGGAGTTAGATTAGTCAACTTTGCCACATCGAAAAATTTAATTGTCAAAAGTACAACATTCCCCCATAAGGATATACATAAATATACTTGGACTTCTCCAGATGGATTGACACACAACCAAATAGATCACATCTTGATAGATAAACGGAGACATACTAGTATAGTAGATATTCGAACTTTCAGGGGTGCAGACTGTAATTCTGACCATTATTTGGTAATTGGAGAATTAAGAGAAAGACTATCAGTAGCCAAGCGAATAGAGCAACAAGTTAATATTACTAAATTCAATATTTTGAAATTAAAGGACGAGGAAACTAAGCAAAATTATCAGGTCGAAATTTCGAATAGATTTGCCACTTTAGAAAGTTGCGACGAAGTTGAGAAAGAATCAGATGTTAACAGCGTGTGGGAAAATATCAGAGATAGTATCAAAATTGTAGCTGAGCAGAGCATGGGTTACTATGAAACTAAGAAAAAGAAACCGTGGTTTGATGAAGATTGTTGCATTGCAGTAGAAAGAAGGAAACAGGCAAAATTGAAATTCTTACAGGATCCAGTTGAGGAGAAGAGAGATAATTATTTCAATGAAAGACGGGAAGCAAGTCGCACACTTAGGAATAAAAAGAGAGGTTACTTTAAGGAAAAACTGAATGAGGTAGAAACAAATAGTAAGAATAAAAACATTCGAGATTTATATAAGGGTATAAAGGAATTTAAGAACGGATATCAGCCAAGGGTAAACGTGATCAAGGATGAGAATGGTGACTTGCTTGCAGACTCTCCATCAGTCCTAAACAGATGGAAAAGCTATTTTGCGCAACTACTATATGTACATAGGCCAAATAGATATGATCGGGACGAGGTTGAAATGCAAACTGCTGAGCCATTTATACCCGAACCCACGCTTTCAGAAGTCGAAATTGCGATAGAATATCTGAAAAAGTACAAGTCTCCAGGTATCGATCAAATTCCAGCAGAATTAATACAAGAGGGTGGAAGTGCATTATATAGCGAAATTTATAAACTTGTACTTGCTATTTGGGAAAAGGAAATTGTACCAGAACAATGGAAGGAGTCCATAATTGTACCTATTTTTAAGAAGGGGGACAAAACCAACTGTGGTAACTTTCGAGGAATATCACTTTTGTTGACGTCGTACAAAATGTTGTCCAATATTCTTTTGAGAAGATTAGCTCCGTACGTAGATGAAATTGTTGGGGATCATCAGTGCGGTTTTAGACCTAATAGATCGACTATTGATCAGATTTTTTGTATTCGACAGATAATGGAGAAAAAATGGGAGTATAAGGGTACAGTACATCAGTTATTCATAGATTTCAAAAAGGCATATGACTCGGTTAAGAGGGAAGTATTATATGATATCCTTATTGAATTTGGTATTCCCAAGAAACTAGTTCGATTAATTAAAATGTGTCTCAATGAAACATACAGCAGAGTCCGTATAGGTCAGTTTCTATCTGATGCTTTTCCAATTCACTTTGGGCTAAAGCAGGGAGATGCACTATCACCTTTTTTTTTAACTTCGCTTTAGAATATACCATTAGGATAGTTCAGGATAACAGGCAAGGGTTTGGAATTGAACGGGTTACATCAGCTTCTTGTCTATGCGGATGACGTGAATATGTTAGGAGAAAATCAATAAATGATTAGGGAAAACACGGAAATTTTACTTGAAGCAAGTAAAGCGATCGGTTTGGAAGTAAATCCCGAAAAGACAAAGTATATGATTATGTCTCGTGACCAGAATATTGTACGAAATGGAAATATAAAAATTGGAGATTTATCCTTCGAAGAGGTGGAAAAATTCAAATATCTTGGAGCAACGTAACAAATATAAATTACACTCGGGAGGAAATTAAACGCAGAATAAATATGGGAAATGCGTGTTATTATTCGGTTGAGAAGCTTTTATCATCTAGTCTGCTGTCAAAAAAATCAGAAAGTTCAGAATTTATAAAACAGTTATATTACCGGTTGTTCTTTATGGTTGTGAAACTTGGACTCTCACTCTGAGAGAGGAACATAGGTTGAAGGTGTTTGAGAATAAGGTGCTTAGGAAAATATTTGGGGCTAAGAGGGATGAAGTTACAGGAGAATGGAGAAAGTTACACAATGCAGAGCTGGACGCATTGTATTCTTCACCTGACATAATTAGGAACATTAAATCCAGACGTTTGAGATGGGCAGGGCATGTAGCACGTATGGGCGAATCAAGAAATGCATATAGAGTGTTAGTTGGGAGACCGGAGTGAAAAAGACCTTTGGGGAGGCCGAGACGTAGATGGGAGGATAATATAAAAATGGATTTGAGGGAGGTGGGATATGATGATAGAGACTGGATTAATCTTGCACAGGATAGGGACCGATGGTGGGCTTATGTGAGGGCGGCACTGAACCTTCGGGTTCCTTAAGAGCCATTTGTAAGTAAGTATTATTCAAACTACGAGGGTCACTTCATAATTCATGGCAACTATGTTATATCTTCCGAATAACAGAAAATGTGGTTAGTTCAGTATATACGTTCGAAAACCTGCTGTACACTGTACGGCATGTCATCGTCAGATTGCGTCTGTGTGCATTGTTGGCTAGTTGACAGCACACGCAAAAATTAGTATGCTAGAGGATGGATGAGTGGAACAGAGAAAAATTCTCTCCGGCACCCGGGATTTGAACCCGTGTTTTCAGCTCTACGTGCTGACGCTCCATCCACTAAGCCACACCGGATTCCCATCCCGATGTCGGATTGAATTCTCTCAGGATTCGGGATGGGAATCTGGTGTGGCATAGTGGATAGAGCGTCAGCACGTAGAGCTGAAAACACGGGTTCAAATCTCAGTGCCGGAGAGAATTTTTCTCTGTTCCACTCATTCATCATCATATCATGACGCAGAATTTATGCACGAATATACCTTATGTACTTCGGTACATCGTAATAATATGTAGTATGCTGGAGACTGTGCTCCAATATGGACGTAAATAAAGTTGAACAGCGGTCATACATGAAAATTGCAGTTCTTCGTGGCAGGAATGCTCGTCAGTGTCATTCTGAGCTACGAGAAGCAAATGAAGAAGTCGCTGCGTGGAAAGAGGTTTGCAAAAGGGAGGACATCTTCACGCGTGTCGACGAGATGTGGTACACATACTGTTCTCACCAGGAGAAAAACCGTGAAAGAATGTGTTTACTATTGCGTCATCTATTGGAGCGAAGTAGATAGATAATATTAGAGTTATAACGTCAGTTTAAATATCATGCGCTCTCCTGCATATGTTATTTCCTGTATGGAGGGATTAAAAGAGGATAGTATAAAAATGTGTATATCAGTGTTATGGTTTGTGTTTTGAGAGATAGCCAATAGAGATACGAGTACTCACGTGTGTGACCTTATGACATCAACATTCATTCACAGCATCACCCCGCTTCGTTTCATTCCCCTGAGACTTTCTCGTGGTTGGAGTACAGTAGACTAATCGCACACAGCCGATGGTATTCAATGCCCGCATCATCGTTGGCAAAGATGTGTGGAAGCCTTGGGGGATTGTTTTGAAGGGCGTTAGCTGTGAGTAATGTACTTTGTTTCCGTTTGTGCATAATAGAACAATGATTTCTATTAACGCATCTTTCAATTTCCTTTACCCATTGCCTTCTATACCCGGACCCACACCTGTGGAGTAACGGTCAGAGCATTTGGCTGCGAAACCAGGTGGCCCGGATTCGATTCCCGGTCAGGGCAAGTTACCTGGTTGAGGTTTTTTCCGGGGTTTTCCCTCAACCCAATACGAGCAAATGCTGGGTAACTTTCGGTGCTGGACCCCGGACTCATTTCACCGGCATTATCACCTTCATATCATTCAGACGCTAAATAACCTAGATGTTGATACAGCGTCGTAAAATAACCCAATAAAACTAAAAAATCTATACCCGGACCCGACTTGGTACTAGCATTGCGAAGCACAATCCAGTGATCTTCAATCGCATATAGTGAATTTCTATTCCTGCAGCTTTTTTTGGCTGATATAATATAGCTGCCATGACTTATGAAATGTCCCTCGTATATGAGCTATTTGGCTCGTGCATCATTAATAGACCTGAAATATTATGGCAAATGTCTATTTTATTCCTTAAACATTAATACAAATATGCCCATGCTTCATGAAAAATCATGAACTAGGGTTTTATAGTACACTAAAATACTTATTTAAACCGTTAGCGCCTAATTGACCTTTTTAGTGGTTAAAATGCCTCTCTTCGTGTATTTAAAAAACCGTCAAATTTCATAATGTTTACTATAAGCATAACACTATAAAATGAAGATTCTATAATTTCTGTGTTATTTACATAGATGTTTTCACCGACAATCAATAAAAACAGCTGATTTTACAACTTCTTATCTTGTGACATACAGGTATTACTCGACCATTCTATTTGAGGAACGTCAGTCGCTTGTACTACACAACACGTCGCTGTTACGTCACCTGTGCAGTACGATCGCTCTCTTAATAGACCAAAAGAGTAATGAAATTACCATTATGCAGCTGATTAGCGGCCACCTAAATATATGTCCCATAAAAAGTCGTACGTTCTGAATGTACGACAGATAGAGTCAATAGTTCACAATTATCTTATGTAGAATTAGGCCTATACGAGAAAGAAGATAACAAAGAAAGTTATGTGAAGGGCATTAGTTGTCGTCTGCATCTCAAGTTTTATGAAGAGACGGAGTTGCAGCGAAATTAGTGAAATTATATAAAGTCCTTAAACGAAATTTCTTTCTTTATTCAAGCAATGTTATAGCCAATTTTTATGTGCATCTACATGAATATTATCATAAATTTTCCTATCATTTTCCGTAAAAATGGATATTATATCGGTTGCACATCCCAATTACCAATTTCGTTATTACTTCGACACTTTCAACTCTGTAAACTATTCTTATTTTTTTATTTGGATTTTTAACGAAGCAACGAAGCTGGTGTTTGACGAGATGAGGACGAGGATTCGACATAGATCACAGAATTTGGCTTTAGATTAGAGGAAACCTCGGAAAAATCCCATCCAGGTAATCAGCCGAAGTGGAAATCGAACCCACGCCCGAACATAACTCCTGATCGGCAGGCAAGCGCCTTAGGGTAGGTACACGTTGGAGCAACGATAAACGATCAAAGAAATGACCTAGCGACGCTTTGGTATTATCAAAGAATCAAGTGTTCATATCGGAGCAACGAGGACGCGGGAAGCGAACATTTTGATTTATCAGTAGAAGATATTCTATGCATCCACTTAATGAAAGAAGATCTATAGGAAATATCAGCTGCTAGGCTCAAGTTTAATATAACTTAAATACGTACAAAATTGAACCTGTTTCTCATCCCAAAGGTAGTATAAATTCGTTGTGCTGTGATTGGTTATTCTGATCACATAATGTATCACGAATAAATACACAACTGATCAATTTGCCAATATCTACAACAATTAATTTAATATGCCGAAATAATAATAAATCTATTAATATTCGGATATATTGATAACCACCGGTCATTATACAGATCAATATTATCTTAATCAGAGATTATATGAACGACAAGAGCTAAGAAAATGGAATTATCTTTTTCGTCGCTTTTATCGTGTATCTTCGCTTTTATCGTTACTCCAATATGCACACCTCAATGACCATACATGCTTCAATTCTCTCTGATATAGCATCGCTGCTTCTTTTATCGTTTATCGTCGCTCCAACTTGTACGTATCCTTAGCCGACTGAGCTACGCCGGTGGCCTCTCTAAACTGTTCATGGTGAAAGAAAATAAGGCTTCCAAAGAACCGTTTTAAGAACAGTTAACCTTAGTAAATACTACAGAAAATGAATGTCAAATTCTTAAAGAATAATGATTGTGTTGATGTTAGTAATGTGTAATATTATTTTCCTCTTGATAAGTTTTCACTCAGATATTATTTACATAAATTTTACAGTACAAAATTTTCCTTCATAGTGTAACAAATATAATCTTGCAGATAGCACACATGTTTAGCATGCCTGACTTCAGCCGAGATAGGAAAAGTCCGTCGCTGTGGGGAGAATATTTCATTCGGCCTCGGGAGGAGTAAGGAATTTCCGGTCGCTTCCCTGTAACCGTCTACTTTACGCCGACGGAATCTTAAAACCCACTTTTATTGGCTGCACATAATTCCAGTGGTTCTCGTAAAAGTTCCAAACAAATGCTAATACAGTATATATTTTTTTCATGATAAACAGTACATAAATACGTTTTCATGATTTTTTTTTATTATTAACAAAGAGATTGTATAGATTAAGGTACACGTACCAAATAACGCTACCTTAACACTTAAGTCACTATTGCTCTGGAAATAAGTTATGTACAAACACAAAAAATTATGACAAAGAAACTTAAATTTTAGTTTTAGAAAATAACACAATGAAAATGGTGATATTATATAGCACTGAGAAAAATTACAACTCAAATAGGAAAACTTCATATACTGGCGTTATTAGGAACAGCTTATCCAATTAACGCCACCTATTTTCTAGTAACCTATACACTTATAATTATTAATAAATTATTTTTCCTAAATAACACAAATTGAACTAAACAACTAAATTTAAGTTTATGCTAATAAAAGATACAAAATCTCTCAATACTAATGAAATATTCTTGAGCTGAAGCTGAAACACCAGATGGATTATGAAAACATATTTACCGGTGACTTCTTACTTTCAAAAAGAGACAAGACACAGTAGAAAGTTATAAACACAAAAGCATTAACCTTTGTTAAATATGAATGTTTTCCAAAAAATAAAACAAAAAATTAAGAGTTTGATAAGCTATTGAACCAATATTATCACTGTGCACGTTCTGGACATTTGTAAGTTGAAAGATTAGTGTTTTTCTTGATGTTTCCACACAAATCATGTAAATACCTCACACAATATTAATATAACAGCAATGAAAATACTATTAAAAACTGAGGACTATCGTTAAACAAATGAGTACCGTACTAACATAACCTAAAATTTTATCTGTAGACCTTTAACGCCACGTGGTATTAAAGTGCTACTAACATTACACGCCTGTTTCTGCAACAATTTCAAATGTTATAGATAGCAAATATTTTCTCTGCATAAAAGAATGTTTAAGGATCACGAAAATATATAGTTTAATATAGTTATTATTTGCTCAACACACAAAATAAAATATTGCCTCTTACCTTGATATAAGAACAGCCTTTCACTATCATCACACAACAGCAAAATGATGGAATATTATGTCACTCGTAAATGCCAGCGGACAGCTAGTAACTCATTTCATCACTACATGGCAAGCGAATGCAGCTACAGTAGTGCACTACCAAAATCTGGTGTCATTAAGTAGAATTAACAGGGTGGCGTTAAACATATACATGGCGTTATTTATCTCTGGGAGCTTATATGTTACGAATACATAAGAAAGTAAACCTCTGTTAACATTTTCGAAAGAGCATCAAGAACATGGAAATTTCAGTTGGCCGAAAGAGTGAAGAATCATTTAGAGCGGAATCGTGGCCTAAACTAAAATTGTTCACTACCATAGTGACAATAAAACAGTTCCTTGAATATGACTAATTAAGGTTGAGTCACATTATACGTAATACTTTCTTTCTGTGGTCTTGAGATCTGTGAATTGACAGTGACTCTGTTTGTTGCCATTTGAACAGATATATCGGTGTTCTATGGTTTACATCCCTTTATTCTTGTGCTTGACAGATAGTTAGCAATAGTTTTAAATTATGTATGTCGCCATCATCATCATCATCATCATCATCATTATCAATAGGGCTAAGAATTGTATGCCGTTACATTGCGCTTTATGCGCCTCTGACTTTAGGTACCAGTACGTAATTGCGTTGGGGTGGGGGATTTCAATGTGTTTCGTTCAGCAGTGAACTTCAGTTGATCGGTTACATTACGACCGAATACTGCTATTCGTAACAGGCAACATTCAACGTCCTGTAAAGAAGAATAATAGCAAGATGCCGAGGACGAAATTTGTGACTTAATTTCAAATGAGGAAATTTGTAATAATGATACAGATTTTGAGATAAATAATGCTTTTGTAAAATATTTTAAATATTCCCCCTCTGTTTCTGCAGAAGTGGAACGAAGTTTCTCTAGATACAAGGCTGTGTTTTCTAGGAACAGGCAATCATTCTCCTTTGAAAATTTGAAAATGAGGTTTGTTATTCACTGCAACAATATATGAAATGAAAAATTATGTAAAACAAATAAGTAATACACTATCATATTAACATAAGTGAAATAATAAGGCTGGTACTTGTCAATGTCATATTAGATGTATTTTCTACAGACATAAAATAGCATGTAGTCAATGATATTGTGACGAACCGAATAGTTGGAACACGAAATAGGAAAAAATGTACCAAACAAGATGGAAAAAAAATACTGGATAAACATTTCAAATGAGGAAATTTATAATAATAGTATAAATTTTTGATTATATAATCCTTGTGTAAAATATTTCAATTATATCCTCATTGTTTCTGCAGAAGTGGAACGAAGTTTTTTCTATGTGTAAGGCTGTATTTTCTGGCAATAGACAATCATTCTCCTTTGAAAATTTGAAATGCAACAATATATGAAATGAAAAATTATGTAAAACGAAAACGTAATACACCATCATATTAACGTAGTGAAATTATAAGGCTGATACTTGTAAATGTTATATTAGGTGTATTTTCTACAGACAGAAAATAACATGTCTTTAAAATAGTGCAAATTGTTCTTTAACAAAGAAAAATTATGTCTTTATATTTTTCTTTAGCAAATAGTTGCGTTTCGAAGTCAAAGGAGTGGCTTTCAACCACCCAAATGCTGAGGACTAACTTACCGTGATGATAAGCATGAGTTCAGACGAACGAAAGACACTGCGTTAACTCACCCCAGCTATGAGACCTACTCAAAATTAGAGGCGCACGAAGCGCACTGGTAGTATAACGGCATGTATTTCTCCTGCCTAATCATCATCATCATCATCATCATCATCAACTTCAAGGATTAGTCTTTTTAGACTATTCCGTCTTCAAGGATTCCTTTCAGAATGGGTTTTTCCATCTTGTCTGTGGTCGTCCTCCGTCTCTCTCTTCCCTATTGCTCTATATTTGTATAGTTGTTTAGGAAGTCTATTATTATTCATTCTTTCTACGTGGTTCAACCATTTCTGTTGATGCTTTCAAATTTCATCCACAAGACTATTTACGTTCAACCTTTGTCTGATATCATTTTTGTTTATTCGGTCTGCTCTTGTAAATCCTAAAATCGATCTTAAAATTTTTACTTCTGCAGTCTGTGTTCTCTGTTTTTGTAATATTATCAGGTTCCAGCATTCTGCTCCTTAAAGTATTGTGGGAATTGCCATCACTTTATAAAACTTTAAAATTGTTTAAATACTTGCATTGCTATATAGAATTTTCCTTATTGTGCTACATAAACTTTGGAATTTTAGAGTTTTAAAATCTACATCTTTGTTCTTATTTAAACTTAGAATGTAACCTAGGTATTTAAAATCACTAACCTGTTCAACAGGAGCGTCCGATAATACAATCTTTATTCGTTTGAGGTATTTTCCTACAAATGCTTGTACTTTGGTCTTGTTAACTGATATTTCAAAATTGAAGTTTTTCGCGGTCATATGTAATTCATGATTGTAACTCTGTAAATCATCCACTTGATCTGTCAATATAACTCTGTCGTCGGCAAATAACAAATTCATCATTGGTAATTGTTTATTATACTTTGAAAATAATTGTTTTATCCATTTTCAAATTGCTTCATCAATATAAAAATTGAATAACGCAGGTGATAACGGACACCCTTGTCTCAACCCTTGGTTAACAATTAATTTTTCACTTTCATGTCCATTGTTTTCAATATGTATGTTTGTCATTCTATATACACTTTTTATAGCCCATAGAAGATATGGATTTCCTTTATTGTTATGTATGTCTTAAACAAAATATTAAAGCCAATGTTACGTTCAGTTTTCAATAATTAATTGTGGTTATTTTGTTGTTAGTATATACCGATACCTATGGTTCATGTAATAAACATATAATTTGTATATTTTTCTTTCTTCCTTTCTTTCTTTCTTTCTTTCTTTCTTTCTTTCTTTCTTTCTTTCTTTCTCTCTTTTCTTCCTTCCAGTCGACCCTACAACCCATGGTAAGCCTTGGCCTCCTTTATCATCTTCTTCTATACTTTCCTATCGTTAATCTTCTTTCCCCATCCTTTCACCTTAATTATTTTCGAATTTTCTAATTAACAGTCCATCCACCTTAATCTTGGCCCAACTTTCTTTCTCGAATATATTTTGGCCTTCATAATCCTTTTAGGCATGAAATTATCATCGTTCCTCTCTATGTGACTCAGCCATTCAACCTTTGGGGTTTTGCAAGTCTTACTAAGGAGGGTACTCCTGTTATGGCCATGTTCCTGATATAGCCACCCCCCTATTGTGAGTTAGTTAACCAAAAAATCTGCTAAATTGTAACAGCATCCAGTGAAAGGACATCCTGGTATGTCACTTGATCGTTTTCCATCCAGTCAGGTTGAGCAATATGGCGGCAGTTGCCTGTTTTGCGGTTTTCATGTGACCTCTTCTTAATTTTCTCTGGTAAATCTCCTTTGTTTTATGCATGTTTATTCAAAGACTTGTTTCATGAAAACCATAGTACTCCATTCAGTTTTTAAACCTCTGTTGATTGGTGTTGTCGTTGATGGCGTATCTTTTACGAGTTGTTCATAATCAAACGAGTTTAGTGAAAGCTTACCTGCTCCTGATATGGCCATATCAAATGCACCATGGCCATATCAAATTCATTTCACTTTTATTTTTTCACCTGACAAATTTAAATGCCTTATAGCTGGGATTACGCAAAAATTTTTTATTTTAAGAAAAACAACTTAATTTTTGATAGAAAAACCTGTTTTGACTACACTTTTGAATTATAAAAAAGATTATTACGTGTCATGTTTATTCATTTTACACCAAAATTATTTAATTTTAGCACAACTGCGCTATCAAACTGAAAACAATCACGATTTGTAGAACATGGAACAAGGGTGGCCATATCATGTGCACATGTTCCTGATATGGCCACTAGGTAGACTTTTGGAATTTGGGACTTTTTGGACAATTAAAGCTATTTTTATGGGGAAATGAAATTGTTTTAAGAAAGTTCATTAGACTGAGAACGAGTAAGAAAAAAGTGGATTACATTTTTTTTTCAAAATGGAGGCTAGAAAAATTCTCAAACCTTAGCATGGCCATATCAGGGACACCTACATTATGTCCTCTTTCTTCATTATTTGATCAAGCTATTACAGCGACTTCTCCAAATACCATTCTCTATGACTGGTTTATGAATCTTCCTTAGGATCTTCCATTTGATTGTTCTCAACACATATTGGTCATTTTTATGTTATTATCCACGTTCTGAAGCCATAGGTGGCTATAGATCTTATTGAGATTTTATGTAACTACATTTTTGTATTCCTAGTTACTAATTTACTTCTAAGCGTTTTCATGTTCGAAAAAATAAGTTTCATGTTTTGCTTTTTCCTAAATATCTGAAGTTCTTACTTCTTTCAATACTGTACATCATGCTCAAATTTTTTTGTGGTTGTCTTCGTCTTTTTAGACGTTGACATACACACTTTTTTAATCCTACAAACCTAAAAACCTAGGAGTAGCGACTGACTCTGGAACATATTACAGATCTACTTGATATCTGTTTGGTAAACTGTACGCTTCCTTTGATCTTTCATATGTTAAGTGACATAACAATCCACCTAGTACAGAAATAATAAAAATGAGTAAACCCACTTCATTGATTGCCAACTTCCAACAGGCTTCCCTTCTACTGAAAGCTGCCCCTACCTCCACCCCTTGCTTCGCTCTTTTCGAGTTAAAACTTATTTTATATCCGGAACACATCCTTGTAGCTTGGATAGCTCGATACTGGCTAAGAATGAACAAACATAACAGAAGTGAGGTTAGGGTTGGCATCTTGCTGAGAGAAGAAGAGATGCATTAGACACAGTTGACTGGCTCAGCTATTTGTCTCTCTCCTTCTCTCTCCCTCACCCCTCCGTGATCGCCGTAACATTAGCCCCCTCCCCACTCGAAACTTCATCCCCTATGATCGTGTCTTTCACTTCCTCGTTCCCTCCCCTAGCCTCCTTCCTTCACGTCCTACTCCCAATTTAGCTTTGTTTCACTTTCTTCCGAATTCCTTTCTCTCATTTCTTTAGACCCGTTTATTTCCGTATCAACTGTCCACAGAAATGTCGAGAACGACCGTCCCCAGCCTCTCGCAAAAAGCCACTCCTATAAAAAAAAGTTTAATGATGATTTCGGCCCTCTACTAGAGCAGTTGAACATGGCGCCATTAAGCAATTGTAAATGTGAATCGCGTTACAACTTTCCCTTGTGCCATCAGAGCGATTAAAACAGGCCGAGTATATTTAAAACCAACTCAATTGGTCGTTGGGACGTGCCTGGATTAGGCGCGAAGCTGACCATATACTTTCTTCATCTTCTAAAGTTTGGGCGTTTTGCCAAAGGATGGGTAACGTTCTTAAAAGGCAGCTTTGATCGTGAGACAGAATCCAAGAGCCACAAAGTTGTCGCATTTATCGCTTTCAGTGAATTGTTTTCGTCCGAATAAATACCTTAAAATATCATCTACGTCCATATAAAAATTGAATAAAGTAAAACTATGTTCTGAAATTTAGATTATTTTTGACGGAAGAAATATAAAAAAGTCACTTTGGAAAACGTATTAAATGTCTTTCACGTGTTAAATTTTATGTTACCTTGTTAATATGTTTCGGCCTGCTATTGGCCATCATCAAAACTATTTGTTGCTGGTCTTGACGCCGTTTCTTTTGTTTCCTGTGGGAGTGTGTTTGTGTAGAGTAATGTGAAGTCAAGAGTGTGTGTTTTCTGAAATTGAGTTGTGTGTTGAGAATTTCATTTGGGTGTGTTTTTGTGTGTTTGTATATTTCGTATTATTCTAGTGTGTTTAGTTTCTGGCTTTTTGGTTGGATGTGTAGAATTTCCATGTCTATGTTTATGTCTCTGTATGTGTGGTAGCATTTGTGATATGTTCTGCATATGTGTAAGTGTTATGTAATTTTGTGGCTGTGATGTGTAGACAACATAATACGAAAGACGAAACATAATCACAAAAAACATAAGAATACAACACAAATACAAGAACACTAAAAATACATCACACTAACATACGAAAATAAAAATACACACAAGATTGCAACCTCATTCAAGAAATTAAATTACAACATCGCATACAGAACAAATAATACTCTACAAAAATATCTCAACACACAAACAACACAAACAAACAAATAAAACCACACAGGCGTATACAAACTCAAATGTAACACCTGCAAGAGCTTCTACATAGGACAGACAGGTAGATCATTTCAAACACGTTACAAAGAACACTTCGAAAAATCAAGCCAAGACAAGAGCACCTAACATTAGTAACGTAGGCCTAACACTCATTGTGCAGTAAACCAAGAAAATTAATTGAAAACGGAATAAATTCTAACTCATACTGACTGCTAGGTTCAGCCGGAGAGTTAACAACTCACTTTCGTAAGGACTAAATGAGTCTTGTGTTTGTCCTAAGTAACCTTACACGAACTATTATAAGAGAAACTTACTTATAACTCTACTTGTAGAACTGTATTAGAAATTAAATCAAGAATAAATAAAGTGAGCTTCATTGGATATTGTTATACAGTCAACCTCTGCGGACTTGCATATTTCGTTCACTATATCCGAAGTTCATTATATCTGAAATGTCTCTCCCCTAACCTTAAATGCAGAATTGAATGAAATTGTGAACAAGAAAATAAAATATTTTATTTTTGCGGAATAGATTACACTTTATATTGTTATTCACAGTTGATTTACTTAAACTATGCTGTCGACTCAAGTCCGCTTGCGAAAGACCACGTTCAATGTCACTTATAATATTCGCCTTATCTTACAAAGAAAACACTTTACGCTTCGACATTTTCATACAGTAAATTCACTGTTGGAACACTAGAAACACACTGATCAGGTAGAAATGACAAACGCTGTTATGGTGTGACTGCGTACTCATCCTTGGAATTTCCAGGGTCACTTAATGAAAACTGGGAGAGGATTGATGCAGTTTGAAAGTCATCGAAATCTTACCTTCATTTATGCTCTGGACATGATGTCCGTCCCATTTTAATAAAAGAAGGCAATTTCATTTTTTGTTGTTTCGAAGCTATCAGTCATAAGGAAAATGTTTCTGAAAACAGCAGGAAAACCTTTGACGGTGGTGGAGGAATAGAAATAACAATAGAGTAGAGTGCCTGACAACAGAATGTCAGCCCTTCGACGCTGGAGTGAGGCAAGGTCGTCACGCGTTGCCTGGATTTACAGTACAGCTCATTGTCTAGGAATCACTAATCCTACCTTTGCCCTTTGACTAAAGGAGTAAGAAACTTAGAATGTTCTTCTCAACACATTCTTTCAATTTTATACAAGAAGATCTGACTTCAAATAAGAATTTGTCAGGATACAAGGTTCACTATAACCGAAGCGGGGGTTCACTATACTTTTTAATGTATGCGGGTTGGGACCAACGATTTAGGTTCACTATAGCCGAATGTTCACTATAACCGAGTTCACCATATCCAGAGTTGACTGTAGTTAAGTTAAGGATATAATTTGCGTTAAAGGCCTTCGGCGTAGCTCAGTCGGCTGATACACTTGCCTACTGATCCGGAAGTAGGTTCGATTCCCGCTTAGGCTGATTAATTGGTTAGTTTTTTTTCCGGGGTTTTCCCCAATCGTAAGGCAAATGTCAGGAATCTACGGCGAATCCTGAGCCTCATCTCACCGAATACTATCTCAATATCACCAATTTAATCGACTCTAAATAATCTAGTACAACAGCGTTGTTAAATAATAAAAAATGTGTTAAGAGTCATGCAGTCCACCTCTGTGGAGCAATGGTCAGCACGTCTGGCTATGAAACGAGCAGGCCCGGGTTTAAATCCTGATTGGGACAAATTATCTGGCTGGGTTTTTTTCCGGGGTTTTCCCTCAACCAATTGAAGCAGAATTACTGGGTAATTTACGGCGTTGGACCTTAGACATATTATCACATATTATCATATTATCATCCATACAATAGCCCGGGTTAAGTTCACGGTGCGACGTGCTGTACTTGTACAAGAGCGCGGCCGTTCGGCTACCCAATCATTCACAAGAATAGAATTGGTAAGCACAATTAAGCCTCAAGCTGCAGTGTAAGCCTTCGGGTCCCTCCTCCGTACAAAAGAAAAAAAAAAGTCATGCATGCTCGGTCTCATCTTGGTGGGGTTATGCGAGGATACTATGTTGCTTACTGGCTGTGGCTGGGGAAGCCAGAGACAAGCATATACGTAGTTGCCCTTCTCTGGAGTTTTTCGACAAGTGAATATTACTCGTACAGAATGTAAATACGTACTTCGCTCGAATAACTAGGCACTGGGGTTGCGCAATCAATTCATATTCAATACAGCGATGTGGGGCCCGTAAGAGAGAGAGAGGATGTTGTTCTGAAGGAGGTGGAGGATAGAGGAATGCACGAGTAGCTGCAAAGAGATGTGTCGAGGTAACATTGTCAGTGATGTTTGAAAGCCATATATTATTTAGTGGTGACAGGAGACGAAAACGAAAAAGGGGTATGTAGGCCTATAATATTTTATAATATTACGAGTATTTCGCATACTCCATTACATGATTGTAAAATTACATGCCATTTTGTACATTTCTACATTCCATGTTGCATAACGCAATTAATACTTACCTACTTAGTCTACTTACTTACTTATGACTTTTAAGAAACCCGAAGGTTCATTGCCGCCCTCACATAAGCCCGCCATCGGTCCCTATCCTGTGCAACATTAATCCAGGCTTTACCATCACATCCCACCTCCCTCAAATCTATTTTAATATTATTCTCCCATCTACATCTCGGCCTCCCCAAAGGTAATTTTCCCTCCGGTCTCCCAACTAACACTCTATATACATTTCTGGATTCGCTCGTACGTGCTACATGCCCTTCCCATCTCAAACGTCTGGATTTAATATTCCTAATTATGTCAGGTGAAGAATATAATGTGTGCAGTTCTGTGATGTGTAGCTTTTTCCATTCTCCTGTAACTTCATCCCTCTTAGCCCCAAATACTGTATTTTCCTAGGCATCTTATTCCCAAACAGCCTTAACCTCTGTTCCTCTCTCAAAGTGAGAGTTCAAGTTTCACAACCATACAGAACAACCGGTAATATAACTGTTTTAATAATTTTAACTTTCAGATTTTTTTTTACAGCAGACTAGATAACAAAAGCTGTTCAACCAAATTATAACAGGCATTTTCCATATATATTCTGTGTTTAATTTCTTTCGTGTATTATTTATATTTGTTACTGTTGTTCCACCTCTTCGAAGGATAAATTTACAATTTTTTATATTTCCGTTAAGTAATACTAATTTCACAAACTAAATGTACAGTCTTGACACAAAAATGACTGCTCTATAGCGTGAATTTATCGCACTCAATCTCCGGTCAGCGCTTTGTTTAAGCGATAAGGGAAGAAAATGTTTATTTTCGACATAATTTACCCCTTGAATATATATTTATTATAGATTAGTTAGGTATAACTAGGGCCAGGAAGTTCATGCATTTGCATATATTTTTCAATTGACTGTTATTAATTTTTTATTTATAATCTTCACGAATCATCAACATTTAAACTTATCAAATAAAATTTTATATTGCGTATACAATATTTGCACATTTTTGCTTTTTTTTTATATAAATGCTTAATATTTCGTGATATTTATATTAGTGTAGCATATTTTCGCGTTTGAGCTCATTATAGCTGATTTTATGTTGCATAAAAATGCATAGTTTGGAATTTTAAAATAAAATCATTATATTCTATTTCTGAAAACTGGTATTGAGTGAAATTACCATAATTTTCTTTTTACCAGAAAAGTATTGAAAGTTTCGCGGCACACCTAGTGAATCTCATGGCACAGTAGTGTGCTGCTCTCAACGAAAATTGTTAGTTTAATCTCTTCTAATTTGGCTTATAATGTTATTTCATTTATCACTTTATTGCTTATTCTTATTTTTATTGTTATTTATTACTTATTTATTAGTAATATCATGAAATAAAGAATTTTATTAGTGCATATTTATTTGCATAATTTAAGGTTTTAAAGGCATACTTGCATGCATATTCAATAGGTTTTTTGGGCATGAACTTCCTGGCCATAGTAATAAGCGCTTGATCCATAAACAGACAGAAAAGGCAAGAAACAAACAAAACAAAGGAAAAGCACATCGGAGTCTGGCATAAAAATTCGTTCACGTTTAAACTTAAGTCCTCACGATTTTAACCGAAGGTTTCTGAAGTGAACTTAGCGTATGGCAGGGCAGCCGGACATCATTTCTTTGTCACAGATTAGACATTATGATTTATGACGCTAAGGCGTTTTAGTCTGTTTCGTCCTATTTCAATAAGTAATTGTGAATTTCAATTTGTGACTGTTACACTTTGATGAATATTTACATTTTGCGAAGTCTATAGCAATGATGAAGTTTTTAAATTGTTTTAGAAATTTTGTAACTAGATAGGCCAATTTCTTCTCTTCAGTTTAATTGCCTCAATCACCTTATCTCTGTCTTGTTTTAATTTTTCGCAGGTCAAGATAGGACGTTCCGCTGTTTGAGATTCTTGACGACATGGATAAGTAGATAGTAGAGTCTTCCATTATGCCTAATCTGTGAAGATACGATTTTGTTTTTCCACACCCTGTTATTATGACTACATAGCGCAAATGGGGTGTTTATTCAGAGAATACAAGTTTACTACACAGAGTCCTTTATTGACGTCACGAGTGTGGGTAGAATTGTAGGCCTACCTCTTAGGTACACTGACTTTACGCTCACAGCTCACTGGCAGTGATTTCATAGCATTTATTTACCGTTCTTCGGAAGTTTTTTGCTTATTCCTGTACTTCTACACATGCTGGCACATTTTTTAACTTCCTCTCTTAGTTTTTCACTTCTTTATTCGTACATCTGTGTTATGTACAGCGTTTCTCTACTTCTCACCGTATTTCATCTCATTCTTCCGTATTTATTTACTTAATTTCATAGCATTTATTTACCTTTATACCAAAACATCGGCAAGATATGCCGAAAGCATTTGAAGCTGCAGATGTTTGTTGAGTTCCGACCTCAACACTTCTCTACAGACAATTTTATCGAGAGGAGATTACTTTTAGTATACCCATAAGTAGGCTTAGGATCCGAGACAATTTAAGAGCGAAGTGAAGTTAATAGTGCAACTGAGTACAGATGGAGTGATGTGGCGCGGTGAGTTTTGTTTACCTGTGCGTTACTGTACAATCCGGTTCGTGATTAGAGATACAGTATTCTTCCGTCTCTCCTTACGAAACGAACTCAGGCCATCACAGTGTATTTTCAATTCATAGTGAACAGTTTTTTCGAATTAGTTGCAAGTATGTACTACATGGTTGTTCATTGTAACGCTAACGACTTCAATGTCGCTGAGGGACATGAAAACTTGTGAGATATGTATCCTACTACATTTTGCACCGTCACTAGATTGTACTATTATTAGCAGAATATAACGCAGCACATTGATGTCGTTGTTTACATTCACAGTATGTCTGTCTACTATGTTCAAGGAACTATATAGTCAAATTGTTCGTACATTGGTTGCTAAAGTGTCCCAGATCCTAAGCCTGCCCACAAGTCTAGTTTCCTTAATTTTATATTCTTTGTTCCGTAAGTTTATGAATTTATATTGGATATTGCGTTGCAAAATATACTAAAATAATGATGTATCGAAGTGAACAGAAGCGTCTAGAAGCATTTGGAATGTGAATATGGAGAAGAATAGAGCGTGTGAAATGGATAGACAGAATAAGAAATGAAGCTGTGTTGGAAATAATGGGCGAAGAAAGTATAATGCTGAAGCTGGCCAAGAAGAGAAAAATGAATTGGCTGGGCCACTGGCAGAGAAAAGACTGCCTACTGAAGGATGCACTGGAAGGAATGGAAGAAGAGTTTGGGGCAGAAGAAGATATCAGATGATAGATGACATTAAGATATATGGATCATATGTCGAGACAAAGAGGAAGGCAGAAGATAGGAAAGATTGGAGAATGTTGGGTTTGCAGTGAAAGACCTGCCCTTGGACAGAAAACTATGAATGAATGAAAATTCTTTAAGAGTTTGCTGTATTTTATTTGATACAAATTCAGTTTGTCAGTTTACAATTTAACAATAGTGCAGTATTATTTCGTTTTCATACTGCTCACTGAAATGTTCTATACCGCCGTAGTTGTCGAGGCCGCAGCAAGGGAATTTCACTCAATTCGGCAGAACGTAGAATATTCGGTCGACCTGTTTGAGCTAGACCTCGTCACGGGTCACCCAGACACTGGATTGAAGTTAGTTTAATACAGTGTACAGTCAAGACGGGAGCTAGTACAGTCGGATCTATAAAAACGGTGTATTACTAGATATCGCTGACTGGTGTTCTTCGTTCCTTTCTACCACGATAAATGGCGTAAAAAGCCCATTTGACAAACAAGAGAAATTAGCCGTCTCCCGCAAACAAGTTACTGCACGTATTTTTATCTTTCTTTTAACCCTCCTCCTACGAAGGTTTATTACAACTTACTAATACCAGGGGGGGGGTAATAAAATTAACCCCATCGAAATCATATACCAATCTTTGTTAAGCATTTATAATACTTAACAATTTATGTATTATTCACTGTAGGCTTCCAGGAAATGTAAAAACGTAACATTTCAGAGTAGCTTTGGAAATATTCAGTGAAAGAAAATTGCTATCAAGCCATTTTCAATAACATTTATACCATTATCTGCATTTTAGCATACACTACTCCAGGATGAGCCGCTAAAAATTACGATTGTGTCATCAGCCAATATTCATTTTAGGAAAATAAAAATTAGCATGTCAAAGAGTTCGTCGACAAAAATACGCCTAGAAAAATTTCCAAAGAACTTGTCTAGATACAAACAAAGTTTGAGTGGCAATAGGGAAAATTTTTCTTCCGATACATTTAATGTGTATTTTACAAATCAGTGCAATGAATTTTAGAGGAATTATGAATGTATGAATTGTGATATACTTAACTTCGTGATTTTTAGCTTTAAGTTTCTTTCAACGTATTATGCACACATGTTGTAGTACGTCATACCTTGTGCACACACAATGTCAATTACACAGAGTGTTTGAGAATTCAACCAATTTAAGGGGTTTGGTGGGGCCCTAGGTAAGTATTTTTAAGATAGGTATCTACAAGGTCTGCGGGTTCAAACTTTCACGTAATAACTTGAAATATGTTTTGGAACCAGTACGCCACTAATTGAACCCGCATGTAGTACAGCGGTACATTTTGAAATGTGTCGGATACAATATTGCTAGGCCTATGTGTCTGTGGCACAATCGGTAAACACTGTAGATGGTTTCTGTCAGAGGACGAGGTCGTACGTACGTTCAAACTTCAGCAGGTATGTTTCTTTTTTAACTGTAGAAGTGATGGATTCAAATGCTACACTTGAGTTTCAGTGTCTTGTACTAAGAATAAACCAGCATAAACGCAGGTTATCAGGTCATTTTTCCTACTGCCTGTTAAACATGAGTCATCAAATATACCCAACCTTAGGAAGAACAGCCGCTAACAATATTTTTAGTAAAATGTCGCATGTACTTGATAATGATGTCAAAGTGACAAGACTCAATAATATTATAATTATGAATAAACTTAAAATTGCATAACAACTTCTGGAAATTAATAAATAACAACACCTCTAGTAATGTGATGATAATAAACTTCTTCATTAGCTCCTTATGCCGCTAAGCGTCGGCGCATATCGTTTTGTCCATTTCATCTACTCTTCTCGATTTTTAGTAGGTTATTTTACGACGCTTTATCAACAGCTTTGGTTATTTAGCGTCTGAATGAGATGAAGGTGATAATGCCGGTGAAATGAGTCCGGGGTCCAACACCGAAAGTTACCCAGCATTTGCTCATATAGGGTTGAGGGAAAACCCCGTAAAAAACCTCAAGCAGGTAACTTGTCCTGACCGGGAATCGAATCCGGGCCACCTGGTTTTGCGGCTAGACGTGATAACCGTTACTCTACAAGCGTGGACACTCTTCTCGATCTTGGCTCATTCTCCTCATCTCCATCTTAGTTTTCCCACGCTTCATTCCAACTTTTTCTAGTCTATCCTCCCATATGTTTCTCAGCCGTCCTTTCCTACTCCATCCTCCACTCGCATTTTCAGTGATAAACATAATTAGAAAAAAAAAATGTTGGTTTAGTTTACGAAGTGATATTTGTAAATGAAGAGAGTTCTAGGACACAACTTGGTAATGACATTTAATCTATAAGGATCTCAATAAATGAAGACCTCGGGAGTAAATAGTGATAGCCCTCAAAATTGAGATTGGCAGTTTTCTGGTTGTTAACAGCTTATAAGCCACATCATCTTTGATTTGGTTAAATAGTTATGTAAACATGTTAACTAATACGATGAAAGAGTAATGGAACAGAGAAAAATTCTCTCCGGCGCCCGGGATTTGAACCCGGGTTTTCAGCTCCACTAAGTCGTTCCATTACTCTTTCATCGTATGATGACGCAGAATATCTGCATGGAAATATCATATGTACTTCGGTACATTAAAATAATATATATGATATGCGTAAATCACTTCGTGATTTAAGACGGCGCTTATTCCGTCGGATCCCGGCCAACTAGTCACTCATAACGAGTGCACCTCAGCACATATGTGGACTTCGGTCCTATGTTCATAGACATCTATGACGTAGTGCAGAGGGCGGCCACTAGAGGGAACCCAAGAGTTGGAACTTAATCAGAGACGATTCTGTCCGACGTCGGGGTGATATCCGGTGTGGCTTAGTGGATAAAGCATCAGCACGTAGAGCTGAAAACCCGGGTTCAAATCCCGGCGCCGGAGAGAATTTTTCTCCGTTCCATTACTCTTTCATCGTATGATGACGCAGAATATCTGCATGGAAATATCATATGTACTTCGGTACATTAAAATAATATATATGTTAACTAATGATTGTATTATGCTGCTTAAAATTATGACAATCCTCTTATGTTTGCAATAAAAATTTAAATGTATGCAATTTGTATAGGCTATGTGGGTTATCATTATTTGCCCTCCCCCAAGTCTTCAAATACTGAAACAAAATATAAATTAAAAAAAAAAAAACTTTATTGATGTGATAGTTCCAATTGCTATGGTGGTGTAGATGTTTAAAAAAATTAATGCGTGAATTTATATTTGTTTAACATTCACCGGGACTGGGATTTGACTCTTTCGAGAAAATGCCCATATGCGATCAGTGCTCCAAATCCGACACATGGCCTGGGTGGCATTCGTGAATCCCATGCTAACAAGCAAGCTATCCTGGCTTAGTCCTGACAGCCAGGCTCCATCCCCAGATAAGTTGCTGATAAACCTAACTATTCGGAGCCCCAAAACACTTAGAACCTGTATCAGCATCGGAAATCCGTACTACCAAGATTTCAACACAGACTGTTTCTAACTATTACAGATGACACATTATAATTATGAGGGTAGGTGGAGAGTGTTGGTGGAATAAGAGAGAGAAACGTATCTCGAGAAATCCTTCTAGAACTTGTGCTTCAGCCACCACAAATTCCTAGAAGACTAGTCTGGAGATCGAATCCGAGCCGTTTGGATGAAAGACCAGATAAATCTTCATTTCCTTTTCGGGAATCGAATTGGGATCTGGAGCGGATAGCGCCATACTATTATCCGCGCCACGGCTAGGACTCGTGTAATATTATATTACTGGATAATTCGTAATCTATTATTTGGTAACCTGCAGGTCATTCCGTAAGTAGAAAGGATTATGCTCCTCGCCGCAGACTCGTAACTGATGCCCTGGGGAACGCAGTGGTCGGACCTGCAGCTTATCACTTATCTCCATTTAGTGCTGCTGTTGTTAATCGTGCAAGTCTATTCGTCTCCTTACCCTGCACAATTATTCATTGAGTGGAGAGGAAACCTAAACCTAACCGTTCTGGCGTTGCAGTAGTAGTCACCGCTCTTTTCTCTGAAACGAAAGTACACGGATACGAGTCAGACAATTGCCATGGATTTTTAAACAAGAATTCCTAAGTTCGGTTTTCATTGGATGAAAAATTAAAGTATTGGCTCCGCATAGCAGATTTATTACATGTATAACAACTCTTTTGTTCATGAATGAGAAATCGTCCTCGGTTGTATATTGCCTAGCAACCACGAGAGCTGTTAGATTCTAAATTCGTTAGCAATGGATTCTAAAGGGCGATAAAATGTAGTAATGTATGGCTTCCTCTGTGACAGCGTTCCTCAAACTATGGTCCGCTGACCCACCTTTCGTCCTCGAGGTCTGTCCTTGTGGTCCATCAAAAAGGACAGAAGAAAAAATAAAATTCAAACGAATTGCGTATCACACTATAGTTGAAAATCTCTGAGTTTGAAAATGACGCATGTCAATTGCCTTTCACTTTTTCTCCGAGTACCTATTGCCATTTTATTAAATTTATTACCCTACTCGTCTACCGACTTCCCACTCTACTCTTAGCAACAAAAGAGGGATTTAAAGCACTATGAATGTGGTGTTTCTCGCCATTTTTTCCCTGCACATCAGTTGATGACATGTGGCTAAGTATTATCGCCGCGCTCTCATGGTTAACATTCGGCAAGTCTTTGAGCGGGCTCGTGCATAACATTCGGCAGGTCTTTGAAATTTAATTGCATTATTGTTTTCAATTTCTTATATCGCCGCTCCAATCACTCGCCTCAATTTCAATATTGCAACCAATAAGCTGCTTCCGTTATTAAGTGACACCTACTTGTCTAATCCACGTGGACTAAAACCGAGGTGCAATGTCTTGTGCTGAGGACGGACATTAAGGTATGTGATTAAAAATTATTATTAAGAGTTAAGAATGTCAACATACTCGTATATGAAATAATAATAATAATAATAATAATAATAATAATAATAATAATAATAATAATAATAATAACAATAGTCATTTAACAATGTAACGAACTTGTGCTTGAGGAAGTAGACGCGACAACTTACAGAGCAACAATCGGTCGGCAAAATTATGTTTTAAAAGAATACCGCACGTTATTGTATGATGCCGACATGTTCACCATGAGAGCGCGGCGATAATACATTGGCATATTATCTTTCAGGTGTATTCTCAAAACTAATCGAACTAAATCTCTGTTTACAAGGTAATTCTTTGACTTTTCTCAATGCGCGTGAGAAAATATAGGGGTTCGAGAGAAAACTTGGTTTGAGGGTCAGTTGCGTAAAACAGAGGATTTGTCCGCCATTTCCACTCCTAGAATCTTTTTTGGTTGAAAATTATTTCGTTATTGGAAAAGAATATGCAGTGACAAACTATGTTCGCATTTTGAAATTCACATTTAAATACATTTATTTTAACATTATTTCCGTTCTCGTTGTCGTTTCTGTTCCCGGTTGATTGTGAACCAGTCTCTACACTTCCCGGCGTTTCTTCTCCAGATGTTGCAGTCATGCTTCTCTCCCCTTTATATGGTAGCGCTTAGATTACGTCCATTTTCGGCATTTCCCCATTTAGTTTCTAGGCCCGATAAAGAATATTCTGGAGATCCTTCAGTGGAGCAGCGAAACTCGGAGCGAGATAAGAGGCTAAAAGGCTTGGAGCGCACAATATGCAGTTTTTCTCACCTAGAACTCTCTTGCAAGACGTGTTTTCACGCACCTTTCATTTCTGTCCTATTTCCTCGCTCATTCATTCATTTATCTGATGGAGGCCAAATAGCCACTAGTCAACTGATGACCTTACGTTCAGTAGTGAAAGAACATCCAACCAGTAGGGAGATAGCGTGTGGTTAGCACGGTGATCCTCTCGCTCACGCCATTATAACTCGGTATGGCATAGTTGCGCCCCGCGGTCAATTGGGAGGCATAGGCATGGCATAATTGCGCCCCGAAGAAATCAGGTAGCAGAATGGACATGGCATAGTTGCGCCTCGCGGTCAATAGGGAGGCCTAGGCATGGCATAATTGCGCCCCGAAGAACTCAGGTAGCAGAATGGACATGGCATAGTTGCGCCCCGAAGAAATCAGGTAGCAGAATGGACATGGCATAGTTGCGCCCCGAAGAAATCAGGTAGCAGAATGGACATGGCATAGTTGCGCCCCGAAGAAATCAGGTAGCAGAATGGACATGGCATAGTTGCGCCCCGATGGGCATAGTACACACGAAAGTGATTGTCATAAAATAAATGAATTACTTAAAAATATTACAGTGATAGCTGCATTGAAATCAGGTATGCCTAGCATATGATCAATTTTTCTATTTAAAATAACACTTTTTTATCGATCACACACAATAAATGAACTGCATTTTTTGTTTGTACAACGATATCTTAACCCTAAGGTACAGGGTTTCGAAAATTGAAACTTAGAACCATTGTGAATTATTAACTCTTTACCCTTTACACTAACTTAACATTCATTTTAAATTAACCTCACTATACTCCATAGACGGTGTGAAAATCACTAATAAAATGTCAACACTGCTAAAGCCTCATAGGCTATTCCAACGGCTCACTCATTTGAATATGTCATTAATAAAGTACTGCCAACTTCATGGTGTTCATTTTGACGGTAGGCTATTGATAATCACAGCATAAACAGTAGAAAAATAGTTAATGAAGTGCTGCCAACTTCAAGGTGTTCATTTTAACGGTAGGGTATTGATATTCACTGCATAAACAGTAGAAAAACAGTTAATAAATTACTGCCAACTTCATGGTGTTCATTTCAACGGTATCGATAATGAATATTAAATCGAATAAGAAATCAATAAGTTTAGTCGATTACGAGGCTTGAGTTTCCGTAGTGTCTTTTTCTTTACCTATTTCATCGGGGCGCAACTATGCCATGCCCCTTCTGCTACCTGATGGGAACGGGGCGCAACTATGCCTACAAAACAGGGACCCTTTTTTATCTGCTGCATCTTATCTGACCGTGGGGCGCAACTATGCCTTGCCCTTATAACTAACTTTTGAAACCGGATTTCTCAACTCAATGTAGCTCCTCAAATTAACAAAATCTAAAAAACATTTAAGAATGAAGTTTCAAATACCTCTCAAGAAAATTAGACCAGATGTCTCGTTACAAATTTAGAGAGTACTCTGCTACAAATTTTGTTTTCCTTAACACTGCTATATGTACGCTGTCAGTTCCTTGCATCAATTAATCTTGCAACGGGTATTGGCTTCTTCATGTCATGTCAGTCGACTAATGGGGAAAGAAACTTCATCATTCGTCAGACATGTTTCAAGTAAGATGAAAGGTGCGTAGCTATTTTGAAAGTGAGAGACTTGTAGTTGCTCTAAGGTTCAATGAAAAGCCAGCAGCTGCCAAAAAGAATAGTATTTCTTGTCTGAGCGAACGGAAAACACCTGGGGGAACTATTTTCAGTTGCTGGTTACGCAGTTACACAGCGTCACGGTCGTAGCTCTTGCTCTGTTTCGTGTTCTTTTGTTTTCATGTGGAAAATCCAGAGAGCTTCTCTCAAAGAGTAAAAGAGGCATCTATATCCTCCGTCTCCGCGGACCGGTAATGCAGAAGATACTCAAATAAGATCTAGAAGAGATGTGCACGGGTTCCGGAATGAGACTATCGATCTCGTGGCTTTAGCGCCGCCTTTGCCTACGGTTTGGCTAAACGTATTTATTTCAAAAGAATGAACGCGCGTGCAACTATTCATTGCACATCTTTCTAAATTATAGGTCGCCATGACTTTTTGTTACATAACGCTTCATTCTTGTATTCTAAATTATCTTTTTCTCACCAAATAATTGTTTCATTCTAAACGCCATAATACATACTTCACTTCTTAAAATTGTTGTTGCTTATAGAAGATGGAATTTTATTTACTGATACAGGTACCGAATAATAAATAGTTACAAATGAATTAAATTGTATAATAATGGGGGTGAAAGGAGATTTGAAGATACTTCTTTGATTGTGTGCAACGTCTATACAGGAATTTGGGTAGTGGAAATAAGATAAATGACATTTGCTGTAAGATTTACGTGTTTCTAATGAACGAAATGAACTAAGATGTGAATAACAGTCAGTAATTTTCCAATAGTAATAATGATAATAATAATAATAATAATAATAATAATAATAATAATAATAAGCATAACACTGGAATCCGGAAGGTCGCAGATTCGATTCCCGATGGGATCATGGATTTTTCCACTGATGTAATCCATTCGGCCACACTATGGCTCTGAGTTCTACTCAGCCTCTAACAGAAATGAGTACCAAGAGAATTTCGTTGATAGTAAAAGCGACTGACATCCTTACTGCCTTTAAATGCAGATTTTCTGTAAATGTGGAAGTCTTAATCTCTCGTCAATCTCTTGGTCGATTTGGCCTGTCATAGGATTGACTTTACCTTTAAATGTAACTTTCGTTCTGAAAGGGAATTTTAAAATGTTACATTTATTCGGATAAAATTTAAAGGACAAAATTAAAATTCTTTCAATCATTCATTATCATATTACACAGCTCTCTTAAATTGACTGAGCCACCGGCGTGGCTCAGTCGCTTAAGGCGCTTGCCTGCCGATCTGAAGTTGCCCTCGGGCGCGGGTTCGATCCCCGCTTGGATTGATTACCTGGTTGGGTTTTTTCCGAGGTTTTCCCCAACCGTAAGGTGAATGGCAGGTGATCTATGGCGAATCGTCGGCCTCATCTCGCCAAATACCATCTCGATATCAACAATCTCATCGACGCTAAATAACCTCGTAGTTGATACAGCGCCGTTAAATAACCAACTAAAAAAAATAATAAATTAACTGTACATATTGGGAATTAAATCAATTGTTTTTTCTAAAACACGCTATGAAATGTTCATATTAAATAATTTTTATCTCCGAAAGGAAGCAAAAACTAAGAAAATTAAATTATATTAAACTTTTTTGTTTCAAATATCTCAAAGAATAACTACCTGAAATTAATAATACTTACGGTTAAACGTGTATATATATATATATATATATATATATATATATATATATATATATAGACACACACACGTATCTGTCAGTGAAATACGATGGATTGTGTGTACTGTGTATAAGCAAGTTAGTTGAATATTTTGTTTCCCTACACCAGCGTCGTGGTTTAATGTAGTGCAGTGATTCTCAACCGAGGGACCACGGTCTTTTAGAGGTCCAAAGTGTAAGTTAATGGGGGGCCGCGAACAAAACAATGATAATAATAATAATAATAATAATAATAATAATAATAATAATAATAATAATAAGAGAAAATGGAAAAACATCAACACAGAAGAAGGTGGAAGAAACTACAGGAAACAAAACAACGAATTAAGAAGAGAAACTGATAAAGCAAAAGAAGACTGGATGAAAGATAAATGTGAAGAAATGGAGGTTCTAGAGAGAAAAGGAAGATATGTTTTAATGTACCGCCAAGTAAAATGTTTGGACTTCACAAATAAGAACAGGAAGTCCATGTGGTTGACAGAGGACGTCATCGGAAATGAAATAACAGGCAAACAAGGAATATTAAACATATGGACGAAATATGTAGAAGAGTTATATGAGACAAGGAATCGTCCAGATGACTTAGCTATAGAAGACGAAGAAGCCCTATCAAAAGACGAAAAAGGATTTTCTATTTTAAGCGAAGAAGTTGAACAGCGCTTAAGGAAATGAAGAATGGAAAGTAACAGGAATTGATGGAATCCCCATTGAATTAGTGAACTTCTTGGGTGAAGACAAGAAGAAAATTCTACCATTAGGCAACGAAATATATGAGAAAGGCGAATGGCCTGAAGATATTATGGAGACAGTATTGATTCCAATACCAAAGAAAAATAATGCAAAGAAATGTAAAGAGTTCAGGACTATCAGTCTAATATCGCACTCAACGAAGATTCTTTTGCGAATACTGAATCGTCGTTTATATTCGAAGCTGGAAAAACAGTTGGAAGAAGAGCGTTTGGCTTCAGGAGAGATGCAATTGAACTACTACGTTCAATCGGCGAAAGATACCTAGAGAAAAAGAAAGAAGTGTATGTAGTATTTTTGGACCTAGAAAAGGCTATTGACAGAGTGGATTGGAATAAACTGATGGGGATCCTAAAGAAAATTGGAAAGGGAGAAGACTGTTAAGTAATGTTCAAGTTATATGAAACAACGAGTCAAAGTCAGGATAGGAGAAGAAATATCGGAAGGAAGTGAAATTGGAAGAGGAGTACGACAAGGATGTCCTTTATCACCTACACTGTTCAACATCTACTTGGAAGATTTAGTAAAGAACTGTTTTCAGAACATGGGAGGAGTGATAGTAGGAGGAAAAAAAATAAAGTGCATAAGATTTGCTGATGATATGGCGTTATTAGTAGAAGAGGAAATGATACTAAAGAATACGCTACTGGAGCTGTGAGCAGTATGGGATGAATATAAATCCAATAAGACGAAGACCATGGTCATAGGAAGAAAAGTAAAGAAGATGCATGCATACATACATACATACATACATACATACATACATACATACATACATACATACATACATACACACATACATACATACATACATACATACATACATACGTCTACACCTGTGGAGTAACGGTCAGCGCGTCTGGCCGCGAAACCAGCTGGCCCGGGTTCGAATCCCGGTCGGGGCAAGTTACCTGGTTGAGGTTTTTTCCGGGATTTTCCCTCAACCGAATACGAGCAAATGCTGGGTAACTTTCGGTGCTGGACCCAGGACTCATTTTACCGGCATTATCACCTTCATATCATTCAGACGCTAAATAACCTAGATGTTGACACAGAGTCGTAAAATAACCCAATAAAAACACGACATACATACATACATACATACATACATACATACATACATACATACATACGTGTTCTGCCCATAGCCAAACCTAGCATTCTCCAATATTTCCTATTTTCTGCCTTCCTCTTAGTCTCCGCATATGATCCAAATATAATGTGTCCTTCCCCAATAGTTTACGTCCGAAATCTTTTACCGTGGAATGACTCATCATGGGAAGGATAAATGCGGTAACTTCCCGTTGCTTTCTGTACACTACTCTCTCTTTCGCATCTTAATAGATCCCTGGGGGCTCCAGCGTGGAGTTGAGGTGAGTGGATTTGAGTAATTAGGTCCTCCGGACTTCACCGAAACTCACTGCAAGAGATAAATACCAGTTCTATCAGGGTTTTTGACCCGATCAGAGACCGGGAAATCCCAATTATCCCTCGTAAAGAAAGACTGTATACTTGAGAATTCTAAATGAGGCAGTAGAGAAAATTTAGTGGACAGCTTCAAATGCTTGGGATGTACTGTAAGCAGTAACTTGAGCTGATGCCAAGGAAGCTCTTAATAGAAAAAGTAGCATCTTCTGCGAACCTCTGAAAAAAGAACCAAGGAAGAGTCTAGTGAAGCACTTTATATGGAGTGTAGCATTGTATGGGGCAGAAATATGGACACCACGGCGAAATGAAGAGAAGCGAATAAAAGCATTTGAAATGTGCACATGGAGAAGAATGGAACGTGTGAAGTGGACAGACAGAGTAAGAAACGATGCTGTGTTGGAAATAGTGGATGAAGAAAGAATGATGCTGAAACTGATCAGGAAGAGGAAAAGGAATTGGTTGGGTCACTGGCTGAGAAGAAACTGACTACTGAAGGATTAACTGGAAGGAATGATGAACGGGAGAAGAGTTTGGGGTAGAAGGTATCAAATGATAGACGACATTAAGATAAATGGATCATATGAGAAAATGAAGAGGAAAGCAGCAAATAGGAAAGATTGGACAAAGCTGGATTTAAAATGAAAGACTGCCTTTGGGCAGAACACTAAATGATGTTGATGATGATGATAATAATAATAATAATAATAATAATAATAATAATAATAATAATAATAATTTCTGAGAAAGTTTTTCTATGAAAATCTTCGCTTAAAACTATGTTGTGTTAAATAAGAGAAAATTAAATTCTTTTCTTTTTAAATTAATACCAAATTTCACATTACTATGTTCTACATTCTACTCTACAACTTAGGCCAGAGAGTCGCACTAATGTAATGCGAGAGAAACCCCCTTTCTCTCGGATTGAGCAACAGTGATCTAAGGCATGATACCTTAGACTAGCTTCACAGAATGAGCACTGTTTCATCATCATGAATTTGGAGAGCTACAGTTGATATCGAAATCCGGTTCCACGAGTTAGCTATGACGACTAACCACATATTCCCTGCGTACCGGTTAGGTGATTGTTCAATTCTGCTGAGGCGTGTGGACTTTTTTAGTGGTTTATTTTACCACTCTTTATCAACATCTACGGTTATCTAGCGTCTGAATGATATGAAGGTGATAATTCAGCGAAATGATTCCAGGACCCAGCACCGAAAATTACCTAGCATTATTCTGCTCTTCATGAGTTGAGGAAAAACCCCGAAAAAACCTCAACCAGGTAACTTGTCCCAACATGTGGATTTGAGACCAGCAGTCATCAGATAGAGCTTGCCCGTTTGTAGGCTGTCGAGCACAGAATTAATTTAAATTGTTAGGATATTTATTTACAGTATTGGGAGTGGAACCACAGTCCAGTATATACAGTCACGAAGCTCAATACGTGGTAAATATGCATCCATAGATAGTTGTTAGCCACTAGGATCGCTAATATCGCCTCATTACAGACAATGCGAAATACTACCGGCACTGTCTATTGTTCCTAGCACCCTCACAACTCAAGCTTTTTGACTATATACTAGACTGTGGTGGAACTCTACGCCAGTGTGTATGAGAGAAAAAGAGAGACAGACAGACAGAGAGATAGAGACAGAGACTGAGAGTAGTGTCACAGTCTAGTATATACAGTCACGAAGCTCAATACGTATTGAATATTCATCCCTGGATAGTTGCTAACCACTAGAATCACTACTATCTCCTCATTACAGACAATGCGAAATAGTACCGGCACAGTCTTTTGTTCCTAGCACCCTCACAACTCAAGCTTCGTGACTGTATATACTAGACTTTGGTAGTGTCTTATTTTGTTGAAGTTATGCGAATATGTGAGTAAAGTGGAAGAATTTTTTGACATGTGCTGGAAGGTGGGAGAATTGAGGAGGGTCATATTTAAATGTTGGAAGATTTTTGTGAGTGAAAGGAATATATGCGAATGCGGAAGAATGTGTGTATATGTATGAGTGAATGGCGCATATGTAGAAGTAAGAGGGTGATATTTTATACGTGTAATTACGAAGTAGAGCAAGTTCTCATGGTTGTTTCATTTGAGATTGTGAGTATGTGCATAAATGGTAGTTAGTTTGTTCTGTTTAAGTGTGCTGTGTATACAACTTCTTTAAGTACTGCATGCACTTCGTAAAGTCCTTTTTGCATTACTGTGTTAGATTTCCTCGCAGTAAGCTTCCATTTACGGTAACACTACGATACAAAGTTGTCTCCTAAATTTGTATAATTACACGCTTGAAAGCTCTGTGACGTGTAAGAATAATTAATTAATTTTGATATGGAAATAGCTCTTGGGGTTTTTAAATATGAATTCATTCTTTGCTGAAACTACAAAAGTAGGCTTGACTTGTTTAATTTTCAAATCAGTGATATTGGTTTTTAAGAAGCCTGTTCCTAACTTTTATTATATAATAAAATTGGAAATCGATAGTATTGCATTAATGTTTTACTGTCCTTATTAATATTTATAACCCACAAAATTAATTTTCTTCGCTTTCACTTCACTTTCAGATACCTTTCTAATATAGTAATTAATTCTATTAATTTTCTGTATAGTACAATAGGTTGCATTTTATAGACTTCAAACAAAAATAAATTGAGATACTGAATTCGCACAGCAGGGCTTCCAGTCTCCGATGGTGTAACTTGTAATGTCTGAATACAAATATGTCAGATATTTGTTATTTTTAGAGTCTTCTAAATTAGCAGTCTCATTTTGCTCATAGTAGAAAATAAATGTAATAGCAATGTCAAATTATTCCACAATAATGTACATGAAATACATAGTGGTCCAAAAGTCACTATTCATTTGTTCTTGTACAGAGCCATACTATAATTTTCAAATTACTTACTGTCCATAGTGATTTACATAGAGTTCAGTACTAAGCATATTCAGATTGCCTTCACTCCTTATCTTTTGCAGTAGTATTTCTAATTTTATTTCCACAGGCGTATTTCAATGTAATGATTAAGATTGTGAATAAAATAATTGACATAACATTTAAGTTTAGAAAATGCCATTAAAATTATAAAGAGGTTTTACCAGCAGAGCAGATTCAACAGTCCTTTCAAAGGATGCATAAGACAAATTTTTAACACTGTCTGGTAGACAATTAAAAAGTTCAACAATACATATTCATAACTATTCGGAGACCTAGTACACTTACATCAATTAATTAATTAATTGTGCTTCGAGTTCATTAATGATGAACTGGAGGTCACAGAATAAAGATTAATATTTATTTTATTTTTACACACAGATTGGCATCGTCATATTGATAGCCGTTCAAATCTTAGATTTAAAATATCGGCATCCTAATCAATTCAAATGAACAAAAAAGAAAATATAAATTAATGTTAGAAATATGCGTAATAAAGTAAAAAAATATATAATGATCTGCAACAAAATGTGATAGCTATCAATACGATAAGAATTTTTTGAAAAAAAAAAATAAAAAAAAATAATAATAATAATAATAATAATAATAATAATAATAATAATAATGATTTATTTTAGCTGGCAGAGTTAAGGCCGTAAGAACTTCTCTTCCACTCAACCAGCAAAAAGTGTATATACATATGCATGAACTTACAAAGAATTCAACAATTTGATTAAATGAGAGTTACATGTATACAAGAGTTATATACGAATTAAACAACAAAATACTATGAACTATTAATTACACTGAAATAAACTGTGTAGCAGAATTAAGCTAAAATACATAGAATGTTAATATATTTCAAAAGATATTAGATAATAGAAAGAGATTATTATGAGACAATTTTGAAAATACAGCACTATCAGGATGATGTCTAAAGAATGAAGTAACAATGTAGTCAGCGATAGTTTAAATCAGTAAGATTGGAGTGAAATGCTAATAAGGTAATCTTTTAAGCTGTTTTTAAGGGTGTTTATTGTCTTGCAGCCCCTAATACTTTGTGACAAGGAATTCCATTGACTCGAGGTGGATACAGTAAAAGATGATGAATAACAAGATGTTCTATGAAGAGGTATACTTAGCGTGCCACAGATAAGTGATCTGGTATTTACGTCGTGGTTAGAGTATAGATAGTAGAAACGAGACGAAAGGTAATTTGGTGTTGAGGTGTGCAGAATTCGATAGAGTAAAGACAAAGAGTGTAGAGCTCTGCGTTCTTTAAGTCGGAGCCACGAAAGACTTGCGAAGGACGGTGATATGTGATCATGTCGTCGGATGTTGCACACGTATCTGACGCACATATTCTGAGCTCGCTGTAACTTGACTGACAATTCAGAACTTAGGTCACTTAACAAAACGTCACAATAATCGAAGTGCGGCATTACTAAGGTTTGTACTAGGGTAAGTTTTAGTTGCTGGGGCAAGAAGTTTCTCAAGCGACTCAAACAGTGAATGGAGGAACAGATTTTTTTTATCGTTTCTTTAACTTGAAAATTCCAACTTAGATCATGATCAAAAAAGAAGCCAAGATTTTTTACGACAGATGAATAAGGGATTAGCGTGTTGTTAAGGGTAACAACTGAAAGATTACTGTTATTAAGGGAGTTAACTAAACGCTTATGTCCAATAATTATAGCTTGATTCTTACTTGGGTTAAGTGCGAGTCCGAAATTGGCCGCCCAAGTGGAGACAGTGGCTAGGTCACAATTTAACTTGTCAATCGATTCATTGATCGTATTGGTTCTGGAATGTATGTAAAGTTGTAGGTCGTCGGCATAGAGGTGATATCGGCAATACTGTAAGTTCTTTGATACGTCATTAATGTAGATAGAGAAGAGTAGTGGTCCTAATACGGAGCTCTGCGGCACTCCCGCCTTTGTGTATCGCCATTGGGAGAATTGATTATCAAGTGAAACACACTGTTGGCGGTCCCGTAGGTAGGAGTCCATCCAGCTCAAGGTATTGTCTAACAGGTGCAAAGTCTTCATCTTTGCAAGAAGCAAGTCGATATCAACAGAACTAAAGGCATTGCTGAAATCGAGAAGAGTTAGTGCCGTTACTTCACCCCTATCCATAGCTTCACGGATGTCCTCAGTCACTTTAAGTAGGGCTGTAGTAGTGCTGTGTCCATGCCTAAAACCCGATTGATAGTCATCAAGGAGTTTGTGTTCGTCGAGATAGTTCGTAAGTTGTCCGTGTACAATATGTTCTAATGCTTTTGAAAGAGTGGGAAGAATTGATATCGGTCTGTATTGGTTTACTGTAGAATGTGTGTTAGATTTAGGTAAAGGTTTCACTAATGCCATTTTCCAGAGTGAGGGGTAGGACCCAGTCATAATAGATGCATTGAATATATGGGTGACGGTCGGCAGGATCACATCTATTATTTTATACAGGAGAGTGATATTTATATTGTCTATACCTTGGGCTTTAGATTTCATACGTCGCAGCGTCTTCATTACGTCAGTCGGGTTAATGTATTTAAAGAAGAATTTATCCCACACAGATTGGGGGTAAGATCTGAGAAATTCAAGAGTCTCTTGTTTATGTAATGGTTCAGGTGGAGTAGTGACGAAATGTTCATTTAGACTATTGAGTGACAAGTTGATGTTATCTACCCGAGGCTTTGCTTTTGTTAGACCCAGGTTATTAAGGTTACGCCACAATTCTTTCGCACTGACCGAAGGTAGAATAAGGGAATGTGCATGGCGTAATTTAGCATTTCTTACTGCTTGATTACATTTATTTCTTAAAACTTTGTAAGTATTAAAATCTAATTCGTCCTTGCCCCGTCTGTATTTACGATAAGCAGTGTCTCTGTCTGTCATGAGTAATTTTATGGTATCGCACATCCAAGGCGCAGGGCGTCTACGAACTCGTCTGGTTTTCAAGGGTGCGTGTTTATCGTATAACTGAATTACTAATATACAGTGATATATTTTAAAGATGAATAGAGATGGTGATTGATGATGTTCAATGAAGATTTCAAAATGTATGATGCAATTGTTTGAAGATTCTTTTCAGGAACCATTAATTTTTTGAGAATCTCCAATGTAAATTCGGCAGTTGTTTCTCGCGCACCAAACATAAGCCCAATGACATCCCAATCTTTAGTATTATATTTATAAGTGCGATCATCACAGCATGGAAGATAAATAGCGCACTTCTCCTCATGTACTTCTTTGGTTGATCTCCATTAATTTCAAACCTAATTCTTGGGCCAAGAATGACACCAGTTTTTCATTTCGGTCAATAATTATTATGCCAGTACGCCGTGTAGATCCTTCCGTAGAAAGACATTGAACTTCCTCATATACTTCGTATTCATCATGTTCCCTTAATCTGTTAGCAATTATTGAGCGGACTGTGTTATGTCTGTCAATTCGCAGTAATTCGCCCTGAGGGCAGAAACCTAGCACGTGGGGCAACTACTTAAAATAAAGAATGGTGGGGAAAAAAAGAACCCCAAGTTTAATAGACTGGTTTAAAGAAAGTTTTGGATGACACTACATAAATGATTCTCATCTATCTTCTTTGTAAGATAAATACCTTTTTGGTATAAAAAGGTTTCCCCATGGAAGGACTCCATAATTAATGTGGCCATGTTATAGACATAATAAATTAACATAGCTTATGAGAATTTTAATCTATATTATTTCTAAGACGCACAGCATTATTATGCCTGTGCCTATTTTATTAGGAATATAATCAATATCTATTTGGCACTCTAAATTAAGCTGAAATTATGTACTTAGAAATCTAGCAGAGGTTTCTTGATGAAGGTTAGATCGATTAAAACTAAACTTTGTTATTATTATTATTATTATTATTATTATTATTATTATTATTAAGACTCAGATGTATTGCAACATTCGTTGACTCAAGTTTTTTAATGGATGAATCATTGGAATCATCAGCAGAATGTTAGAGCTGAGGCATCCATCTTACAAAGGGTGTTAACAAAAGTATCCAATATTTTAGGAGGTGGTAATATGCATAAAAATAAGGAAATAATGTCTAATAAACATGCGTCCTACGACACATACTTTCTGAGATCTGAACACTTGTTCATAGGAGGTGCTCAATGTGACGTCCATTCATTGCAATGCATTCCTCTGCCCCTCAATGTAAGGAATCACTCTTTGAAATTTGTTTTAATACGTTAATAAGAAAGTCCTGATACGATCCCCAGTTAATATCTGTGGTAGCACGTATGGCGCTATTAATATATCACCAAGAATGCCCGCCCATAAGTTGATTGATGCCTTGTTTCTTCAACTGCATGGGGATTTTCGTTAGCCTACACATGATAATTACGAAAATTCACAATACCATCTCTGCTGAACCCCGCTCATATCCGCAACCAGACTTTTGTTTTCAGTATTTCTTACGACGTATCACTATTCTATGCCAAGGGTGTCAACTACGATATGATTATCTGGTAGTCTGCTGTATTGTAGGGGAAATTGAGAAAATACTTAAGGTAAGTAACAACATAATATGAGAGAGTACTTATAATTTAGAGATTCCCTTTACAATATAGATACCCTAATTCTCCAAAACCGTAGCCAACCCAACATTTTCATTACTATATTCGTGTTGAGTATCCAACAATCCTTAAGTGTAGATAGATAGAAGATTTTAAATTTATTGACCAGAGAATCCAACATAATCACAAAGGATGAAAACATAAAAGTAAAGCTTTTGAAATATGTAATAACCAGGCTTCGAGACTTCGGACCCGATAGAGCAATTCAGTGGGAAATCCGCATAACTGCGTACTGAGTGTAGTGGCAAAGAGTATAGTGGGTGGGGGTACTGTAGAATGAAAGACAACAAATACGCAAAGGAAAACGCTCTGGATTTGAAGATTCTGACGAATAATTTGGTTTTCATACAAATCTATTTTCAAACTGTGTCTGAAACTATTATACGGTTATAAAAGTCAGAGCAAGAGATGCCAGAAGCCCTCAAATTAGTTTCGGAAATGACACAGGGAATTAATGAGACACCAAGTACACCGGTTACTGAACGTGTAAAATAGACGTGGAAATCAATTTTATGTAAAAATAACGGATATGGATCACTGTGTAATATAAACAGCAAATTAGTAGACATAGAGTCACCCGAGAATAAAGGACTGTCTCTTAGAGACTGCAATGATGTTAGGTTTTTTTTTTCGTTTACTCCTATCACGTCATGCGACGTAGAGCGTAGCTTTTCACAGTACAAACTGTGTTTGGCAGATAACCGAAAAAGATTTACGTTTGAGACGACCAATAGGATAAATTAAGAAATTAAAATTGCTACATGTTTATTTCCACCATTAACACTGTGTATAATTAAACACAAATGCTTATAAAAGACAGGAAAATAAATGCCTTTCACATTCTTTTGACGTTGTCATTGTGTAACGTATATTTACTTTCAGAATGTACATATGTGTTTGTTCCCCCATACTAGCGTACTCTATTCTAAATAGCAACGTTGTTACCTCAACACATCTCTACCTTTCACTATCTGCAGCGAGTCAACAACGTATAGTACATGCACAGTAAATTTATTTTATAGGGTCCCAAGTCTCGAAGCCTGGTAATAACTTATCAGGTCGAAACAGTCTAAAACTTTATGCATACAATAAAGAAGAAGAAGAAGAAGAACATTATTTCCGATACTGGAATTAGTCAAAATACAAAGGGATTAAATTAATCCTCTGCTATGAAAATGGCGACTACTTTTTCGGCATTGAAACTTATTGATTCCGGCCCCTAAGCGCACTTCTACTTTTAAAAAGTACTCGCAGATGGAAGGAAGCAGTTAAAGTCCCATAGCCAGTTCCAGATTACTGCCATTGATTTACAGTCCGCTGATGTGCAGGGGACGGAAAGAAAGTGTGGGAATAATGGGAACGGTCACACATGATCTACACAGTTCAGCGGCTCCCCTATGTCTTCTTTAGATATGCACCCCTGATGTTTATCCCCTGAATTCTTCACTGATAGCTCATACTTCAATCCATTGTCTGAAGAGAGTTACATTCTTTCAGGCTGATTTCTCGGAAATAAAATAACAATCCTATATCCCAAACATCATAAAATATGTGAAAGCTTGTCCTGTAAAAGTTCATTGGCATTTAGAAGTAGGAAGAAATCAACACATTCACCCCAAGTATAAGTTGTGTAAGTTCAGTAAATGCATTTACATAAAATGTTCTCATATTAAGAATCTGTAATACAATTTCACAAGACAAAAATTTGTAACATTTAATATATGGGTCTAATCTTACGTTACAGGAAATCAACCGCAGCTTAAGAACATATCGTAGGCCTATATGTAATTTAAATTTCTCAACAAAGCAGGATTTCAAATGAGTGAAACAGATAGTCCGAATCTGGATAAAATGTAATACAAGTTCATATTGATCGTGACACAATACTATGTTTAGGAACTACTATAAATTGAAGATAAATCTGAGACTATAATGACACTCTATGAAGTGTTGCAAATAATTCCTTTACCAGATGTCTCACAATAACTTCTTATTTTGATGCAGATTTTGAATAATTTCTCAGCTTTCCGCTTTAAAAAATAGCTGTTTTGATGTTGTAAAATGTCGCTCTATCACTATAACATTCAAATAAATTTTATATACAGCACAATAAGCATTTTCTTCGTAGGTTATAAAGTTTCGTTGATTTCAATCATTGGAGACAGGGATTTGCCTACTGTCCTCTCTCCCTATTTCTCTCTTTTTTATATCACACGCACATAGTTATATTTAATTTTTATACATACATTTCATTTTTCTTTTCTTTTCTCCCTATGAGGCCGGGAGGGGAACATCCCTATGCACTCTGACCTGAGGTCTATTGTGCGTCCCTGGGATGAGTTGCAAGCCCACCGACCGCACCTACTCCGTACCGACCTAACCGCTAACACCTTGACGATCAGTCTCGCTATCTTTCCAAATCCATGTACCATTCCTCTACAACAGCCCCCACATTCCCCCCTCAAACGGTGTGAGGTGTAAGCCCCCTCTCCCGTCGGAAGGGGAGTGGGTTCCGATGTTGGCCACCAGCTACCATGCTTGATCTATTCACGGAGTCAGGCAGAGAGAGTCAGCGGCTTCGGAGGCGCGATTTGAAACCAAGTAAGACAACTAGCAAGATAAGGAAAGGATGATAAGGGAGGAAAGGAAGTGGCAAGAATGAATGGGATTCCATACACTTGATAATGTTACCTGATATTCATCCATAGGAGTGAGGGAAAACCCCCGAAAAAAACCTCACCCAGGCAATTCGTCCCAACCCCGGTCCGCTGGGTTCGGGAGCGAAGGCGCTATCACGAGACCACAGCGGTGGACACACATGCATTTCTTACTTCTCTTTACTTTTATGAAGTGCGTATTCTATTTTCCAGATTTGGTTACGCTTCGGCGAATTTCATCGTAATTAAAAAAAAGCGAATGAACTTATTTTTGTTTGAAGTAACTACGGAAATGATGAGGGCAAGTACTACGTTTTTATTATTTTCGTCCATGGTAAAATGCTAATGTTTACTCCACTTCTAGGCTTTTGTATTTTTTGTCCAGAGGAAGTATTCTTCTTTTAGGGAAAAACTCTTCTTTTTTCACTGACTTACAGTACCTACTTGTGGACTAGGAAAAATACTCGTCTCTAACGCAGAAAAGGTCTAAGAATCCTTCGGTTTGTGCACCTTAACCTATGCTTTCATGGTCGCACGGTGAAGCTAAACGAAGTTAATGGGTAGAAGACTTTTCACGGTGGTTGAAACATGACCTTGGATGCGCAGTGAACAAAAATGCGTCTACTCCGTAAGATTCCCAAGTGCTGCCGCCCACGTTACCTGCGCGAAGGGACAAGGTCGTTGTTCAACTACGGTGGAACGGCTTCTACACTTCGGTGACTTCCACCGTAACTAAGGAAACGGTTTTTATGCAATTTTTGCTCCAAAGTAACTATGGAAACATTAAAGGGAAAATACTCCGTTTCTATTAATATTATTTTTATTAGGCCTATTTTTTGCTAATGTCAGGTACTTTACTGTTCGTCATTCACCCATATGGAATGAATGGTGTAGATCAATTTACTGACAAGTCGTTGCCCAGGGTGCGCTATAGGAGGCTGGTCTACGCTTCTCCCGTGATGGGATGATGATGGAGATTTTGAGATGCCACAGGGGAACCGGAGCTCCCGAAGAAAACCCCTGTGTTGTCTGAACCACGAGCTTTCCCAACGAAAGTTATAAATCGAGGATACGCTAGGGATCGAACCCGGGTTCAGCACTTTAGTTACTACACTACAGTGGCGGCCGTTTCATTAATATCATTTGATGAATTTATTTATACACGCTTAACATATATGGTCGTACTGCCTGTGCAGGATATTTGAGAAAATCAGTAGACCGTTCACTGGGTGTCGAGTTTCTAGTTTCAGTGTATGTTACAGGTGGTGTGTATTCATGTAACTGATTTAGATTTTGTTTTGATGTTTGCTATATTCGTGATTAATGCGGTGATGAATCATGGTATGTAAATTTCGAATCCTGCGTTTGTGACTGAGAGAAACCATGAGAAACCCAGTGATTGGCCGGCCACTGAATTTCAAATCAAGACCTTCCGAATGCAGACGTTACCGTCTGAACTCCCTCGCTCAGTTTTTTTATTATTTTGGTCAACGGCAAAATACCTCTGATTGAGGTTCTAGCTGATATGTGTATCATCTATTATCAGGCAGTACATCTCACTTGACGATATGTGTCAGAGGAAGAACAATTGTTTGTATGCATCTGAAGTCTGATTAGTGGAATATGTAGCTAATCGACGATGTATGCATTGGAGGGGGAAAGGAACTGGCCACCCTATCGCATTATCTCCTGGCCTAGTTGCCTCATGGGTGATGCCTTATTGGTGCTATTTATGAGGTTCAAATCTGTCTTCGGACAGTTGACTAAACAACAACGGTAAAATACTACTTTTTACTCAATTACAGCCTAATTGTATTTTATATCCCGTGGAAATACTCTACTTTTAGGAATATAATCGTTTTTTAGTTAGACCTACTGATTTATAGTACTAATTTTTTGGTACAGCTAAAATACTCGTCTCTAACGCAAAAAAGGCTTAAGGATCTCCCCAGATTGTACACTTTAACCTTACGTTGAATGTCGCATGGTGAAAGTAAACGAAGTTTCTTGCGATATTTTCTTATGAATATATTATTATTGTTAGTTTACTATTAGCATTATTACAATAATAATCATTCGTTTACACATTTTGCTATAATCATTACAAATTTAAAGAGACAATAGATTCGCAGTGTATCTTTTCCGATAGTAATGTTGGTACTACTTCTGTTAATGAAATCAACTGTGACAGCAGTGATTTCGATATTCTTGACGAGGATGATGATAACATCGTAATATTAATATTATAAAAAAATAATTTAAGGACTTTAATACAAATATAGCTAAAGTGAGCACGCATAGCTACAGTTAAATACTAGATTGCGTGTAAGTCAGTTAACTGAATGTCGCATATCAAAAGGTTTACTTGCTGTATCTCGAGATAAAATTTTTTTCGCAATGAATAATGACTTGATAAAGGTACGGAACACTGAACTGGACTGCGAATCTTGCCTAAATAATATGAGCTGTCCAAAACTGTTTCTCTACTTTCCTTCAATTCCTCTTCTTTCCCTTTCTCAGAACCTTTCTGATCCCTCGTCACAGGTTGGGTCCTATTGTTTCCCAGGTTCATTGTTGTAATTGCAGGAACTCTCCACAGGAAGATTGGTTTCATAGGTAGATTAAATCATCATCATTGATTTCGAAATAAACAATATAACACTAGAGGCACTCGAAATATTAATATCGGTGTCCCACAGGGAACTGTCCTAGGTCCAATATTAATGATTTATTGGCAATTAATTTAAATAAATTCAATGCTGAGATATATTCGTATTCAGATAACACGGTTGTTATTTTTTTAGGTAAAACTTGGGATGATACCTACTTTAATGCAAACAATGGCATCACATTGATTAAAAATTGGTTTTATTCCAACATACTTGTCTTAAATCAATCTAAAACTACTGTTGTACCATTTTCGTTAACATCTGTTGGTATGAAATCTCCTGATTTGCTCTCGTGTTTAAAAATTCATACATCCAATTGTTCTTCTAATAGTTGTAACTGTCCTATTCTAAATGAATCTCCTCAAGTTAAATATATTGGAATAATAATCGACCAACATTTACGTTGGGATAAACATGTTCTTTTTCTGTGCAATAGATTAAGAAAAATTATTCACTATTTTGTCATCCTACGAAATTACTTGACTGTCCATAATTTACGACTAATTTATCTCGCATTAGTACGGCTATATTACAATACGGCATTATAGGATGGGGTAGTGCTTATAGTACCTCCCTCATGCCAATAACCCTGCTACAGAAAAGAATATCGCTTATATGGTACTTAGATATAGGCCTACTACTTATTTCTCGCTATTCTGTAGTTAAGGCAATATAATTGTGTTTTAAGTTTAGTGTTTTGTAAGATTTTTAGTTGGACAATACAATTTATAAGATATGCCTATTATTGCGTATTATGGTCATTTGGCAGTCCTCAGTTCATGAAACAAAGAATATAAAATGGAGGTGATAAAGTTTGAGATTAGAGTCCTTCTACGGCACTACTGGAAACAAGATCATAAAGTCGCTGCCGCGGGTCAAAAATATGTATATCAAGTAAGAAGGTGTCGTTAGTAAGCATGTAGCACATCAATGGTTCCAGCGTTTCAATAATGATGAAGGAGACATTGAAGATTTACAGTGTTCTGGAAGACTTGAGGTATGGAATATTGAGAATATACGCAGAGTCTTGGAAGAAAATCCACAACACGTTACTTGTAGGTTGACAGAAGAACTTGGTACTTCAAAAGATACAATACATCGCCACATTAAGGCGCTTAGGAAGTCATACAGAAGTTGCATGTCTGTACCTCATGAATAAGCACGCAGAGTGGATATCTGTTGTCAGCTTTTTTTAGTTTTGCCTATCCCTATTAAAATTTATCTTTTATTGCATATAAGCTTCGGTGTGTTGTGGGTCTCCATCACCACGGCATGCCGCGTCCTCAGGTTGCGGATAGAGGAGACGGCCTCCAGATATGGAGGGTAGCTGCGAATATATTGAATGAGCAGTCGCTGACAGCCGATAAGAGATAGTCCTCCAGCTTGGGGGTTGGGTGAAGGACTAACAACCCATCACCGTAAAAAAGAGCTTGTTAAACATAAAAATAACATAAAAATAGAGTGTTAGTTGGAAGATCTGAGGGGAAAAGACCTTTGGGAAAGCCAAGGCGTAGATAGAAGGACAATATTAAAATATATTTGAGGAAGGTAAGATATGACGGTAGGGACTGAATTAATCTTGCTCTGGATAGGGACCGATGGCGGGCTTATGTGAGGGCGGCAATGAACCTCGGGTTCCTTAAAAACCATTTGTAAGTTGTTTTGTAAGTTGTATGTATATAAGCTTCCTAACCCTTAAGCTTGGCGAATTTTCAAATCCACACCGGCTGACTACACTAAGGTTCTTTGCGTACCCAGGTTTCGAAGAGGCAACCCCTCTCGTTCCTAGGCCAGCTCCCCCCGTGCGTCGCTAGCCGGCGTTCGAGGAATGCTATGGAATGACGGATTTGGAGAAATGTTGACGGAATTATGTAGATGCCTAGTATGGGGAAGCGGGAGAACCCCCAGACAAACCCCAACTGCGACCTTGTCCGCCATAAGTGTCACTATGGATTTTTCAATGAAATGCGGTAATTGAATGAGTGCTATTCCTATTGTTCAACTTATACAAACAGATACAGAATAAATAGATATAAACACACAGTACCAGAGTGCGGAAAGACTGCTGTACTGCAACGTGAATTATTGACTCGTAACTTGCTCTCCGTACCAAGCGAAGCTAGTATTATCAACGTACACCTATCTAACTTGTATTCCAAAATAACCAAACGCAGAACTCTACTTATGAGACATTATCTATATAATATTGCATATCATGAAATAGGCTTCGTATTGTGTGTAAACAGAACGGTTCTGCAAATTTCTTATATTTTCTCTCAGAAGACAGGAAAAGTAATAGAAATGTATTTATAGATGATGCGACGCTATATATATTGGAGAATATCATTTTTAAATTATGAAGTCTTCCTATTGGACAAAGCCAAAGGACTATCGTACGGCATAACAACAGTTATGACGCGTCAGCTTAGCAAGAAAGCAGAAGCGACAGGAAAGGCAAGGAAAATAAGACAGAGAGATCGGTAAACAAAAGAGACGGCTGGACTCGACAAGGAGGGGAAGTGAAGAGGATGGAGAGTACAGCATTCTTTTGATCTGACAAAATGCCGACGCGGCGGCCATATTTACTCCAGAGGAGACTCAGTACAACGTACAAGACTTGCATAGGAATGCAGGTTTGTGATATTGCACTGTTATCTTGAAGAATGCCGTGTTGTTGTGCAGTTAACTGCTCTCAAAAAAAATGCTGCTTTAGGAAGACATTGATATGAATTATAATTTAACTGAAAATATAAATCTTGGCTTGAGTGAAGAACAAGCTCTTTACTATTTGTTGGACTCAGTTTTGTTCAAAATAAAACAAAATAAGTCATACAGTATTTGTGAAAACTGTTTTTCATCTCTAATAACTGATAACAGGCATGAATCTATAAATTTTATTAGCAAATTAGTGACTCTCAAGTCATACAAGGAATTGTCACTTGTATACCTTTGTAAATCTGCGTTTGATATAACCCTAAATGCAGAAAATTTTTTCAGAAACAAAACTGAAACGTTGGTAGAAAATAAGTTGACACTAAAGATTTGACATCTTTATTCTTTGACATTTCAACTTATACGTTCCCAATTTGTCATCATATTTTTGAAAAAGTCTTATCACTGTATTTTAGAATGTTAAGAAAATTATCTGTTACAGCAAATGCATTACAACAATGTGCTAAATGTTGCAGTCGAAGTGTTGGTATGAGAATTGCTGCTTTTATCCCTATTGAAATGGACGTAACATAAATAATATAGTGTTATCTCTAATGAGTCATTTCGTTTTGACAATAATGTTTATTAATCCATATCTCCTGTATTCAATAAATCACAACATGTATGATATCGCCTTTAATGACCTTCGTTCTAGTTATGTGCCAACAAGGAGTAAATATGACTGCCGCCGCCGAGAATACGGTAATCTACATTTCTAGAAGTTTAGAAGATGGGAGCGAGCCTTCATCTAGCGGTGTGTTGATAAGAGGAAATCAAGGACAGAAGAATTATAGTTTAAGAAACTGATGTTTAAAGAAGGGAAGCATAAAGAGAAAGACAAAAAAATGATGCAGGAGAAAGGGCACAAACGGCAATAGTGAGGAAGAGTAAATATTGGGTGAGGAATGGTGATTAAAGTGAAAAAAGAATAGTGAAATGAAGAGTCATAATACTAAGTGTGAAGTAAAGTGAAAATTTAGTAGTAGATATATGGAAATTGACAGCATAAAGAAAATCAAAATGTGTTATAATCAAGGGTCTTCTTCTTCTTCTTGTTCTTCTTGTTCTTCTTGTTGATAATGTTGGACGTCTGCGGTCATCTCCTCAACTTCCCACTGATTTCTTATGTCTTCGCTCACCTGTCAGTGATCGTAGAAATCTCATTTGTGATGCGTTGATTCTCTTTATTTCCTTTTGCCGCAGTGTCTAACATTCACTGCCATATAACAGAGCTGGTTTTGATATTACGTTGTGAAATCGGATTTGGACCTCTTTTCGCACTTGCTTTCCAAAGTTCCTTCTCAAGATACCATTTAATTGATTGTATTTCAATATATTTTTATTTATGTCTTTTTGATAATTATAGAATGAAATATGACTTCCTAAATATACAAAATTTGTCACTTGTTCTATTATTTTGTTATCAACCACTATTTTTGCTCGTATAAGGTTTTTGCCAGAAACTGCCATTACTTTTGTCTTTTCGGTTGATATTTTCATATTGTATTCTTTTAAAACCATATGTAGTTTAAAAACATAGCGTTGTAATTCGTCTTCAGTCTCTGCAAACAAAACTTGATCATCTGCATATATATTGTTGTATTTAGTCTTGTGTGTTCCTCAATTTGTATGCCTTGTCGTGCTACTTCATTCCATTCTTGAATTGCTTTGTCTAAGTATATAACAGTCAAGGGTAAGAAACAAAAGTAGTGTAGAGAAAAATATAGTGAAAGTGTACAGAAGATAAACAGTGCATTGAACAAAGGTAAAGTTTAGTGGAGCATGAATAACATACGGGCTTTATTCGAAGTGATGTAGATGATTGGAAAGGAAATGGAGAAGGTGCTGTTGTGGGCAGATGAGTTAGGTAAAATTAGGTTTGTTTCAATGTACAAATAGGACAGAGAAGAGTGGATGAACTGTTTGGTAGGTTATGGGCATAATAGTATGAATAGCAAAAGTACACATCTATGATGAGATAAATAGTTTGTTTTTGTTTGTTTTCTGTTTGTTTAATTGTTTGTCAATTTTCCTATTCTGTTAACTTCCATTGTTTGTTTGTTTGTTTGTTTGTCATTTTTCTTAATCTGTTATCTTTCATTGTCTGTTTATTCTTTTTTGTTTCGTATGCATTGTCTAATGGCAGCCTCTAATTTGAGGAAGCTCTGGTAAATAAATAAATATAGAAGGCTATGGAGAGCCCATATACAGTACATAAATGTGATGGCGAACCATAGCCACTACGCATGATGTAGAAATAAATATATGAATATTAATATGAATAAAGTCTCCCTATTGTTCAATATAATAAAAGCGCACTGTGTTGTAGTATTTTTAGTTGAAAAAGTTTACATCGCAATTAAATACTTACATACTCACGTTCTAATAATAATTACAGGAAAATTAATTTCCAAGCAGAAATAATTATACCCTCAAACCAAATTAATCTGCTTCTAATGTTCATTCTTCTTGGAAATAAACAAAATTACGTAGCATAGAATAATATAAACGAGTGAAGGAATGTATTTGCATTATTCTGCACGATAATTAAGACCCTAAGGGCTACATTACAACGAAGTCTATATTTTCAATATATAAGATGTCGTTAGGAAGAACATTGTTTTACCTAGGATTCTGTAAACGTCAAATCTTTGAAGGTCTCACTGCACCTGGACTTACGTTTAACTTATTTCTCGAAATGATGTAGTGGAAAACATAAGTATAGAAATTTCCCTGAAGGCATAACTAATTGCTCGTCGTCCATGTGATATTATATGTATTTTAGTTGGAAACCTGACGTCGTGCTGACTCAGCGCCACGGAAGATCCATGGCGTTCTGTGTAGGGTTATAAATTGATAATGAACTTCAACTTCTGATAAGTGAAAGCGTTTAAGAAAGAATGTTAAATGTTATGTTTTATTTAACGACTCTCGCAACTGCCGACGTTATATCAGCGTCGCCGGTGTGCCGGAATTTTGTCCCGCAGGAGTTCTTTTACATGCCAGTAAATCTACTGACATGAGCCTGTCACATTTAAGCACACTTAAATATCATCGACCTGGCCCGGGATCGAATCCACAACCTCGGGCATAGAAGGCCAGCGCTATACCAACTGAGCCAACCAGGCCGCCTGTATGTATGTATGTATGTATGTATGTATGTATGTATGTATGTACAGTTGTCAAAATAAAAAGTGGCCTCTCTCCAGAAACAAAGTTCCCTTCGGGTATCTTCGCTACAATTCGGAGACAGGCGATGTTACATGTTGTTGTACCACGTTGCCTGATATCTATAGTTATAATTCAAATGTTCTTTGTGTTACTTAATAGCGTAATGGTAGCGTTCCGGCCTGTTATCCGTGAGGTCCTACGTTCGAACACAACCTAGTGCTTTTTATGTTCTTTTTTGTTTCCTTTTTAAGACAGAGATACGAAATACACATAATTGCTCCTTTCTCTTTTATGATTATTTTAGTAATTAGCATCAGATTCATGAATGTATTATGCCATGACTTTATCATTATTTATTATGACATTATGGCTGCAACTGAAAAGAAAAAAATATTTTATTCTCAACAAAAATCTGTTTCGTGACATATGCAAAACAAATTTACTGGCGTCTGCCTTAGAACATTAAAAAAAATTAATCGTTCAAAAAACAAAACAAAAAAGCCACGATTCAATCAATATATTTGCAGTAGTCTATCTTCCCCACATCTCGATCACATCTTCCAGTCGAGTGGGCATTGACTCGACTAGTCTTTTCAAATAGCGACAGTTCTTAGCCACGACGTTCCAGGCATCCTGGACATACATACATAAGTGTTTTGCCATGGCAGGTCTTTCACTGCACAGTCAGCATTCTCCAATTTTCCTATTTTCTGCCTTCATTTTAGTGTCCGCATATGATTCATTTATCTTAATGTCGTCTATTATTTGATATCTTCTTCTGCCCCGAACTCTTCTCCCGCTCACCATTCCTTCCAGTGCATCCCTCAGTAGGCAGTTTCTTCTCTTTCTAATCAGTTTCACCATCATTCTTGCTTCATCCACTTTTTCCAACACAACTTCATTTCTTATTCTGTCTGTTCACTTCACACGTTACATTTTTCTCCACATCCACATTTCAAATGCTTCTATTCGTTTCTCTTTATTTCATCGTAATGTACACGTTTTTTCCCCATACAGTACCACACTCCACACAAAACACTTCACTGGTCTCTTCCTTAGTTCTTTTTCCAGAGGTCCGCAGAAGTTGCTCCTTTTTCTGTTAAAGCTTCCTTTGCCCATCTTTGCAGTTTTTCTTTTTTCTTGCGTTAACTTCCCATTGCTTTCCGCACACCACTGTCTCTTTCGAATCTTAATAGATCCCAGAGGCCCAAGCGTGGCGGTGAGAGAGTGGATTTGACTAATTGGGCCCTCCGGACTTCACCGAAATTCACCGCAAGGGTTAAATATTAGTTCTATCAGGATTTTTGATCTGATCAGATACCGGGAAATCCCAATTAGCCTTTACCCCCCGCATCCTGGACGAACTTCTACAAATCATCAAAAAATCTTGGAGGGGGACTGGGTCAATTTTTCCGCAAATGTTTCTTTACTTGTGCCCTCGTAGTTCAGTCGGAAGAACGTCGGAATTTAGATGTAAACGTCTCAGTTTCAATTCCTCGTCATTCCTTTTCATGTTATTGTGTTTACAAATAGTAAGTTATAATGTAATAATACAAAAATAAAAAACTAACACCAGTATTATGCAACTGTATTGTTCCAAACATAATATTAAATTTATGTTATTTATGTCGCTAAAGAACGATAACAGAATATAAATGATAACTTGAATATTATTTATATCGCTAACAACGATAACAGAATATAAATAACTTCAATATTATTTATATAGGATCACTAAAGAACGATAACAATATAGGGTAGGGTGGGGCTACTTGAATCAATTTTACTTCAGTCTCAATTCACAGCTATAGAATTCCCATTTTCAAAATTGGAACATCATTTTACATTGCAGTGAGGTTTTTTTCTATTAAGAAATAGCAAATCTAGTTTTCATACGCGAGTATATTCCAAGATAAACAAGATATTATAGAACATGTCAAAACATTGATTTTCTCAAAAGGTGGGGTAATTTGGATCAGTAGTGGGGCTATTTGGATTGCATGTTTTGTTGCAACATTGTACTGAAATGCAAACCCACAATGTTATAAACTAATAAAATCATAATAATATAAAAATATTATAAACTCAGAACATGAAACTGCTTATAATATAGGCGAACTAAACACATTTTCCAAAAGTAAATTGTTTTCGTCCGGCTGCTCCTACGCACATTTCATGGTATCAGGTTTTGCATGACTGGCATCTTATCCAGTCACCTTTTGTGAAAGAATTCTTATAAAAATAATTGACCCCGCAAAAACCACATGGTTCACTGTCATCTTCGGTCGTTTCTTGTGATGATTCTTCATCTGAACTGCTGGTTTTTTTTTTTTTTTTTTTTTTTTGCAAACTATCTTCTTGCCTTTTGTGGATTGGTTTCTTGATTCCTTAACAGGTGTGCTCTTCTCTAATTGTAACTTTCTGTTCGCTCAGGTTTTCTCAATATTTTCAGATGTCAGATAAGAAGCAGCTTGCTTTTGTCTATTTACATTTTTTTACTACTACTTTGGTAGGAGTGGGGAGTAATGTTGAGAAGTCTGATTCAGCAAGTGATGATTTTATTGGTATTTCGTCATCAGTTTGAGAACTGGGCTCGTTTAGATGGGTGTTCTGATTAACATTAGAGGTTCCGAGAAGTGGACTGTCTTCATTGTTGACAGCAGTAGGGGAGAGTCGGGTAGTATCGGACATCGGGTAATATCGGACAGTGACTTTCTTTCATCTACCACACGATGATAGTACCTGATTGACATGGTCACGTTTCTGTGATGTCGCATAGAGAAACGTAACCATGTTATTCAGGTACTGCCATATGGTGGTAGATGAAATAAACGCTCTGTCCGATATTACCCGATGTCCGATACTACCCGACTCTCCCCTACAGGATCAAGAAGAAAATATCTCTGATGGTAGATACTAATGTTCAGGTATCTTGTTGCGATCGAAAGGGAACATTCCTGTGGTTTCAAATCCTTTCACTGCATTCGCTGCAGTGGCTCCTTTCTTCCACGCTTCATTGCAAGTCTTGCCAAATAAAAATTTGGATTTTGAGGCTGCTGGGTTGTTATGAACGAATGATGTGGCCTCTTGGTGATAAAAGATTTTGATGGATTTGAAAACTGTTCGGTCAAGAGGTTGCAATATGTGGGTGGTGTGAGGTGAAAGGCACCCCAGCTCAATATTGTTTTGTAGGCAATAATCAAGACATTAGAGGGAATGATGGGATATGTGGCCATCCAAAATCAGCAAACTCTTACCCTAGGCACGATGTTGCACAAAATGTTTAAGCCAGAGCAAGAAAAGATCTTCATGTATGTACCCATTTTCGTACATACAGTAAGTACATTCCTTGTTTGTATTCTCTTCTCATTCTTTGCCCTTTAAAAATTACAAAAGGAGGAGTAAACACCCCGGTGGCACTACAACAGGGGACAGCTGTTAAATTTTCACCACTTTCTAAATTAGTTAAGGAGATGACTTCTCTCTTTCCCTTTTCGGCAATAATTTTTTATGGCTTGTTATTCATGGGAAATCCACTTTCATCCACGTTGTAGATGCAGTGGGGATTACCCTGCAAATCAAAATCAACTATTACTTAGTTCAGCAATTCATATAATTTGTGAACAGCCTCTCTGTTCATTTCTATAGCCCTCACTCTTGACAATCCTTCTGGTTTCCTCAGAGAAATGTCTACATGCCGCTTAATGAAAGACAAACCAGTCCTTGCCTGCCAGCTTCGTTCCATCACTTCAAGGAACCTTAATCTTATTAACTATCGCATATTGGCAAACTGTTCTTCTTATACTAATGAGTTTGAGGACAAACCTACGGTTACTTAGTGATTTCAATCTTTCAGCTATGTCTCTCTCTTGTTGAAAAGAATATAAAGTTGGGTGTCCTTGAGGCGGCCTTGCTTTCTTGCAGGAATCCTCATTCCAGTTTCTTGAAATTTTCTAGCATTCCGGACGCGTTGTAAATGGAATTTTGAATATTTCTGCAGCCCCACGAATACTTAATTGTTCATTACGAACACTGGATATGGCTTGGCGTAAATCTTCCTCCTTCCAGTGTAAATAGGCTTCCTTCCGTTTATATTTTCTTACCACCTAAAACTAATAAAAGTGAATTTTATCATATTTTTCATATGATTCAAGTAGCCCCAGTAAAAATGATTCAACTAACCCCATCCTTTGGATTTACGTATAATTCACGTAGTTCCTACTTTTCGCAACAGAATGCGCTAGTTTTAGCGTAAAAGAACGAATGGAGTAGTATGTTACTTGACAACAGATAGGTTATACGGAATAACTACATAATTTCAACACTAAGCCTTATTTACTAACGTTTGAAGATTGTATGGCATTAAAAACAAAGCAAATGGCGCTTACCTAAATGTCTTTGAAGTTCTCCTGAATCTTGGAAAATGTATGTAATGACTTAAATACACTTGAACAACACGGCCAACTGATCTGTACAAGTTCTCAATGGTAATGGCTGCCTGTATGTGCAACAGTTTGTGCGCAGTAAGCCAAATGCTTAAATTGATCCTACTAGCCCCTTGATTCAACTAACCCCACCCTACCCTAACTGATAAATATCGGTTTGTTTAATTAATATAAGATATTATATAATATATAATTAATTATTTAAATAAAATAACCTATTTTACAAAGCAAAATGATTATTTATATTACAATAATTCTTATATAAAATCAGAGTATTTATATCGCTAAATAACGATAACAGAATATAAATGTTAACTTGAATATTATTTGTAACGCTAAAGAACGATAACAGAATGCAAAATATAATTTGAATATTATTCATATCACTAAAGAACGATTGAAAAAATAAAATGAAAACTTGAACAAGGCCCGAACTCACACTCTTGGAATCATTAAGCGAGCACTCTACCGCTGGTCTATGTGACGCAGATACAGAATAACTCCATAGTTCCGGAACTGCTTCTACAAGGACATGCATCGTGTAACATTGCCGTGACCCGAAGTGGACTTAGAAAATTGTCGCTGTTCACGAGTGCGGCCACTTTTTTTTTGACAACTGTACGTATGTACGTATGTACGTATGTACGTATGTGTGTATGTGCGTATGTATGTATGTATGTCGTAATAGATGTATTAGGTCACTGTTACTCCCCTACTATTTGTATTATGTTCTGATTATATTTTAAAATTAATTCACATTCTTATTCTTCTTTTCTGGATAACTTTCTCATATTTCTCTACATGAAGTACGTGTTATAACGGACGTGTTATAAAGAAACTGCAATGCTCTCAAAATATATTACCATATTCCAGCCGCGGCGAAAATGCGACTCACGAGCACATTGTGGCTCGCAGTGCTTTTCTCTCGCTTCCTACCTACATCCCCCACCCTCTTACTCACTGGAGTCAAACTCCGTTCTATTTGTATTTGTCTCGGACCTGCGAGTGGCGTATCGTCGCAATGTCTCTCTCGAAACCATGTACCTCTATAAAAAACGAAAGTTTCAAGTAGGATGGGAGGATGCATTCTTTAGCTTACAATATGATGAAAATGTTAAATGTATGATTTGTTCACAAATATTACTAGGAAAATGGATGTATAACATAAAACGGCATTATAAGTTACTACATGTTACTGATGAAACATTAAAAGGTTAAATGTTATTGTTATTATTATTATTATTATTATTATTATTATTATTATTATTATTATTATTATTATCATTATCATTATCATCTCTGTACGTCGATTCTTTTACAGCAGATGTACGAATAATGCGGTTAGATTTTCAATTTAAACTCACAGATTTACATTGTGACGTTAAATGAAAGCTAGATGTAAGGACTTGACAGATATTGAACTTTTCAAATCTTTGAAAAAAATAAATATTTGAAGCTTCGTTCTTTCGCTTGCTCTGTTGAAGCCATGTTCGCTGTAACTTACGTTTGTGAAAAATTATTTTCAACAATGAAAATAGTAAAAATCAAATTTAGATCACGACTGACAGACAAATACCTTCGTGATCAACTACGACTGGCAGTAAGTGACATAATTCCTGATTTGGAAACTTTGTCGCAGAGACATTCTGAAGACAGTTAATTTTAGGTTGTGATAATGTGTCCTATGTTTTCTTGTTCATTTCTTTCATCGTTACACGTCCTAAACATTAACTTCCCCTTCGGTTGTCCGCCTCCCTCCATAGGTGCTATGCACGTTGCAGCTTACACAGTGGCTCGGCGCACCATGGCCTTTTCGCCACGGCTACCATATTCTAACAACACTGTGCGCTTTTTAACTCATAAATTAATATAGCTAAAATTTAGTTTGGTGTGTTTTGTATGTTAAGTTTATTGTAATAAAAATGTAATAGAGCCTGCATTAATTTTAATACACGTTCACTTTTCATGGTTTTCTAACATTACAATTCCTTGAATTGACTTGTGTCAAACATAAAATTTATTATATTCAGCTACTTTGAATTTTATTTCGTGTTCTACAAAGTTTGTACACGTTTACTTTCTTTTCGAGTTAGATGCGTTGAAACCATTTTTGTAATTGTAAATAATTTCTTTCCCACTTAATAATTTAGAATATAATTCGGGCTTCCTACTAATTTCTCTTTGACATTTCTCTTACTGTAGCCCTTGCTCATCCACCCTCGGTTCTCCCTCCCTCCTCTGCCATTATTCGGCTAGGGGTTCTCATCAGTATTCCCAGGGACTAGACATTCTGGCCGAGTTTTTTTATATTTTAACATGCTAATAACAGAGGGGTGGGGATGGATCATCTCATCTACATAGTTTGCTTCCATATCACTGCCCACCCCCTTGAATCTCGTCCCTCCACACCCCTTTCTGGCAGTAATATACATTTCTTGCTTACTGGTCACTGCCATAGCACAAACCGACGAGTAGCGAAAGCACTCTAGTGGCTACTCAGAGAACCCTTGTTTGACCAATTACGGCACTCTGGTTGTGGATATTACTCCAAAACAAACAGACTGCAGAAAGGAAGTATGTCAGCGTTGTTTTGGTTAAACTTGCAGCACTTTTACAATTTTTTGTTCAACTGGAGACGAGTTTGTTTCATAGATACAAAGGCCGTGGATATATGTTTTCCATTTATGTTGGGAAAGTAAATTAAATTGAGACATTTCCTACAAACGGTTACTTTACATTTTTATTTAGTATTTGTAATCCTAATCTTCATAAAAGCGGAAAAGAATCCGACGTGTTATGTTTACGAGTGTAATAGAACCTGCTAGAAGTTTTTGATTACAGGAGAAACTAAACAACCACGTTCCTCGTCTCCTCCATCTGCTAATTGAGTGCAACATAATTTCCGTTACATAAAATCGGTGTATACATGGAGTTTACGTTGCTACTTCCTACCCTTCCTCTCTACAGAAGGTGTATGTTTTCTGTATTTTGTTTACATTAATATGTGACGCTTCAGTTATGCTTGCTACACGATCAGTGAGTTCTGCAACTATTAATGTCTAATGATTGTTTATAGTCTCTTACACATTATTAAAAACAAACCGACTAGAAACTGAAATCACAAAATTGTATGCTGCAAGTCACTACTATATTTTTACGCGACGTTGCACAAAAGTGTTATCATTCAATAACCAGTACTCTACTAAACCGCAATCGTCTTAATTATCACAGTCGTGATTTTTAACTGTCACATTCGCGATCGTCATTATCACAGTCGTGATCGTCATCATTGTCACGGTCGTGATAGTCGTCATTGTCACAGTCGTGATCGTCGTCATTGTAAAAGTCATGATCGTCGTCATTGTCACAGTCGTGATCGTCAGTGTCACAGTCGTGATTGTCGTCACTGTCACAGTCGTGATCGTCGTCACTGTCACAGTCGTGATCGTCGTCATTGTCACAGTCGTGATCATCATCACTGTCACAGTCGTGATCATCGTCATTGTCACAGTCGTGATCGTCGTCACTGTCACAGTCGTGAGCGTCGTCATTGTCATAGTCGTGATCGTAGTCATTATCACAGTCGCGACCGTCGTCATTGTCACAGTCATGATTGTTAACTGTCACAGTCGTGATCGTCGTCATTGTCACAGTCGTGATCGTCGTCACTGTCACAGTCACGATTGTCGTCATTGTCACAGTGGCGATCGTCGTCATTTCACACTCGTGATCGTCGTCATTTCACACTCGTGATCGTCGTCATTTCAGTCACAATCGTAATTATCATAGTCGTAATCGTAATTTTTAGTGTCGTCACCGTCATTGTCACAGTCGAGATCGTCATTTTCGGAGTTGTGATCGTCTTCATTGTCGCAGTTTTGATGACAGTTACATTGCAGCCACAGAAATAATTGACGAAGTCACAATCACAGTTATAATTGTTGCCATTGCCGACATGAGCAATAATGTAATAATCTCTATTTAAATCTTTATAATGAAGGATGTCCCAACAAGAACGCCGGATTTAATAATGTGAGTAAATGCAACAAAAACAGATAGCAGTACCGCCAATCCAACAACAAAACCATGGCGCAAAGTCCCAACAATGGCTTCTTGTTGTTGGGTTGATAGCACGTTCTCTTATCTGTGTTTATTGCACTTACTCATGTTATTAAATCCGGCGTTCTTGTTAGGACATTCCGTATATTCAAGCTTAGGAGAACTGGACATATTGTGTATATTGTTTCCAGTCGTCAGCGTTCCAATGTTCCCTCTTTTATAATATACAGTGTGTATTCAAACTAGTGCCAAATGTTTTGGGGATGTATTTTTAATAACATGGCGTTGAAAAACTTTCATATAAACATGGTCTTAAAAATCCTTTGTCGTACAGTTAGTATGGAGTTGGTCCTTACATTGATTTCTGAAGAGTAGGTAACTCAAATTTATTTCATGTTGTAATTTTTTCAAAGTCTGAGAACGTTTAGAATTTATTAATATTTAAGAGAAGGCCTGCATTTCATTCGTAATTATGGGGATTTATTGAGGAGATTTGGGAAAAACTGGCTCTGTTGGTGATGAAAAGAAATGTAGAAGGCCTGCCTGGTTAGCAGATTTAAATCCAATGGATTTTTATCTCTGTGGACATTTGAAGTCCATAGTTTATGCAACTTCTGTACCCAGTCTTGACGTTGTGTGAGCGCGTATCCTAAATGGATTTGAACAACGAAACACACCAACAGTTCTCAACAGAGTACGCCAAAGCATGAAATGTAGACTTAGGTGATGCAAGGATTCATAGAAGGAGGCCATTTAAAGTAATTTTTGTAATAAGTTGCTTAATAGTATCATTTTTACTGTGACCATTTTGTTACCAATAAAGTAGCTTAACTGTGAAAATAAGAATTTTCAGGATCATGTTTTATGTGAATATTTTTCGATGACTTTATGTTATAAATACAACCCCAAAATCGACCTGGTTGGCGAGTTGATATAGCGCTGGCCTTCTATACCCAAGGTTGCGGGTGAGATTCCGGGCCAGGTCGATGGCATTTAAGTGTGCTTAAATGCGACAGGCTGATTTCAGTAGATTTACTGGCATGTAAAAGAACTCCTGCGGGACAAAATTCCGGCACATCCGGCGACGCTGATATAACATCTGCAGTTGCTAGCGTTGTTAAATAAAACATACAATTTTTTAACGACCCCAAAATATTTGACACCAATTTACGTACACTCTGTAGAATCTTTTAAGTGAGTGTGCCCGTTGTATTTGAGTGTCTTATGGCAGTACTGTAGGACAGTATTTGGGAAATAAGTTACACGCATTGTCATAATAATTATATAATTTATAAAATGATTATCTGTTACAACAGTGACTTTATATGGTGTGAAGAAACCTGCAGCACCTGTTTAGTAAATCCTCCGCCATCCCTTAGTCGATAGGGTGGAGGTTCGGTTCCCAGACTGGGTTGAAGTTGATATCAATTCTAAAGCCGGAATTCCACGAAGCGAGGCTACCTCATAATGCTTGCTTCCCTCAAAGGATACCTTGCCTTGCAATAGTGCGCGGCAGCCTCGAACGTTTTTGGATGAAATCAAAGATGTCTCGCGATGAATAGCTCGCTTCATGTGGACTTTCGTCGGTAAAGGTGCCATCACGCAACCCGATGTTAACTGCCTAAGCACTCACTGGTGACTCACGATGCTTTGCGTTCTCGCCTCACTACTAAAAAACAAAACCGCGAGGCAAACAACGCGCGAGGCTCCCTCGAGAAGCGGCCGCGCGTTGCAGCCTCGCTTCGTGTAGTTCTACATTATGCTGATTACACGGTGAAGGAGGCCCGCCGTGTAAGAAAGTCTAAATTGGGTTCAATGAAAAGAACATAACACAAATAAAGATAGACTTGTTTGGCAACAATCTTTTTTTTCTTTCTTGAACACGTTAAAGACATGTATTATTTTTTCTGAGTTGCGTGTTTCATAACACTTACATTATGTTTATCTTCTTAGAATAATATTTTGACAATAATGAAACAATTATACAAAGGAATATGTCATAATGACAATATGAAATTGTTAATTTATATATATTATAGCTCGTTTTACAGGGACATTACGTCACAAATATGACCTATAAACTTCGCATCTAATTTTAATTTTTAGAAAATAATTAACAAAACAGTTTACTAATATGAATTGCAAATACACAAAAGCTTATGAAAGCCACTCTTCGTTGAATTACATTTGCGTTTAACGTATCACATTTGAATATCAAAATAATTAATATAAAGTAGTCGTTCATAATTAGCTTAATGTTAAGTCAGACTTACATTATGTGGTTACATGCTGTGAGAAATGTCTGACTCCTATCAGACTTGCACGACTAATGTATGTCTCGTAAAAACATGCAGCATTTTTGTACTTGTAATTTACTCAACACAAAAGCTGGAACTGAACATGAAATATAGTCCATTCGCAATATGGAGGCAAACTATATTTTATATTATGCAATTATTTAGCCCCAGTTTTATTTTCTAAATAAAAGTGGAGATTTACGAGTATCTCTATATCATAGGGATTTGAATTATGTACTTTATATCATACAGTAGTTCATCATTATCACCACCATCATCATCATTGTCATCATCGTGATTTCAACCATATTAGTTTGTTTCTGTTTCAAATATTTTAAAACTAGTAAATCCAGCGCTTCTTCGGGCGTCCCGGTTTTCTGAGACCTGTTGGCTGGTAGCGGAATATCTTTTTCGGGACACCATAGTCGCCCATTGTATTTAAATGTTCTAGCCAGTTTGCTCTATATTTTCTGTATTGTATCATAGTACTTACTTACTACTGGCTTTTAAGAAACCCGGAGGTTCATTGCCGCCCTCACATAAGCCCGCCATCGGTCCCTATCCTGAGCAAGATTAATCCATTCTCTATCATCATATCCCACCTCCCTTAAATCCATTTTAATATTATCTTCCCATCTACGTTTCCGCCTCCCTAGAGGTCTTTTTTCCTCCGGCCTCCCAACTAACACTCTAAATGCATTTCTGGATTCGCCCATACGTGCTACATGCCCTGCCCATTGTATCATAGTTGTGTATTTTATTAAGAGACGACCTCTAGTTCATTAATTTTTTCTTCATGAGTTAATCTGATCTCACGAGAGCCCTGCAAAACATTGAGTATACTCGGTCACGCTTTACTTATCCTCAGAGAGACTTGAGCCCTCTAGCCGGTTCCGAATCCTCTTTCTCGGTATACCGCGCCTGAACAAGTATGCAGAGACGTGCAGCTCGCGACAGAATCATCTTGTCTGTCTGCTCATGCGTGGAATGCGCGGACTTTGTTAATAAAAACCTAAACTAACCAAACCTAACCTTCGTAACTGTAACACGAAGGAATTTTCTTGATTTGATCTGGAATGTACACGCAAAAAGAAATTTAAGTAAGAATCATGCTGGCGTTGCATGAGAGGTCCGCTCATGCGTCACAGCCAAACTGTTTCTGTCGCAAGCTCCTCCTGTGCAGTTTGTGTGTCCTGTAAACGTGCACCACTGAAGCAGCGTCAATCATGCCGTCATTTCACCTGTCACAAACCTAAGCCTTCGTAAATGAATTAACAGAATTATAGTATGAAAAAATTATGTTACAAGTATTATTTATTTATTTATTTATTTATTTATTTATTTCGGCTCTTGAATGTTCACCAATATTTTCAGCATCTATAGCCTAACCTGTACTTTTAGAATAATTAAATATAGACCTAAGTTATTTATATTTCTTCATTTTTGTTGTTTAGCAGTAAATATGACAGCACCTTCATGTCTGACGGCGAAACGAGACGGTCCGGGTTCAAATCCTGGTCGAAACAAGTTACCTGGGTTGAGTCTTTTTCCGAGGTTTACCCTCAACCAACTGAAGCAGAATTTCTAGGTAACCTCGGACTTATTTCAACACCATCTTCGTTTCTTTCCAATATTTAGGGCTTGTATCCGATGTACCTAGAATCGTCTGTAGGCCCCCACCGAATTTAGATCCTGTAGTATGTGGTCATTAGTTGCTGATGGTAGTGCTATGTATCATGGGCTCTCTGCTTGACTCGTGGTAGCTTGTGTAACTGGGGTTGAGGGACCGCGTTTCTGCCTTCATAGGAGTTATTTTCTTTATTATTGATAGAAAAGGAATTCACTTCGTCCGAAGAAATTTACACTCACTGTCAGTATTGTCTTCTGAACAGCAATAAAGAATTTCAAAAAATACCTGTAAGGTGAACAGCGTAATACTACAAAATGTAGAAGTGTTAAAATTGTTGAAAAAGTAACATACCTTTTGTGACGGAGGGCACCGTTTCGACACTGCTATCATGTCTTCGTCAGCGTCTGTTGAACTGTCTTGCTTCTCGGTGTTTGCTGTTGTTTATGGTGGGGCAGTGGCGGCTGATTGACTGAGGCAAGTGAGGCCAGGCCTCTGTCACTTGGCTTGACTGAAATCAAATTTTGTGTTCTTATGTAATATATTACTTATTTGAATGAAGCGTATATCGCCGTAGAAGTATTTGAAAACTTTGTGATGTATATAGACCTGTTCTGCAGTAAAATTTGTTCCTAAGGCCAGGATCGCTCGTGCCGGGTCTGGCTTCTGCATTTCGTATGTTTTCGCGGACTTTGAGGTTGCGCTTGAAACGTTGTAGCTGAGGCACAATTTGTCTGACCTCGTGGCCTGGTCAGCTTTCACTCCTCCTATCCATGGACCGATCTCAATGGTAGAATGGAGTGGGTATAGCACTTCCTAAATAGGCCATAAATAACATGAAAATTCCCGCTGTTTAGTAGGCAGAGACTCACACTGTTCTCTCCCCTTATGTCTTAGTTTATGACTTAAGCAAGGGTGTTGTACTATTGTACTTCGTAGTACAGTAGTGACTGTGGTTCAATGTTATATGTTTCGGGAAAATATAAACAGAAATAGATGTGAGAAACAATGTTATGATGTTAGAGTGTCCTTTCTCGAGAAGAAATGATATTGAAGAAAGGAAGTTTTAAATAAAGATATAGCCTACCGAGATACCTACGCCATCGCTGACAATTTTTTTCTGACAGATAATCTTAAAACGCGAGTTTCTATTGCATCCCAATAAGGGCAACATAAATGGTTAAGTGCAAAATAAACTTTAATAAAAATAAACCTTGTTTCTTGCTGTCAAAGGAAAAAAAATAAAAAGGAAAGAAAGAAAGAACAGTGTGTCTACTGAGAGATTCAGCGATTTGAAAAATATTTCCAATGGAATTTCAACAAATACTTCTTTAGCTGAACATAATATGTGTTGCTTCATCACACTCAAACAATCACTGAAACAAACAGTTTATTTGGTGAGAGACATTATTATTTTTCATTAATAATAATAATAATAATAATAATAATAATAATAGGCATAATAATACAGTAATAATGATATTAATAATATAATAACAATAATAATTAATATCATGAATAAACATTTCCTATCGGAGACACTTCAGCTAGTTGCAACTGGCCTCACCGAGGATTTCGGTCATCGGCCGCTACTGTGGTGGGGCAGGCTGTTCTTGTGGTGGTGAGGGGTTGTTTGTATATTATGTAGGCCTTACTATGCCATCAAATAATGTCTGTTGAATTGTAGGCCTAATTGTGTTTTTAATATATGTTGTGGATATAGTATTATGTGCGTGTACATTTCATATTGTTCTAATATATTCAATTGTGGACTTTTTGGTGTTATTTGTAGTATCTCCATATCCGTTTCTAGAAATTTAATGTAGTATATTATACTTACATATTATTGCAAATAAGTAAATTACAAGAGTTGTAATATGACTTCGAATTTTAGGCATATTTTGGCTCCATCGAAATAAAACTCTCCTTGATGGGCATTAAATAAAAAAAAATTGAATGATATAGGCTATTTTTTATCTTAATTTTGGTAGCCTAAATATTACTTCAAAAGTTTCATTGTAAGAAACGAGCCGCCCCACGTTATAGGCCTATTAGAAATGCGAATCTCAAGTATTTGTTAGTTTATATTTTATGACGCAACTTATATTCTGCGAGGCAATAAACTAGACACATCCATTATTACCCATGTAATGGAAGTTTTAACTCGTTTTTGCTCAGTAATTATAACTCTCCGCGCAGTTCATTTTAAAGCTTATCCTAGTAATACATTACAGAATATGAAATTTTTATGTCGAATCAAGATAATTTTCGTTCCATTGAGACGTCATACAGAGTGTAATAAAATTTTATACGGGCACAGTTTATAGTTCCGTCTACCTCTAAGGTCGGAACATGACCCATATATAATTGAAAATATATTAACTTTCCTGCTTTATAAATACTGGTATAGAATATTCGCTGCATTTGGTCCATTAAAAGTTTCTCAAGTCAACAACTACAAGAACAGTAATGGAGCCAGTTTCCAGACAAATGTATTATGGCGTTACGCAGAAGCAAGTCTCAAATTTATAACCACACAAAGTGCATTGCAATTACTGTAAGTCATATTTTAATCTTTGCCAACCAGGACGACGACGCAGTAACCTGATTTTGGCAAGCTTATTAGAGTATTGCATGGAGACATTCACTACACCAGCAATATTTTTCCTGCGTTGGGCATTGCCAAGTTAGTCTTATCGTTATTTCATTTTATTATTGGCAATGTCTAGCAATGTGTGGTGTGTGCTAGATTAAGGCGCAGATTTAATATTGTTCTAATATCACGTAGACTGTAGAGCATGGATGTTTGTGTGTTTTCAGTACATCATATTGTCTTTTTTTTAGTAGGTTATTTTACGACGCTTTATCAAGATCTTAGGTTATTTAACGTCTGAATGAGTTGAAGGTGATAATGCCGGTGAAATGAGTCCGGGGTCCAGCACCGAAAGTTACCCAGCATTTGCTCATATTGGGTTGAGGGAAAACCCCGGAAAAAACCTCAACCAGATAAATCATATTGTCTTACAAGCAAACGTTCTGATGGGGGCAGATAAAAAAGATACATTTTTTTCTTTCATCATTTTAATAATGTCAAAAGAAATACTTATACAAAGTTTGGCCACTCGACCGCAAATACGAGGGTATGTAAAAAAATAAGTTCCCCAGGGGCTGTAAACAGAAAAGAAAATACAAATTTATTGGAACAGACACAGCAATTGTTGAGCTATTTTTCAATATATTTTCCACCGGAATTGAGACATTTCTCATATCATGGGATCGACAAAGAGAGGTGCAGACGCAGTCAAACGCTGGTTCAACTCAGGCGGCTGACTTCTACGACACAAAAATTGATCCCATGGTATGACAAATGTCTCAATTCCAGTTGGGGATATGTTGTCAAATAGCGCAACAGCTGCTGTATCTGTGTAAATAAATATTTCCATGCAATTGTGCTTTTTTCTATAAATGGCCCCAGGGAAAATCACTTTCTGGACGCCTCGTAATTGCGGTCGAGTGGCCAAAATTTGTATAAGCACTTCTTTTGACATTATTAACATGGTGGAAGAAAAAAAATAACATTTTTATCTGCCCCCTTCAGAACGTTTGCTTGTTAGCTGGAGACACAGCATAGTACTCGTACTATAACCGCGCCAAAACAAAACCTCCATGTATCTGCCTAGTGTATAAGATTGAACTTGCCAGGAAGAATGAGATGCAAATATGTTAAATGCTGAAAGCACAGAAGTTAAAGAAAGAAACAAACAAACAAATAAACAAAAGAAAAGAATGAAATTAATGTACAGCTGTCAAAAAAAAAAGTGGGCGCACTCGTGAACAGCGAATATTTTCAAAGTGCACTTCGGGTCGCGGCGATGTTACACGATGCATGTGCTTGTACAAGCAGTTCCGGAACTATGAAAGTGTTCCCTATCTACGCCTCGTAGACCAGCGGTAGAGTGCTTGTTTAATGATTCAAAGGTCGTGGGTTCGGGCCTTCTTCAAGTTTCCATTTTATTTTTTAATCTTTCTTTAGCGATGTAAATGATATTCAAATTATCATTTATATCCAGTTATCGTTCTTCATGGATATCACGTTATTTATATTTTGTTATCGTTCTTTAGAGATATGAACAAAATTCAGGTCATCATTTGTATTCTGTTATCGTATTATAACGATATGAATAATAATTATTATTGTATTTCCAATGGGGGTTAGCCGTATTTTACATATGTATGTTAGGGCTATAGTTTTATACACAAAAAAGATAAGCATAAAGAGAAATGGAAAAGAAAATTAAATTAGCTTACGCGATGTAAACAAAACGTAAACAATCCGTAAATTAGGCATTGCGATTGCAAAACAAATATCAGGTATCAATTTGTAACATACAAAAACATTAACAACACACATACGTAACACTTCTATAACACAAATATGCAGCTTTCCGTACCATACATCATAAATTAATACACAATAGTCACACAAACACAATCAAACCATAATTACGACATTGCGACGACATCAAGCATCACATAACTGACTCGCATACATAACAAATCAAGCATCCGTTACAACACATACACTTCAACTTAGTAACCACACTTTTAAAAGTTACAAATTTGGCTCCAAGAAGAATAAATAGGACACTGTTACTAATTACCAGGGAACGGATTTATATGGACTAAAAATATATGAAATATGTAAATATATATGTAGTTATTTTTACCAAAATATGGAATTAAATATGGATTTTTACCAAAATATGGAATTAAATATGGACTTAAAATTATAAAAAAATGACTATGTACGTTAAATATTGGTACATTTTAATCAAACTAAACAAAAAATATAATGGACGTACCTTATCTTCCAATGTAGTTTCAACAAAACACAATTTTTATTGTCTGTTACCATAACAATAGGTTACAAACATTTCTTTCAAGTGCTGAAAAGTGAATCTTCTTCTATTGTCTCTGAGGATAGATTTATACTGACTAAAAGAGCGTTCGACGTCACAAGAAGTAACTGGTACATAATTCAATTTCACAATGTCTGCTGGGGATAAGTCCAAGTTAATCTTCACTGTTGATTCACCACTCATCACAGCAACAACCTTTTGTAGTTCTTCATATCCAGGGTTTTTTGAAAGTACAGTGTCCACCTTAGCTCTTACTGCATCTGCAACTTTACCTCTACCACGATTCAGTTGTTCCACAGTACTATTTATAATTTCAAAACTTTCAGATAGTGAAAGGTGCCTATTTTGGAGACTTTTGAGCGTTTTTATGATGCATGAAAATGTATGCTGAATGTGAGCTAAGTCATTCTTCACACTTATGTCACAGGTAACTGTTTTCGCAGTATCAATTGAGACTGCATCTTCAGAGTCCAATGCAAGGAGAACATTGTTAATAGAGTCTATATGTTCGGCATAATATTCAACTGCTTCTAGCCATGTACCCCATCTAGTTAAAATTGGCTTTGGTGGCAATGGAATTTCAGGGTACATTTCTTTCAACACGTTAACTCTACTGGGAGCTTTGAGAAATACTTTTTTCACTGATGAAATCAACAAATCTACTTTAGGGAAATTGTCTCTGACCACTTCTGCCACACGATGAAATGCATGCGCCACACAAGTAAAATGAGTCAATTTAGGATATACAACAGATAATGCTTGTCCAGCTTTGACCATATAAGGGGCAGCATCGCTAATAAAGAATAACACATTATCGTACATAATACCCTTTGGCCACAGGATACCCATAGCTTCGTTGAACAGTTTAACTATAGTTTTGTTATTGCACTTTTCTAGAACATCACAATGTAAAAGAATTCGTTCAGAATATTGTTCACTTAACAAACCGATAACTACATTACCAACAAGTCTACCTTCTTTGTCGGGAGTCTCATCAATGGAAACCCAAATTGAACTATCTTTAATTTCATCTCTTATCTTCTGTATTGTCTCATCGTAGATGGATGGAGCATACGTCTTCCTAAGTGTTGACTCATCCGGGATTGTATGTTGAGTATATTTTTCAAGGAATTCCCTGAAGACCTTATTCTTTAGTTTGTAGAGAGGAATATCAGCAGAGATGAGAGAACGGCACAGGTCGATGTTAAACTCAGATCTTACATTCGATGTTGTTGGTTGTGTTAAAAACAATTGTCTCTGCTTGGAATTTAGTTGTTTGTTGGCCTGATGTTTACTAGTTGTAATGTGTTGTTGCACCAGGAACTTTTGTGTAGATGATACTGCACACTGACACAAATTACAAAATAATATTTTATTGTCAGTTGATAAACCATCTTCTTTAAATTCTGAAATGTAACTTGTTAGTTTTGATTTTAAATTGACTGAATGACGTACTTTTGGCATATTTACCGTCTTTATAGTATGATTTACAAAACTGAACCTATGTGTACTCTGACTGGCATTTAACTGTTGAGCTGCACAACTGAAGTCTGTTAAAAATTTTAAATTAAATTAATACAGTTTTGTAACTTACTTTCCCATTGTTGATAGGACTGCTAATTTTCAAATAACTCTGATGTTAAAGGGATTACTGAACATGTGTTTAAATCTCTATTGTTGAAATGTATTTTTAAAAGTTAATGGAATTTTGTTTTGTTTTATTGTTAAACCTAATATAATATGGACTGTTTTATATGAAATATGGAAAATATATGGAAATTAACGAAAATATGTACTAAACTCTAAAATATGGAAAAATATGGAAAATAAAAGTAGGATTTTTCAACCCTACACATTGTGAAACATAAAGATAATGCAAAATATAAATTATATTAGCTTTATAAGTAAATATGTATTTACATATAAATCCTTTCCCTGCTAATTACTATTCTTCTACAATTTCTTAAATACATCTGTAATAAATCTGTGAAATTCCGATATGAATAATATTCACGTTTTTTTATTGTTATCGTTCTTTAGCGATTTAAATAATATTCAAGTTATCATTTATATTCTGTTTTCCTTCATTAGCATTATAAAACAATATTCAAGTTATTTATATTGTTATTGTTCTTTCGCAATATATTAATTAAACAAACCGATATTTATCATTTATGTTCTGTTATCGTTCTTTAGTGAGACTGTATAAATAATATTCAAGTTATTTATATTGTAATCGTTCTTTAGCGATATAAATAATATAAATTTAATATTAGGTTTGGAAAAATCCAGTTGCATAATACTGGTATTAGTTTTTCTTTTTGTATTATTACATACAATTGAACCACAATAAAATGAAAAGGAGTAACGAGGAATTGAACCTGAGACGTTGACATCTAAATTCCGACGTTCGTCCGCTGAGCTACGAGAGCAAAAGTGTGGAAACATTTTTGGAAAAATTGGCCCAATCACACTCTAAGATCTTCTGATGATTCGTAGAAGTTAGTCCAGGATGCTGGGGGCAAAGGCTAATTGAGATTTCCCGGTCTCTGACCGGGTCAAACATCCTGATAGAATTAATATTTAACCCTTGCCGTGACTTTCGGTGAAGTCCGGAGGGCCCAATTAGTCAAATCCACTCTCCTCATCTCCACGCTTGGGCCCCTTGGAATTTAATAAAATGCGAAAGAGATTGTGGTGTGCGGAAAGCAACGGGATGTTACCGCATTTAGGCCTATCCTTCCTAAGAAAACTGCAAACATGAACAAAGGAAGCTTTTAATAGAAGAAGAAGGATCTTCTGCGGACCTCTGGAAAAAGAACTAAGGAAGAGACTAGTGAAGTGCTTTGTGTGGAGTGTGGGATTATATGGGGAAAGAACATGGACATTACGACGAAATGAAGAGAAACGAATTGAAGCATTTGAAATGTGGATGTGGAGAAGAACGGTGCGTGTAAAGTGGACAGGCAGAATAAGAAATAAAATTGTGTTTGAAAAAGTGAGTGAAGAAAGAATGATGCTGAAACTGATTAGAAAGAGAAAAAGGAATTGGTTGGGTCTCTGCTTGAAAATAATAATAGACGACATTAGGATATGTGGATCATATGCGGAGACTAAGAGGAAGGCAGAAAATAGGAAAGATTGGAGATTGCTGGGTTTGCAATGAAAGACCTGCCCATGGACAGAACACTTCAGAATGCCTGGAATATCGTGTCTAAGAACAGTCGCTATTTGCAAAGACTAGTCAATTCCATGCCCACTCGACTGCAAGATGATCGAGATAAGAGGAAGATAGACTAAATATTGAATTGTGGCCTTTTGTTTTGTTTTTTGAACGATTAATTGTTTGAATGTTTTAAGGCCGACGCCAGTAAATTTGTTATGTTTATGCCACGAAAGATATTTTATTGAGAATAAAATCTTTTTTCTTTCCATTTGCAGCCACGATATCATAATGATAATGATAAAGTCATGGCATAATATATTAATGAACCTGATGTTAATTACTAAAATAATCATAAAAGAAAAAGGAGCCATTATGTCTAGTTTGTCTGTCTCAAAAACAGAACAAAAAAGGACATAAAAAGCACGAGGTTGTAGTCGAACGCAGGACCTCATGAATAAGACGCCTGAACGCTACCATTATGTTATCGAATAACACACAGTATACTTTAATTATAACTGTAGATATCAGGCAACGTGGTCCAACAACATGTAACATCGCCTGTCTCCGAATTGTAGCGAAGATACCCGAAGGGAACATTGATACAGGAGAGCGGCCACTTTTTCTTTTGACAGCTGTACAATAAAGAGAAAAATAAGACGGAAAACACGAAGGCCCGGGTTCGATCCACTGCCAGATCGTGATGAAATTTGCTGTGAATAAAGCATGGACTTTCTCTCGGGGTACTCCCGTTTCCTTCCCTCATCTCCTTTTCTTTTCCTCATTTCAGTCTTACAACCGATGTAGAGCCGGTTGCAGGCTGTCACTGAACTTGGATTCCCTGGTAAGTGGTCATTAGTTGTTGGTAGTAACGCTATATACAATATATTCCAATAATGTCGTCATATTTTGAAACTATCTTTACATTTAGTACTTCACCTCCCTCCCACTGTTATGTTAGTAAGTACAGCTCGTACATTTTTTTTTTCACAAAGATATTATATGTTCGCTCTTTTTTCACTAATTAAAAAATTCTTTGTGATGATAGAACGTGTATCCCGAGTTAATTACGAAGAAATTTCTTCTTGAAGAATGAATAAATATTCTTTTTTCTAAATTAAATCGAATTCTCACCATATTACACAATGAAGAGCGCACAGAGTAATAAATATATCTAACTATCACCACACTTAGCTCAACTGTATACGAAACCACTTATCAGCTATCGTGGCTCGAGGTGAAAGTCTTTGACTATGTCGGGAACACAGTTCAACTTTCCTACTTTTTCCGATCAAAATACGAGGGTATGCGGAAAAGTAATGCCTCCTATTTTTTTTTCTCGCTGTGAAAAAATATGGCGGCGTCTACCACGACTATGTCGGTGCGACTGAAGCAGCGTGCTGTGATCGAGATTTTAAGCATAAAATTTGTCCCCGATAGACATTCATTGGAGACTGAAGGCTGTTTATCGTGATCAACAGGGAAAGGATTTATATGTAAATACATATTTACTTATAAAGCTAATATAATTTATATTTTGCATTATCTTTATGTTTCACAATGTGTAGGGTTGAAAAATCCTACTTTTATTTTCCATATTTTTCCATATTTTAGAGTTTAGTACATATTTTCGTTAATTTCCATATATTTTCCATATTTCATATAAAACAGTCCATATTATATTAGGTTTAACAATAAAACAAAACAAAATTCCATTAACTTTTAAAAATACATTTCAACAATAGAGATTTAAACACATGTTCAGTAATCCCTTTAACATCAGAGTTATTTGAAAATTAGCAGTCCTATCAACAATGGGAAAGTAAGTTACAAAACTGTATTAATTTAATTTAAAATTTTTAACAGACTTCAGTTGTGCAGCTCAACAGTTAAATGCCAGTCAGAGTACACATAGGTTCAGTTTTGTAAATCATACTATAAAGACGGTAAATATGCCAAAAGTACGTCATTCAGTCAATTTAAAATCAAAACTAACAAGTTACATTTCAGAATTTAAAGAAGATGGTTTATCAACTGACAATAAAATATTATTTTGTAATTTGTGTCAGTGTGCAGTATCATCTACACAAAAGTTCCTGGTGCAACAACACATTACAACTAGTAAACATCAGGCCAACAAACAACTAAATTCCAAGCAGAGACAATTGTTTTTAACACAACCAACAACATCGAATGTAAGATCTGAGTTTAACATCGACCTGTGCCGTTCTCTCATCTCTGCTGATATTCCTCTCTACAAACTAAAGAATAAGGTCTTCAGGGAATTCCTTGAAAAATATACTCAACATACAATCCCGGATGAGTCAACACTTAGGAAGACGTATGCTCCATCCATCTACGATGAGACAATACAGAAGATAAGAGATGAAATTAAAGATAGTTCAATTTGGGTTTCCATTGATGAGACTCCCGACAAAGAAGGTAGACTTGTTGGTAATGTAGTTATCGGTTTGTTAAGTGAACAATATTCTGAACGAATTCTTTTACATTGTGATGTTCTAGAAAAGTGCAATAACAAAACTATAGTTAAACTGTTCAACGAAGCTATGGGTATCCTGTGGCCAAAGGGTATTATGTACGATAATGTGTTATTCTTTATTAGCGATGCTGCCCCTTATATGGTCAAAGCTGGACAAGCATTATCTGTTGTATATCCTAAATTGACTCATTTTACTTGTGTGGCGCATGCATTTCATCGTGTGGCAGAAGTGGTCAGAGACAATTTCCCTAAAGTAGATTTGTTGATTTCATCAGTGAAAAAAGTATTTCTCAAAGCTCCCAGTAGAGTTAACGTGTTGAAAGAAATGTACCCTGAAATTCCATTGCCACCAAAGCCAATTTTAACTAGATGGGGTACATGGCTAGAAGCAGTTGAATATTATGCCGAACATATAGACTCTATTAACAATGTTCTCCTTGCATTGGACTCTGAAGATGCAGTCTCAATTGATACTGCGAAAACAGTTACCTGTGACATAAGTGTGAAGAATGACTTAGCTCACATTCAGCATACATTTTCATGCATCATAAAAACGCTCAAAAGTCTCCAAAATAGGCACCTTTCACTATCTGAAAGTTTTGAAATTATAAATAGTACTGTGGAACAACTGAATCGTGGTAGAGGTAAAGTTGCAGATGCAGTAAGAGCTAAGGTGGACACTGTACTTTCAAAAAACCCTGGATATGAAGAACTACAAAAGGTTGTTGCTGTGATGAGTGGTGAATCAACAGTGAAGATTAACTTGGACTTATCCCCAGCAGACATTGTGAAATTGAATTATGTACCAGTTACTTCTTGTGACGTCGAACGCTCTTTTAGTCAGTATAAATCTATCCTCAGAGACAATAGAAGAAGATTCACTTTTCAGCACTTGAAAGAAATGTTTGTAACCTATTGTTATGGTAACAGACAATAAAAATTGTGTTTTGTTGAAACTACATTGGAAGATAAGGTACGTCCATTATATTTTTTGTTTAGTTTGATTAAAATGTACCAATATTTAACGTACATAGTCATTTTTTTATAATTTTAAGTCCATATTTAATTCCATATTTTGGTAAAAATCCATATTTAATTCCATATTTTGGTAAAAATAACTACATATATATTTACATATTTCATATATTTTTAGTCCATATAAATCCGTTCCCTGGTGATCAATGTGTCGACATCAGTACTGTGCGACGTTGGTCTGCTCGTGCTCGTAATGAGCCACAACCTCACTTCTGTCTGCACTGCATCGTCAGAATCAAAGAGATGTCCTCTCAGGTGTTCTTTAAGTTTTGGGAACAGATGAAAATCTGAGGTTCCAAGTCGGGACTGTATGTAGAATGATCAACAACAGAGAAACCAAGACGCTGAATGTGTTCTGTTGTCATTGCACTGGTGTGTGGGGTTCCACAATAACTTACAGAATTAATGGTAGTGCTTTTAGGCATGAATTCCATATGGACCACACCTTGAATATCCCAAAACACTGTAAGCATGAGTTTGCCTGCTGTCACAGCCTTGAACTTATTGGGTGCAGGTGATCCTTTGTGGTGGAACTGCATTGATGATCTCTTGTTTTCGGGATCGAAGTGGTGTATCTAGCTTTCTTCTCCTGTGACAATGTTCTTTAAGAATTAATCGCTTTCCCGTTCGTAGCTCAGAAGCAATTGTTGGCAAATGTCCAAACTATTCTGTTTCATGTGAGGAAGGAGCATTCGAGGCTCCCATCTTGCGCAAATTTTCCGGAATCTCAGTTCTGCAATTATCGCCTGCACACGCTCCCTTGATATGCCACACTGGATTGACAGGTGTTCCTGCGTTATGCGACATTTCATTATAATGAGTGTCATTGACATGATTCCGATTAGCGTCATCAGTTGCAGTACGTGATCTTCCACTACGTCCTTTGTCACACAAGTTGAGAGTTACACCAGGTTCATTACTAGCACGAGCAGACCAACGACGCACAGTACTGATGTCGACACATTGATCACCATAAACAGCCTTCAGTCTCCGATGAATGTCTATCGGGGGCACGTTTTCTGCTGTTAAAATCTCGATCACAGCACACAGCTTCAGACGCACCGACATATTCCTGGTACACGCCGTCATGTTTCAGGCTATAACACAAAGCTTTCTACTGACAGAGATATGAAACTTGCATCAGTGAAAGCAGAAAGTTCACTGAATACAATGTACTATCACTAATACTTTAAACCTTATTCACAGCGACAAAAAAAAGTAGGAGGCATTATTTTTCAGCACGCCCTCCTATGTGTGCGATTTTATGTGAGCCATCATTTTTCCGCTTGGTATCTTGTCTTTATTACTTTATATACTTACAGGCCAAATTTATTTAATGTTAATTTTAACACATCGTAATTATTAAAACATTTCAACTTACATTCATTATCAAAACACAAAATACCAAGCGCTTTCAATCCTCAACTTCTTGATTGATAAAATTTATCTTCATTTTCTCATTGCTAGGAAATAAAGTGGAAGTGCATATTGTATTGCATACACAGATTTTGACAGACAAAAATATATTTCTCGGCTTATGTTTGTCTATCGATTTCTCCGAAACTATTGGACATATTTTGTTTGCATTCCATTTATATATCACGAGCGAGAAGTCGTCAAAAGTTTGTATGCGGAATGGGTGATGCATGCTCACTGCACTTTGGTCAACAAAATGTTTATACTGCACATGCGGTCGAATAAAACTACCACGTGTTTTTAAAGCATGCATCTACGATATAAAAAGTGTTATTATACTAGTTTTAGTAAAATCTGTCACAAGTTTTATTTTGTTAAATTATAGTTTTATGTTAGTTTAATATTAAATTAGATAACAGACCAGAGCGTAATGAAATTTCTTCCATCTCGCTCGTAATTAGCAAATTTATTTATACTAGGCAGTCCACAATACTGCACACGATGTATGTACCCATTTCACGGAAACGTGCAGTAATTACTAATATTCAATTAACTATTTTCTCATTATTTGTTTTATGCTTCTGACAACAATAACTCAGTTCCTTTATCATACAGTAGACTCTTGCTAATCCGGCTATTCATTGCGCAGATGGGTGCCGGATTGGCGAGGGTGCCGAATTGGCGAGGGTGCCGAATTACCGAGAGTACTTAGAAATGCCATTAAATGTGATGTTAAAAGCTGCACCAATCACTCCACCTGCATTTGTAAATCGAAACTAGAACATTCCACACGTGACTGCGTGGCAGGTACGTGTATTACATATATTACAAAATGTATATACGTGCGTAAGTAATATAGTATAACACTACTACAAATTTTCCAGAAAACTGTAACAGGAGAAGTGATAGCAAGTATATTACAAGGAGGCCGGATTACTGAAGACCGGATTAGTGAGTGTCTAGCGCATTACAAATAGCCTACTATTTTAGTTTGTTATCCTGAAGTGCACATGATGATTCATAAGCAGTGTAAATATTAGTTGAGTGTAATTTAGCAGTAAAACAAGGCTTCAACATCCTATGACACTTTCCCTGAAAATGTTTTTTTTTTCAGAGTTATGTGACGAAGAAGTAGTAATAAACTCAACAAAAACTGAACGTAATTTGTCTCAAGGAGTTTACAAAAATTACAATGTATATACAATTTCCCTAATCTTGTAGAAAAAAATTATGGTTTATTTAACGACGCTCGCAACTGCAAAGGTTATATCAGAGTCACCGGGGTACCGGAATTTTGTCCCGCAGGAGTTCTTTTACATGCAGTAAATCTACGGACATGAGCGTGTTCAGCACACTTAAATTTAAATGCCATCGACCTGGGCCGGGATCGAACTCGCAACTTAGAGCACAGAAGGCCAGCGCTATACCAACTGCGCTACCGAGGCCGACAATCTTGTAGATAGGGATGTCCTCATTTCCTTAGTGATTCTGTAACATTACCCGTTCAACACACACTGAGAACTTTCATAGCTATGTTCAATTCGTCGCTGCACTTCTGCTCAATTCGGAATGTCAGTGACGTACAATAGTGGCTTTAGAGGACTCCACAAGTAGAAGTCCGAGAGTTTCATGTCCGGCGATCTGACTGGCCAACCGATTGGTCCTTCACGACCTATCCATTTCACCATGTCACTGCTTTAGTAACCTACTTTCAGAAAGTGTTATAGGACATTTCAGTCTCCTCTTAACTGCTACATTAAACCCATATAATACGAGTATTATGAACCTCGCTGCATACTAGTAAAAGTCGTACAGATTACAGGCATGAACAAGGGTTACTGTACTAAACTCGTGTTTCTAAACTACTATCGGTCGTGAGTCCGAATCCCTTCTGAGTAATTGGTTTGGTAATCTCCAAGGTTTACTGAGCTGTGAAATGAATTTCGTTAAATATATAGCGGATATTATATCACTATCACCGATTCCGTAGACGGTATATAACCGCGCAGTTGATATAGCGTCGCTAAATACCAAAGTGCATTAGAAAGACATGTATAAAAACCGTTAATGTACAAAAATAAAAAAAAACTTAATTTCTGAATTGAACATATTCCCCAAAAAACAAAGATACCGTGTGACACAAAAGTTACTTGCCAAATGAAGAAAACAATATTCTTTCTTTTTAAAGGTTTCCCTTCTTCTCAGGGGTTGTTTTTATTACTTGTGTCTAGAGTCTTCTGACGCTTCATTGGCTCTTATAACTTGCAGTGTCCTGGCTATTCCTCTTCTCCAGGTGATGCGTGGTCTTGGGAAAACAGTTTCTCTAAGGCGAGGATATGCTCGAAATAAAGTCTCCTGTTCCTCCAGGGTGGGAGTTGGGCGTCGAACCGGCAAATCCTACCTCAGAAAAAATTCTAAGCTACGTTACTTGACACTAAGAGAGCAGGGAAAACAATATTATTTTGAAATTACAAATATAAACATAACAAATTATTTTCTTTGCAACAAATCTCTTAGCAATGACATTCTACCATGAAATACTGTACAGCGCAATATCATTACATTATATTACTGTCAGGTAAACGTGACTAATAAAGATTAGTCTACTGTTCTCATTGCAACTGTACATGAGCTATTCCATCTCAAATCGACCAAAATATAGAGAAAATTGACCTTACAATTTCTAAATACAGTAAAAGTTTTTTTGTACGTAGGGAACTGTGATACAATGCTTTGTGCAAAGTTTAAGGCAACAGAACTTCATAGTGTTTAAATTAAAAATACTTAAATTTATCGTAATTTCATAAAATTAGCAACTTTAAACTGTTGTAGCTCCGAAACCCTTTCACCCAATGATCAAACTCATGGTTTATTTTGATGCTGAGAAATTAAAGTTTATATTTACATATAAACCGATAAAATATTTTTAAAATATATAGTTAGATTCCGCATTGAAAGTACAAATAAACACATATTTCTTACTGATGGCACGTTGATAAGAAAGTATTGAAAATATCAAATAAAGAAAATAAATAGTACGCGCGTGAATTAACCGGCTGACTGTGAGGCTGGAGATAGCCGAAGCACAGGAGTAAAATGACGCCCAACGCTCGCTTATCTTTAGCTCTCTGCCCGTGCGTGCGGTACTGCGCCGTTCAAGTCTAGGCGTGTGAAAATAATCTATTTAATACCCTCGAAACTTATTGCCGTGCCACTAAGCAAACAATGCCGAATCCCACTTAATAATGCAAGGTTTTCTCTCTCTCGCTCTCTTATTATTTTTTTTTTTTTTTTACATTTTTACATTGGCAAAAAGCCTAAAAGTAAGTAAAATCAGATTATCTGTCTCTCTGTGTACAATAAAAATAAGGATTACCTCTTAACATAACCTACAAAATGTCAGCTTCAAAATAAGCTCTCGTTCAATGTTCTGCAGTAAACGGTTCCAGAGTTCTGAGCGCTGAAAGAGGCTTGTTTTTATAAAAGAGGCTAAATTTGTCGCTCAATAATACGAAAACCGTTTGACTTTCGATAGTATAGTTTTGAAAATGCACTCTCCTCAGCACCTTGTATAAATAGGGAAAAATTAGAGTATAAAAAATGCGAGGTTTTTTACTGATCGATTTCACATGGAATAGCCCAAATTCACTACCGCAAATTTTCAAAGTGTTTCATTTTCTTTAAGACCGTGTCTCACTCAATCCTAACATTTCTCTGTCACTCTTGAAAGTCTTACTTGTGGAATATGTTGAATAACTTGGGTAATCCTTCCTTTCAATTTTATGTAGATGCAGGCTCTGTTTGAAAAACAAACCGTTAGGAAATGTTGAATGTTGTTCGTCGATATCGAGTTAGGGCGACCCTTCGTTTCATATTGAACAAACTAAATGTTGTTTTAAATTTACGTTATAAACTATCTATTCATTGGTGTGGCGGTTTAGGAATGTCTGGATAACGAAGATGGAACTCGTTCGCAGCTTCTCTTGTTCTGTGACTGTTCTCACTCCGCTAGCTATCCAGTACTTCAGGAGTCAACATGATCTCTTTTTCAACTCTCAATCAATAACAATACAACTGAAAACAATAATGATCTTTCCTTCAGTTCTCAATAGATACAAACACTAAATGAAACAAAACACAAACTACAGTTGGGACGGTCGTTCTGTGCCGGTGTGCTTGGTTACTTGAGCAACAGAGTGAGTTTATAGAAACACGTGACTTACCGCCTCGGCTGGGATCTGCAGCGTGTAGTGACATCATCATGCGCAGTTGGTTCCAGGATGTGCGATGAACGGCGCATTCCACTCACAGTTGTCCAGTACCACTTATCACATCACACGTGTTATCATAATAAATACAAACTGATTATAAACATAACATGATATCCATGGTTCAATTATATAGCAATGAAGAGAAACAGACGCAATCAATATATCTAATCATCAGACAAACTTTCGATACCAGATATATCACCACCATTGTCGTCGTGATTTTCGTTATGATCATCATCTTCATCGTCGTCGCTTTCACTACTGCTGTCTCCGCCCGTAATTATGAAGCTTTCAATTACATTTTCCATAATTCCTTCCTGTTCAATATATTCATCTTCGATGTTTTCAACATGTTCACATACTTTTTCCCATTTTTCTACACTGATGTCATCAACCCGTTGTTGGCACAATTTCATCACTTGCTCTAATTTAAAAGTTGTGTTTTGACCGGCTACCCACTGCTTGATATCTGCCCAAATCAATTCCAATGGATTTAGCTCAGGTGAATACGGTGGCAATCTGAGTACACAATGTCCATTCATAGCTAAGAGATTGTCAATCACGTAAGTTTTATGAAGTGGCTTATGTGTTTTAATGAGCCCGTAAAGCTCCACTTTCAGCATATTTTCCTGAAACTGCACATTGTTTCTTCTAAGCCAGTCCTGCATATCACTTTTCTTTGAATTACTTGAGGGAGCTTTATGCAACTGCACGTTATGGTAAGGTGCGTTATCTATTATAAAAACAGTCCTAGGGGGCAAATTCGGAATCAACTTTTCCGTTATCCACTTCTGGTAATTGTTGGCATTCATTTCATGATGGTAGTCTCCAGTTTTCCTGTTCGATTTAAACATCAGAAATGCGCCAGGTACAAAACCCGCTCGACCCCCTGCATGAACAATAATAAGCCTAGGTCCTTTCGAAATAGGCGCCAGTAAACTGAGGTTTCGTCATCACTCCAATTTTTTGGTCTTGTATGCGTGCTATGAATATACGTTTCATCCTCGTATATTAGAGGCCTACCTTCTTCTCTGTATTTCTTTATTGCGCGTAAATATGATACGCGCTGTTCTCGAATATCATGCCTTTCTTGTAATACCGCTTTATTATTTCTTGTCTTCTTCCATTTAAATCCCATATCACGTAAAATGATCTTTAAACTTGTACTACCGCCGTTAAAGTTTATGGCATCTTTTAGTTTAGGTAGCAGTTTACTGACAGTGGGCACTATTTTGTCATTTATATAAAAATTATAAATTGTCTGTCGTATAACTCTTTTATCAAAATCATCAACATCTGTGATGCGTTTCGGTACACGATGAACTTTACCGGGCGTTCCAAAAGAGGTCCCTTCTTCCTCACACTGTTTCCATTCTTTAATTATCTTTCTTATTGTTCTTTCGGGCACTTTAGTTGCTGCACTCACTCGTTCTTGCACCTTTTTCAGCGGTATTAAAAAGTCTCCAGAAGCTGCTTCACTCTTCATGAAAGAATGTATATTGTTCACAACTTCCTGAGTTTGGCTATGCAGTGTTTTTGCGCCAAGTTTAGACTGAATATGAGGCATTTTAGTCTACACAAACACACACAACTGCAATTTTCCACGATAATAAATAAACAATATGAATATGAACTAACTAAACTAACAAACAGCACGTGGCAGGACGACGTTACACAGCCAAGGCTTTCTGCGAGACTGGCCACTTGCCATATTCTGCGCATGCGCGAGAGTGTAGGCTCACTGGCTAGCTACCACATGATTCTCACCGGCACAGAACGAACGTCCCAACTGTAACTTTAGCATGTCCTACTTCACGATGAAGTAACAAGAAACAAAATAATGTGAACGATGTTGAGCAGTAATTTCCAAGTAGAATAATACATTTCATTCAGTATTTGACTTTATTTGTAAATTTTACGATTTAATTAGATTATGTGAACCATACTGTTATTGCAAGTTATCTTGAACCTTACATCCCCTAAGTATGTCTTTCGAACTGCTTGGCACGGCATGTACTCATCAACGTAACGGCACGGCAAGGATGCCCCTCCCTCGGGTAACGTGACTCTTTTCAGAAAACGTTGGTTCTTTCACTTTACGGCTCCCTACTGTAAAAGAACTTGGTTCAATACAGACATCATCATCTCACGGCACTCCGGTTTTAAGAGGAGAATATGGTTTCGTAGCAGGTTTTAATTAACTTGTAATGAGTAAGTATTTAAATATAATCGTGTGTACACTCCTCCTCTCTCATCCGGGCTGAGGACCGGCAATGGCGGAGTTACTGCAGCTATTTCTATACATTATAAAGGCCTACATGACTTACACCTACAACTGATATGTACATATTCTTGTAACAATATTTTACAGGCTTATTATTTGAATTTACATTAATTTACAATTATACACAATCCATATCCCTAACATTGCTGCCATCATCGTTATCGTCTTCATCGCTCGGTCCAAAATTAATTATTATTTCGTCAATGGCATCATCCATTCGGAATTATCTGAACAAGATTGAGTTCTTCGATTGTATTCCGAATGACATGTTGATCGAAGTCGTCCACTTCAACTTTACACAAGTCCGAATTATGGAATGAAATAATATGTTTTGCAGACTATAACAAAATAATAACTTACAACAGTAATTCATTATGTCGCTCACAGTACACACACTATTGTACATAACTATTATAGCAATAATTTCTAAACATTACATATCTATTCTTTTCCGGAGTAATGTGAGGTTCATTCGGCTGTAATTCAATATTATTCTTAATTCTCTTCACGGAACTAATACTTTTGCCAGATTATTTAGCCGCTCTCTCATATTCCTTATCAAGAGGTTCCAGCAAACATTTGTTCAATTTTTCCTCCTCGCAACACTTAATTATATTTCCGATAATTTCTCTTTCTCCGCTGTGGATAACAGCGTTACTTTTTCTCCGCGGTGGTGTGATTTCACCATAATTACTACCCTGTGGTTGCTGCTCCATGTTAACACTACTGATACGCAGTGAAGGAAATAGTTCTATGTTTCTTGACAAGAGATTATGATGCGGAGCATGCGCAAACAACTCAGTTGGCTCCACCCACGTTACGCGCTTCCTTCCCTCTGCACCTCTGTCCCTGCTCAGGAAGTTCAAGACAACTTGCAATGACAGTACTGTCATTTCAGACAATGCTTATGTCAACACTAATTATTTTTGTGAATATTTACATACGTACTCGTATTAGTTGGTTTGCAACAGTCGATTTTAATCCTTTAGGAAATATAGACTCTTCGTTATATTATGTGTAAACATATTGCCTCCAGAGTTATAATTTGGGTTTAAATCACAATTAAAGCAAGATATATATATATATCATATAGGTCTACATGGTAATTTAACTATGTGACTATTTCTTTCTTTTATATTTCCTCATTTGACAACCATTTTATTCCTCATAAGACAGAACATGACCAAAAAATCGTCTTATTTCAATCAGCATAGACGATTATTCTTTGTTTGAATATCAAACAGAAGTCCAATCAGTTATCTATTATTAATATTTTATGTGTATGTTTCATACACTTGCTTGTAGATAATTAATTATTGAGGAGAAAAATTCGTTCCGGCGCCGGGGATGGAACCCGAGTTCTTGGTTTTACGTAGCAAATGCTCTAACCACTGAGCTACGTCGAAGTTCAATCCATAGCACCGGATCGAATTCCCTCTGTGGTCTGACTCCAAGTTCGACATATATAATGTATATATGTAGGCCTATATTAAGTCAACTGCCACTATACAAGGAGCGCACTCAACTGAGTGACTTGGTGACAGTAATATGCACTGTTGAGCGAAGAATCTACGTAAAGATTATTTTTTTGGTCCTACAGAATATATCCGTTATGGTAACAATGATTATTACAGGAGAAAAATTCGTTCCGGCTGCGGGGATCGAACCCGGGTCCTTGGTTCTACGTACCAAGTGCTCCAACCACTGAACTACGCCAAAGTTCAATCCACAGCACTCCTTTGTCTGTTTACAACATTATTTCACAGCAGCCTGTTTCAATTATCCGTTATTTTACCAACTTCTTAATTTGCTGAACGGTTAAAAAAAAAGACTATTTTTTTCTACTAATATTTGTATTTAAGATGAGATTAAAATACTAATTTATATTTCTAAATACATTTAATTCCTTTTTTAATTCATTAGTACATCATATCTGTTTGAAATTGTATTTATCCAAATTATTTTTCAAGATCCATTTCATCCCCGTTAGCAAGAATTCCTTTTAACTGACTAGCTCAAATGGGGACCGGCATGATTCATGCAACATCTGGACACCATCTCCCACACACAATATATTATGTGTATGTGATACTTTTTCTAGAGTAAAACTGTGATAAGGAACAAGACGCCAGCCATTTCAGTTTATAGTCATTCTGGAATTCAGCTTCAGTCTGTTCCTCTTAGTGTCATTAACAAGAAGACCGTGTGCATCGAGTCTTAAGAAGTCTGGTTCCTGTCGCCATACAAGAATTTTTTGAGAAGCTGTCCCTACAACAGCAAGTTTATAAGGGATAATGCTTCCATTGTAAGTCGATGAAGAGCATTCCTCTCTGCTTGCTAGTTCGCTATCGTAGCGAGTGTTGATTCGTATTCAGATGTTTCGAGTTTCGACTGCAGCTATGATATCGTGACAGAACTCATGATACTTGCTTTTATTCTGCATCTTTCGATGCATTTTGAGACATCATTTTCATTTAAAAAAGCACAATTTATTTTGTGCGAGATCGTGCGTATTTGCTTGTTTTCCGCATAGAACCAATACGCGGTAAGTGTGAAATACCACATTCAGTACTCCCAACGCAATACACATAACAATTTCCCTCTTCTTACCGCTTAAGCACGACATTCATTTTACTGCTTTAGGCTTTTAACATATTATTTTTAGAGACGTTTAACATAGTAATAATTATAAATTGGAAACTTACCATGCAATTTCACCTAAATGCAATGTTAATTATTGTTTTTAAATATTTGCAAAAATTAAGTAAATTCTACTACTCCACGAAATTTATTGCATTCCTGATACAAGTAACATTAAGGAAGCCGTGAAAAAATCAACTAGATTCCAGTTGCCGATGTTATTACTGCAATGTGTTATATAAATAATATTGTTAAAATATTAAAATGAAAAATAAATCATTACATAACCTTACCGTTTGTTTTAAGCTCGCATTTATAGACTGGGGGAAAAAAAAGACAGACGTGTATATCACGGCCTGCTGGAGTATAGTAAACACAGCAAACATTTTATAGCAACAATGTTGAAGAAAGATATTTTGGTGTTCCGAGGTTGCCGTCATTAAACAGAAACCAACATGGAGATTTCATTGCAACTAATTAGAAATTCGTCTTTCAGATATGTAATAAACGATATTCGCACAAAATAATGTACGATACACGAGCGGTATGTTTGTTTTCATGTTCTCGGAAATTAAAAAAGCTCAACTACGTTTCGCTTTTTCAATCTTTTCCTCGACCATGAAAATGTCAACATACCGCTCTTGTAACGTATATTACTATTACATATTACAGAAAATTTATTTCGGAATATGTATTATATATCTTTCGCGTGTTAAATATTACAGTACCTGGTTAACTAGTTTCAACCTGTTATTGGCCATCTTCAGAACTGGTTGTTGCTGGTCTTGACGCCTTTTGTTTGTGTTCTATGTGGGAGTGTGTTTGCGTAGTGTAATGTGGAGTCAAAGAGTGTGTGTTCTGAAATTGAGTTGTGTGTTGAGAATTTCATTTGGATGTGTTATTGTATGTCTATATATTTCGTATTGTTCTATTGTGTTCACAGTTAAATTTCAGAACACACATACTCTTTGACTCCACATTACACTACACAAACTCACCTCCACAGGAAACACAAACAAAAGGCGTCAAGACCAGCACCAACCAGTTCTGAAGATGGTCAATAACAGGTTGAATCTAGTTAACCAGGTACTGTAATATTTAACACGCGAAAGATGTATAATACATATTCCGAAGTGATATAGTATTAAAAGCTGTGTAATCAAGATGTAGAAAATTTTTGTTATTATGAAACATTTCTTATGAACCCATGTAATCGAATTCATATTCATATTTATTACCATCATACGACTTTCAGGTAGTGGTTTCCCTCACATGCCATGTAATGGTATTGTGTATTATGTTTATAATCGATATTTATTTTTGTTCTTCTGTGTATAATTTTCAAATTATAATATGAATCAGGTTTAAAAATAAAATATTTTGAGAAGCGGTTTGTCAACGTTAGATCTCAGATAATATACGCGTATTCATGAAAATGTACGAAAGGGGGAAAAGGAACTGGCAACCCTACCCCATTATCTCCTGGCTTAGTTGTCTCATTAGTGATGCCTTATTGGTGTCATAGATGAGATTCAGATATTTGTCTTCGAACAGTTGACTAAACAACAACGTATGAATATTTTGATTTAATTTCGTAAAAACTACATAAGCATGGAAGCATGATGAACATCTAAAAATGTAGTTCCGAGAAAAAGGCAATTTGTGAGAGGGGATGCAATACTGACGTATGGAGTAGGCCTAGATATAAAAATCGCTCTCGGGCCGCAAAGAAGACGAAGGGGAAAAAATCTCTCAGTATCAACTTCCTAACTTCCTAAGTGCCAAGGAATATGTATACCAAAATAAAAAGAAAACGGATTTTTGATCATCTATTGTTAAAAAAATTAACTCAATTCTATTGTCTCTTCAAGTAACAAATATTTGATTAGGCCTAATTCGGTTTTCACGTTGTGAAAATATAAATGTGAACTTACATACCAAATTGAAGATTTTAACTATTTACGTTGAACAGTTGAACATACTCTGGCCAACAAATGTAGACAAGAGTTTTAAAATTGCATAATGTTTGCCCTGTCTCCTCTTGTATACCATAGCGAGTACTGGGCTTTAAATAAACAAGCGATCAGCATTTCGATACATCGCAGTTGGGACGTTTCAGACTAAAAGCCTGATGTACAAGGTTAGGCGAAAGTAGGAGTTGGATGACTAGGAGTAGGTACTGGTATATGAAATTATGACAGAAAAAAGGGAACACCAACACACCTATTTTAACAATATCAAAAAAATCTATTCTTCGTCTAATATTAGAATTAAAATTTCGCAGACTCCATACAGAATTTATAGGGAGCAACGGTTATATAAATTATAAAAAATTGGTTTATTGAAATCCCGTTTTATACATAATAATAATTTCATTAAATTCCCATCGCCTCATTTAACATTGTCCCTCCAGAAAGTATCTATCCTTCTAACGAAGAACATAAACATTCTATAGCACATGGTAGACGATCTGTAGACTGAGCTTTCTCGGCTAACGACACCATTGCATTGTTACAATTGTGTCCTCCTAGATCCTGGAGTATAGTAAATTATACTGCATTCTTGCATTTAGTTTCAAATTTGACACTAGTTGGAATCGTTATCGATCACTTCTTTTCTGTGCTGATCAAGCCCCTGACATCTCTTGGGACTTACAGTAAACATTAGAAGATCGAGTCAATCATTGCAATGCGTGTTTCAACTATTTGTAAACGAAAATAGTGACCAGCAACTCAACGCCAAAGCTCCGTAGGCGAAGTAAGTACACACTAACGTTATATTTTAAAGTTAAAAAAATATATATCAGATGTACGTGCAGAGACTCTAAATATAGTATAATATACCTGAATTTGTGCCATAACTCTAACCTACAGAATTTTTTCAGCATTTTTCCTCATTTCAGTGATTTTTTTTTTGAAGTGTAGAATTATATTGAACTTTCAAATTAAAACAAAAAATGCCTCAGGACTGAGGTTATAATTTTATTCATAGAACTCCTAGACCAAATGATACACCTAATCATTTCATGTATTTAGTAACAGGTGTACGCCAGGAAACAGGTTTCGCTCAGTACTGCGTCGTTCGACCAGTGACACGGACAAGCAACTGCTCGCTTAGCTGTGATTCAGCGCGTCAACTTTCGACAATAGCATTTCGAAATTTAAGACATTACATAACAGATGTAATTTATTGACTTACCTTGTAATAAGTGTTGAAAACGTCGATCATCCTCTCTAATGCATATTTCACACCTTTTGAAAAGATTTATAATCTCTATCGGTAGAATTGATCCCCGGCACATGGTACGTTACATTCAACTTATGAACAACTCTTGTCTTGTAAGACATCAGTTCTAATAATTTTGTAGTTTTTGAAGCTGATGTCTTAGGTACACCAGCCTGTTGAGCTAATTTTCTTAACAATTTCGTAGGAGACTGTGTTAGCCTCTGGTCTATGTTATCGAGATATCTTCAGCGATTTATACGCTTTTTTATTTAAAATTAGTAAGTTTTTCTGACTTTTCATATTAAATTCTCGATTGTCCAATCAGATGGTTATTGAACACAAGGTAGAAACAGAGTACGACACTTTTTATACGATTTCTTCATATTTGTATCATAAATGAAGATTCGCTATTCTCATGCACTTCATTGCCACGAAGTAAACTGAAATGCACTGAATAGAAGTCAGCTGTGTACTAATGCTCTGACCTTGACGTGCCTTTAATCAGTGTTATCTGCCCATGCTATACAACATAAAACTTTTCCACATTCGATCCAGGGAAAATGTACTCACTATTCGTTACTCGGCATTCGTGTTCGATCTGTAACAGTAAATGGGCGATGGCATTTACCTGAGAAAACCCTGTTTTCTGGTGAAAGTCCTGTACTAAGGGCGTAAAAATTGAAATAAGCTTCGAGAACAGGCCTAGACGTTACATATAGAAATGCACGTCCGTTAATAGAAAACAAAACACTATTTTGATTTCTCTTTTGTTGCGTCTGTATCTTGTGTCCGTGATAGTTCGCTGCCTCGCATCTAAAGCGCCGTGAAACTGTATTTTAACTAATTTAACTAATTATATCATCTGACAAATTGAGATAAAGGAATAAATAAAATAACATTAATAAATTAATTTTTAAGTTTATGCTATTCTTTAAGAAACTATTTAGGCTGTTTTATATTTACAGGAGTGGAGTAAAGCCTTGGTTTTTCTGAACCGACGCATGCGAGGTGCGAGGTCTGCTCATCTCGCAGCCATAGAAACCACTCGCTATCTCTCGTGTAGTCCGGATTTGTGCGAGGCCGCACCTCGCACGTCGCATACGTTGATTCAGAAAAACCAAGGCTGCGTGTCTGGCAGCGAAACCAGGTGCACCGGGTTCAAATCCTTATCGGGACAAATTATCTGGTTGAGGTTTTTTCCGGGGTTTTCTCTCAATCCAATATGAGCAAATGCTGGGTGACTATCGGTGCTGGACCCTGGACTCATTTCTTTCTTTCTTTCTTTTTTTATAACGTTATTTTACGACTCTTTATCAACATCTTAAGCTATTTAGCTTCTGAATGAGATGAAGGCGATAATACCGGTGAAATGAGTCCAGGGTCCGGCACCGAAAGTTACCCAGCATTTGCTCATATTGGGTTGAGGGAAAACCCCGGAAAAAAACCTCAACCAGGTAACTTGCCCCGACCGGGAATCGAACCCGCCCCATCTAGTTTCGCGGCCAGACGCGCTAACCGTTACTCCACAGGTGTGGACGGACTCATTTCACCGGAATTACCACCTTCATCTCATTCAGACCTAAATAACCTGAGATGTTGATACAGCGTCGTAAAATAACCTACTAAAAATATATTTACAGTATTTAAGTCAACATTTTTATCACACACCAAATCAAGGCTAACGTATAGGAATACTACCTTTTTCCCACTTTACAATTTAGTAATTTATCACATAGTATCAGGCAAGTAACGTAGTAATCGCTTAAAACTCGTAGAGTTATAATTTACTTGCAATTCTGTGTGAAATCTCACCTTTTCCTCTGTACAGGCTTGCGCACAACAGCAACGAAGACTGTGGGCCGCAGACTTATCTCAATTACAGTTTTCAAGCGCCCCTTCAAATGAGCTTCCTGTGCACGGCTCAATCTTGGGCCAAGGGATGGTTTTTGCACACGTAAACCACTCGGGTGTATGAGCTCTGGAAACATCTGCGAAACGATATTAGGGAGAGCGTCGCGTTGTCGTCGCGGCCGCATACAAACCGCGAGGCCGCCTACCGTTTAATTTCCTTGGCGGAAGCGTTTGGCTCGCAGAAAGAAATGAATTAGACTACACTTTTCCACGTACAACCACTGTCCAACTGTGCAGCCAATTCTGAACCTCGTTACAAGCGTCTCCTGCAGTCAACCCGTGGTTCGCAAGTCATCAATTTCTGTCGCCTTTAGCACCGACGCCTACCACTGTTCCTATTAAAATTATGTAGACTGCAGTATATGATTTTTAGTAGAGTTAGTGAAAAAGAAAGAAGTGTTTGTCAAAATATGAAAAATATATATATATATATATATATATATATATGAAAATGTGAAGGATATGATTTTAGATGTAACAAAATATGAAATAGTATGAATATTTTTGTCGGTTTAAGTAGGTTATTTTACGGCGCTTTATCAACAGCTTTGGTTATTTAACGTCTGAATGAGATGAAGGTGATAATGCTGGTGAAATGAGTCCGGGGTCCAACACCGTAAGTTACCCAGCATTTGCTCATATTGGGTTGAGGGAAAACCCCGGAAAATTGCCTTTTAATGTTCGTACCCTAAAGTTAATAATATACTATTAGGCCTATTATAACACTATAATAAACTGTTTAATTGAAGTTACGATTACAAACCACAAAGTAATTACGATTTATATTATTATTAGGCCTATTATTATTATTATTATTATTATTATTATTATTATTATTGGGTTATTTTATGGCGCTGTATCAACACCTCAGGTTATTTAGCGTCTGAATGAAATGAAGGTGATAATGCCGGTGAAATGAGTCCGAGGTCCAGCACCAAAAGTTACCCAGCATTTGCTCATAATTGATTGAGGTAAAACTCCAGGACAAACCTTAACCAGATAACCTATCCCGACCGTGATTCGAACCCGGGCCACCTGGTTTCGCGGTCAGACGCGCTAACCGTTACTCCACAGTGTGGACTCGATTTATAAACAATAATATAAGATAATAGTTATTTATATTAAAATAAAAATACGAATAAAATTAATCTACTTGTTGCAACAATCATTCAGTAATTTCTCTACACTTTGAAGAAGCAGACTGTATAATTTTATCTGTCAATATTATTTTGTATGACAAGAAGCTTCATTCCACGTCACATAATAAATTGGGAGCATATTCGTAGCTTTCTACATAAATTAGTTTAATATTTGCTTGAAAAATGTTTTGTAACCTTCAGAAACTTCATTCACCTCATCCAGTATCTTTCTGCTAGTCCCTCTTGAGGTTGGAGACTGCCCTCGCACATAGGCCGCTTGGATTTGCCCATTATACTACCCGGAATGGAATTGTTTGCATGCCTGCGCTACAGATTACCCTACGGACCGCCTCCGAACTCTTCTACAGCTACAGAATCCTTTTTCCTATATCCGCGTACGCCTCATCTCGATCCCTTAACTCAGGTCCCACGAGCTATCATGAACCCAGGGGAGAGCCCACGATACATAGAACTACCACCAGCAACTAATGACCACATACCACGGGGTCCAAGTTCAGTGGCGGCCTGCAGTCGACTCTACATTGGAGCAAGCCCGAAATATGGGAAAGAAATGGAGATTTTGAGGATAAAGGGAAAGTGTAATTATGATGACGAAATGAGTCCGAGATCGAACGCCGAAAGTTACCCAGCAATTCTGCTTCAATTGATTGAGGGAAAACCCCGGAGAAACCCAACCAGGTAGCGGAAATCGAATCCACGCCCGAGAGCAGCGTCGGACCGGCAGGCAAGCGCCTCAGCCGACTGAGCTACGCCGGTAGCTACTTCTTCTTTTTCTTTTTCTTCATAGTTTCGAATATGAAATTTCATGCTTTTACTCGCTCTAGATCAGGATAGAGAAAGTATTTTAAGATTACAGTATCTTGCTCACTGGAACGACCAACAATGTAAAGAGTTTTTAAAACATAGTAATTATGTAACATGGAAGGTTAATTAAAACAACCGTGCTTGATGCCAGTGGAAATTCACTGAAAATAATAGTAAATTCAGAATATAGAATGTAGTACGGGACTGTAATTTAAGATAACGACATTTATATGAAGCAAATATCACTGGAAATAATTATATAACGGAATGTCTAGTAGGAGAGGATAATCTAAGTTAACTATGTGGAACTGGCTTAGCTCAGTTAGTTTTCATTCCAGTTTGGTCGATTACCTGACTGCATTTTTTTCCTAGATTTTCCACAGCTGTAAGGCGAATGTCAAGTAATCCCATGCAAATTCTCGGTTTCACTTCGCCAAATAACATTTCATTATCAAAAAGACCAGGAGGAAAGGAACTGACTACCCTACCCCATTATCTCCTGGCTTAGTTTGGTTCGTAAGTGGTGTCTTGTTCGTATCACTTACGAGGTTCAGACCTGTCTTCGGACATTTGACTAAATAAAAATGATCACCAAGATCATCGATGCTAAATTACCTAGTGATTGATGGAGCGTCGATAAGTAACCGAAAAAGATAATGTTTATGTAATCGATAAAGATAATATTTATCTAATTGAAAAAAGCGCTGGAAATAGTTGTAAATCATATTATCTAGAACGCAACATAGATCAAACGTGCGGCTCGTCTGCTGAGATTAGAATTCGAATTGAACTACAGAGCTTTCGCTTACATTATGCAGGTCGACCGGGCGGCGCGCGACCGGCACGAAGGCCATACAACACGCGAAAACGTCTCCCGCACGCTAGGCATTCGAGTTCATTAATTCATGCTAGGTGAGGATAACTATTAATAAAAGAATTGTTTACTCTTGGGTTGAAATTAGAGTTATTATGCCTCAGTATTACACTTACGTTCAATTAGTGGTAGAGAAATAGCATTGTATAGTAAGTGTGAATCTGATGGTTTCTTAGTTGGTAAGAGATATATCTTTTTTGATATAAAATTATTTTCAGTAAATCATGTACAATATTTTTAAATAATCCTTATCTTTCATACACAGCTTTATCGCTATTTACATACCAAGACTGCAGGTTCGAATTCCGTCTAGCGCATGACTTTCTTTTTCTTATTTCAGTGTCATATTCTTCGTATTGTCTTAAGGCTCTCTATGTTGATGAGTCAGAATATTCAATTTCCATCATCACGGGCCCATCGTCATGTCAACTCCGCTTGGGCTCGGTACGGCCCGGTTTCGATCCTCGGCTTGGTCATAATGAAATTTTTGGTGGAAAAAAATCAGATATTGGAGATTTCCAGTTTCTTTCTTTCATTCCACGAATACTTCCCATCTCCTCCTCATTTCAGCTGTCATCTGAATGAGTTAAACATAGACAGGTGTGAAGTCTTGGGGGTAGTAAAGGTGATGCAGGATTTAAAGGTTTGAGTCTGTAAGCCCTGGGACTTATCAGGTATTCCTCTCGGGATGGGACATGCCTCTGTCAGAGGATAGACAGGCCACCTGTCAGCACTGGATTCAGGAATGACACTCAGGCCACCTGTCGGTAGAGAATAATTATTACATATAAGGCGTACAATGGGCCAATGTAAGTTTAAGTTCATGGATCCATTCCAGGTCCGACCCTCGAAAAGCCAGCCAAGACAACCAGCTCATTTTATTTATTTTATGGACAAACAGCGAGCTTATGGAAAAAAGAAGACAACGTCATGTTAAAGTACAAAGACTGCAAATATCACACATCTCTGTGACGACCGGTTCGTAGTTATGTGTGGATCGTATGTGTCAGCAGTTTTTCTCTTTTCTGTGACCTACATTCCGATGGTAAACATCCTAAAGGACTTTTATGGAAATTTAGTGAATATTAAAGGGGACGGCCTCTTAGATATTAAATATACAGAGGTAGAAGTAAAATTCTGTTAAATGGGAAACTGTATGTACTGTATTCAAAAATGAACTTTGTTCCTTTTCATTTATTTATTTTGTTGGGTTATTTTACGACGCTATATCAACATCTCAGGTTATTTAGCGTCTGAATGAAATGAAGGTGATAATGCCAGTGAAATGAGTCCGGGGTCCAGCACCGAAAGTTACCCAGCATTTGCTCGTATTGGGTTGAGGGAAAACCCCGGAAAAAACCTCAACCAGGCAACTTGCTCCGACCGGGATTCGAACCCGGGCCACGTGGTTTCGCGGCCAGACGCGCTGACCGTTACTCCACAGGTGTGGACACTTTGTTCCTTATGACAACCTTTCACTGCTATGTAGGTACAAAGGTCACGAATTGGAAACCCGTCTAGGGCATGGATTTGTTTTTCTTCTTTCAATGGAATGTTTTTTTTTTTTTTTCCTGATAGCGACAGTCCCTTCGTGATGACTAGGGATAGTATTCTCTCCTACGGCGTACGGAGATAAGGTTAGTTGTTCATAGACTATATTCGCGTGACGTCATATATATATATATATATATATATATATATATATATATATATATATATATATATATATTGGCCAAAATATATCGGTATATCGAAATTATCTATATATCGCTATTCTGTAAGCAGATTAATAGATGCTATGCAAATAAATTTTCAGGTGTAAATTTATCACAATAAACTTACTTAAATTGATATATTACTTATTAGCATTGAAATTAACATCATAACAGTCGAAAGTATAAATGTGAAATTGTAACTATAAACAATGCATTATATGTATATATATATATATATATATCGATTATCGAAATTAGGTTTGCAATATATTGCGATATCAATATATCGGTATTTAATTTATTTTCTCCATCCCTAGTTTTACTCTTAAATATCTTGCTTTGATACCATTTTCGTTACAAATGAAATCTAAGAGCTAATATATACAATTTTATTTTAATCGATTTTGTATTCCTTTGGGTTTAAATATGTTTTCTGTCATAATTTAATATTTAATTTATAGTTCATTTCCTTCTCGTATCAGTCTAACTCTCTATAGGTGTCCAGTTAGAGGAAACTACTCCATTAAATTATATATTCTGCCACAAAGTAAGCACTTCTTATACGCCTATATTAAGAAATTATCAGAAATGAAAGAAAATGTAGGTAATTAAGTATTTACTGGGTTGTCAGAATTGACAAAAAAAAGTAATATCATGGCTTTTGATTTACCCTTTACTGTCACTTTTCCAACTCTAGCGACTACAGTTTCTTCATGTATCATGTAAATAGCATAGGACAAGTAAAGGGCTATAGCTCTCGACGGACTTGGAATGTGAGATCACGGGTTCGTTAAAGTTATTGTTCCAGCATTAACACAACTAACTTAGTAAACACACGCGAAATTTGATGTTAGAATAGCCAGTGGAACTTCACCGACACAACTTGAATATCAGACTAATGAGTTGATCTTTGTTTACTTTAATTTTGTTAATATCCCTATCTACAGAATGCATCATTTAACTGCTGATTATCTACGCCAAAGATCTGAGTTCGAGTTTTGATGAGAACTTGTATAGAATGAAGTCTTTGGTCGATTCAGACGAATTCAGAAGTGCTTACACGGTCACTAGCATTTTCTCCGCCATTATCCCAACACTATACACCAAATGAATCTGGTGATCACGTGGATTGATAGGTAACTTGCATTTCTAATTCTGATGACAAAACTATATTATTATTATTATTTTATTATTATTAATTACCTTTGGGGAGGCCGAGATGTAGATAGAAAGATAATATAAAAATGGATTTGAGGAAGGTAAGATATGATGGTAGAGACTGGATTAATCTTGCTCAGGATAAGGACTGATGGCAGGCTTATGTGTGGACGACAATGAACCTCCGGATTCCTTAAAAGCCATTTGTAAGTAAGTATTACTATTAATTTGGTAAGCATATTGCTTGATGTGTACTACATACTCCGTTCAATCACTAGCTTTTAAAATTGAGAAAGTAAGTGAATAATTAAGAATTGGCGTGTATAATTCTGCAGTTCCTGGGAAAAGTGACATAAGTCAGTTTCCACAAACCTTTTTTGATAATTTATTGACAACTTACGGAACATCTACTCGTTTGCAAAAAGAAACATAAGTATTTCTCCCATTACAACAATTCATACAGAAAAAAATCAAATCGACATAAACCAGTGTAAGTTGTCCATAAATTATCAAAAAAGGTTTGTGGAAACTGACTTATGTCACTTTTCCCAGGCACTGCAGAGTTAAAGACTGGACATAACAAATTCTGTAAGTGTCGAAGGGACAAACCGTAGAAAAGAGAGTGCAACGAGTATTGTAATATCCTACGTTTTGCATATATTTTGGAGAAGCTAGGATCTAAATAAAATTACTATGGGACTTATCATTTTTTTCAGTGGATCGAGCCAGGGATATAGAGTCTTTCTTTTATTTTGAAGAAAAAAAAATTAATTGTCAAAGAAATTGGCACTTACAGCCTTTTCTATGTTCAGTCTACAATTTACGTTCGTATACTGTATTTAAAAAATAGAGGACCTTTACTGTGGAAGAGACTATAAAGAGCCTAAATATACAATTTCTAAATTATCTATTATTCACGTTAAAGCTGAGAATTGCAGGAAACGATGAATGTCATCTTCATGTTTTCCATGGTGAAATTCCTATGCCTATCAGAAAACAGATTTTTGTAGATTGAAAATTACTTTTGCACATCAAAAGAAGTCGAAGGTACATGCGGTGACTCCATATTTCTTCGTGTGTGAACCCCTCTTCTAATTCTGCTGCTACACCACGTAACAATTCAAGGGTTCAGAGACATAGTGGGCCAAGCGCCATTTATTAAAAACGGAGAAACCAAGGGTTAAAGTTAATTGAATACCATAGATTAACGAAGATTGACATATTTAGTTTTAATGTGTATACTTTATATTACTTGCTATATGTTTCCATTGAATTATGGTAATAACTTCATTTTAACCCTTGTTTTCTACAGCTTTAGTAAATGGCGGTTGGCCCACTATGGTTCTGAACCCTTCAATTTTGTTATCTTACGAACAGAAAAGTATACAAAGTTTAACTAACCAGTTATGGAGTTTTTCAGAAACCTTTTGCAGTTATTTGTGTTTCAAGGTTCAAAGCATCAATAACATTTTCAAGTAAAAACAAGAGAACCGACGATATGCACTTACAAATATGTATTAAGTAATCACTACTATTGTGATGATAATTGAAGAAAATTGTGTTCTTATATGTTAAATTAGCTTGAATGCCATATGCATTTTTTTTTATAAAATACTAGCTAAAGTTATGACTTAAGGAAAGTTATGAGCAATACTTTCACATGTTCATGACACAGAAAAGCATGTGGTAGCCCGGGGTTTACAGTATTGCGTTAATTTTTTTTTTATAAAATAAACGGTATAGATCCTTAACCATTCGAAATCGGACCTGTGACAACACCAACTTTGTATTCAAAACGGTCTGAAGAACCAGATCCAAAAGTTATGATTAAAGCCCGAATGTTTAGGCGTTTATTTTGGTGAAAATAGGCAGACATATAGGCACTAAAATAGTAAAAATAGGCAATGAAATAGGCTTTTATTATTCATGGAAACAGACAAAATATAGACAAATACTTAATAAACTATCCCATACAGTACTTACTTTCCTTGGTTACATGCCACAACGAGATGCTTTTTAAGTTGTCAACTGTTATAGTGAGTCGCCTGTCAGAGAGAACGTTTTTCATGGTGGAAAAAGATCTTTCTAATTCTATTGAAGTGATTGGAGCAAACTAAAACAACTTATTTCAGAAGGACTGTCTCTACTTTCTTTCAGAGATTGGGAAAACTCGACTGTGTATTGTCTCAAAAAAGAGGGGTGTGAGAAGAAATTAGAGACCTCAAAGTACGCGTGACTTGTGCGTGCAAGCGAAAACGGTAACGCGACCTGGAGATTTGCTTTTAAAACTTTCCTCATCCCCTTCCTTTCGCTGGTAAACCACGAAGTCACCTGAGCATTGAGGGTTATACTGTTCAAACATCTTTGTTAAGTAATCTAAAAGATGGAATCGGTAGGGGAGAAAAGTTTACGACTTCTTGGAAACATATGTATTGCTGAAGAATAAGATTCTCAGCAAATATTTGTGTGAGGTGAATATATATTTTTAATTTGTATAACCGATCTTTTTTGTTTCTTTTTTATATAATTTATGTGCATTAAATGCATTAAAATAAATATAGAAAATATACAATAACGACGTAAATAGGCTAAAAAAGACATTTAACCTTAAAATAAGCAACGGAAGCTAAAATAGGCAAAAAAGGCAAAATAAAAATTAGGCTTATCGTCCCGAAATGCATAGAAACGTGTTTATCTCTAATAGGTCTTTCATACATACATTCAGTTTAAAAAAGGCATTTTGCCTAACATCCGGCCTCTAGTTATGACCGTTCTTCGTGAATCATTCTATAGACACCAATCTGTTCTTCTCAGACGGTATCGAAGTTTGTTTCTATAGAGCTCTATAGGTAGTTGGCTAATGAACAAACAGGACTTCTTATAAGCCACTCTAACCTGGATGATCTTAACAACAGTACGTCGTAGCAGATCTCAAAACTTGTAGCGCAAGAAGGCAATGAAAACATTTCCAATAACACACATGTGCCGAGCGGGCTGCTTGTCTCTCAGATGAAGGCGCCGTGTTGGAGTTGGCACGGCGTGAAATGCGGGAGGAAACAGTCAGTTCTCCACGATACAAAGGAGCGGGGGAGGGGAGGATGCGCGCCCTGTTATATAGTTTCACTTTTCGCGCTACAATGGAGTCACTTAATTTTTCCCCTTAGTTAATTTTAACACCGTCACCCTTCTGTTCCCTCCCCCTCTCTCTGACGTGACTTCTTCCACATTGTTGAACCTGTTTCTTGCGCCTAACTTGATAATGTTCCCCTCGGTTTTCTTACGTTGCCATCTGTATGCGGTGTCTCATTATGAGATAGTGTCTTCATTATAAATTAGAGATAGGCGTTGTACTATTCCACATCTGAATTAAAGTTACCCTCTTGCTTTTGTATTTCTTTTTCGTAATGATTCCAGGTTTAATGAAGAAAGTTATGTTAGCGAAATCGCACAAGTTTCTATTTACGATGTTTAGTCTTCCGTGTCCATACGGATGAATACAAATGCATTATTATGGTTGGGTGAGAGGTTTCAATTCATGACATTTCAGCCTCTCTGTAGAGTAATATATAATAATCCTTATAAAGTCTTTGCTGTTTGGCTTATTTTTTGACAGTCATCATCATCATAATCATCACAATCAGCGTCATCAGCACCACTATCGGCATACCATTACCACAACACCACCATCTGCATTATCACTGTCAACACCACCACCACCATCGCTATCAGCATTTTTTTACTATTTAGCATCACCAGAATAGTAACAGTTCCGCGAAATAATAATTTGAATTTTCCGCTATACTACAAGGACAAATGAAGAGTCCACTACAAGAATGATGGATGTCACTTTCTTGTCGAAAATGAACGAAGACTGTCAATGCATAGCTTAAGACATATAGAATGTACATAGAGAGTTATATGGCATTAACACTGATAGTCATTGTCCAGTAATGATCGGAAAATCACAGTTAAGCTTTGAGCGCTAAGCATTTCAAACTTTCAATTGCTTCTCCTGATAAATATATTCCAAATGACAACCATCATTCTTGCAGTGGATTCTTCAAATTTTTTTTGTGACAATAACTAAACATTATTTTACAAATTCTGCTTCTGTTGAATGTTCAGAGGGTTGTGTAATTCATCTAGAAATGTTGTAACTGACATTGACACTTGAGTCTCTGATAACTCAGAGCCATAAATGTATTGTGTCTTTCGCTTGAGATCTTCAAGTATATTCCCTAGCTTCTTCTGACAGTCAACCATGCTTATAATGTTGTTCATGAGCGGAGGTAAAACGCCTTCTCGAATTAAAATTTTAAGTGCATACCAACTCGATAAAGCAGACGGGACTAGTTAACTTTTATAAAGTTGGTTATTTAACGACGTTGTATCAACTACTAGGTTATTTAGTGTCGATTGTATTGGTGATAGCGAGATAGTATTTGGCTAGATAAGACCGAGGATTCGCCATAGATTACCTGACATTCGCCTTACGGTTGGGAAAAGATCTCGGAGAAAATCCAACCAGGTAATCAGCCCAAGCCGGAATCAAACCCACGCCAGAGCACAACTCTGGATCGGCAGGCAAGCGTCTCAGCTGACTGAGCTATGCCGATGACACATAGAGCTTTCCCATCTTTCAAAATCATAAGGTATTGTTTGATCCCAGTCAGTATTAAAGTTTAACTGTCTGATACTAAAACCATTCTTTCTCAGTCATTTCGTATAGTCACTGATAATTTATGTATGTATTGATACCACAGCAGTCGCGCGACAACACTGAATAGATTCCTTAGCGTTCTTACTTATATTCCTTGAGCATATTTCTAAAAGTCCTATGCATCATCGTCAGCACCATCACCAATACCATCATCATTCTCTTTACTATCACCATCAGCATCATTATTAGCACAACTATCAACGTTATCGGCACAAACATTATCATCACCATCATCACTACCACATTATCAATGGTTATCATCATAAAAAACGACAGGTATTAGGTTTGGCTATCGTCCTAGATCATTATACCCAGATTGCTCGGCGTTATAGGCTTTGACGGTAACAATTTTGTTAGGTTTACTATGCTGCCATCTAGTTGTTACATAAGGAGTCACGTCATAACTCCCATTTGATTTGCATTAGCGACTGTATTGCCATCTCGTGTTCGTTTATGGCGGACGGGTGGCGATCCTGGCGGTTGTTCTCTTCAAAGTGCAACCGATTTTAACATAGGAATGAGCATGTGATCTGGGCTATCGTTTATCCTTTGTCATGTAGAGTAGCGTGTTCCCCTTTCAAAAATGAACGACAGTAAATTCCTTGAATGGAATAGAGTGAGACAAGTGACCAACAAACTTGGAACCCATGTAGTATTCCATTAGGCCGAGACCCAAAGGAAGGATGCGAACAAGCGCGTACTCTCTTTACTCCCTCCCTAGTCAGGCAGTCATGAGGAATTTGGTGCGTACCGTCCCCACTTAATCCCTTGTCGTTGATGTTGATGCAGTACAAGAGAAGGGTTTCACGTCGTGTATTCGCGAAGTGCGTGCACTTCACTGAATCGCTGTGGATGTTCCCAATTAAAACCTTCCCATTGCAAAATTAACCTTCATATATCACTTAACTTGCGAATGTTTCTCTAATGATCTCGAAATTATAATGAATAACTTATTTCCCTTTGTAATAAAAATAATGCCATATTCCAAACCTTAGTAAATAAGGAATGATTCACGCCCAATGAAAACACAAAATTATGCTGAGATCATTCTGTACCTCAGAAGTATTGTGTGATAAGTCTGTTTTGTTAACTGTATAATACAGGCAAAAAACAAATTTATTTTTTCTTTCGTATCTGAAAAAGGTACAAACCTATTCCTTTTATTTCTGCTGTAGTGAAATAATGATATTAGGCCTACTTACGTTCAAATGGATGTTAAAGTACCGGGAGGTTAATTGCCACCCTCACTCCCAAGAGTCAGAGCTCACGAGGCTATTCCATTGATCTAGTGACTCTTTGCAAGGACGACAGATCGCTTATATGTTCGTGTAATTTTAATCATTCTAATTTTTTCTAATGCTGCTATGGAATGATGTTTCGATACTTTCTGTTTGTAAGGAAAATAATGAAATTGGGAGTAAAACTGTAGGTGAAGTTGTAAGGTAGTGCTTTAAAGCATTATTATTAGGCTATTATTTTGTTTCTATACAGGACACACCTCTGTCATACCATAAGTAAAGATTTTCAGTTTTTTGACATAATTAGATAACGTAATCAAAATTGTTTTCTAAAAATGGTTTTATAACGTTAATACAATACAATTTTCGCGTAGTTTCAGACCACAAGACCGCTTCTGGGCGCTGCGTAAATGAAAGCACGATGCTGCATATTCATTCCACAGGATTTCAACGATTCACAATTACGCAATAACTATTTTTAAATGCAGTTTCATGATAGTTATTATGTAAAAGGTCATAAGAAAATAATTGTTTCATATCTGAAAGGTCTGTATTTGCTGCAAAACAACCTTATTTTAGACTAATTTAATTTAATATGTTAATATTTTAAATATGTATCCTATTCATTAACGTTTTATGTCACATTTTATATTTTATATTTTAACACAATATGGTTGATGTAACCCATTGCACATTAGTATAATAGTTCAATAATGGTAACAGTGATCTGAAGATTGTTTACAAAACCGAAAACGTTCATCAAGTAGAATGAAATAAAAATATCACATTATTATATAACATAAGTTTATGACGGACTTTAAGAAAATATTGTTAAATTATTATTATTATTATTATTATTATTATTATTATTATTATTATTATTATTATTATTATTATTTGTAAGTGCTTAATGGATACACTATGCTCTGTTAAGGGTGGATCTATTCGTTAATGGTCTTAATGATAAATTCAATGAGATTGGTTTATATTACCATAGTCAAGCTGACATTTGTTACTTCAGTCTCACGAACACCTGCATTCATTGCTAGTAATGAAAAAGGAAATCATAACGTTTCGAAGGTTGGCCCTATCTTCCTCTTCAGGTGAACAAAAATGGAATGTATAGGAATACCTCACATCATTTTGATCTTCCGAAGAAGAAGAAGAAGAAGAAGAAGAAGAAGAAGAAGGCACAGCTATTCTTCGTAACGTCGTGATTTTCTTTTCGTTAACAGCAATGGAAGAAGTCCAATATACACTTCTTCTAAAAAAATCACCGTTGCTTTCTCTTTCATTTACATCACTACTCTCACTAGATATATTTTAATTTTGTAAGCAGCTTACAATTAAACAGAGAGAATTTAGATTTGTCTGAAATATTCGAGAGGGAGGACAATATCCAGCTCCGAAGGGAAATATGCCCCTGGTCCACAGTCTGAATTGAACACCGAATTGAACTTCAATATCGGTTGTTTGGGACTCATACGGGAGATTCAGTCCTGAATAGTAGACATACTCACTCATTCATTTGAAATTTGCCCTCATTGGGATTGTCACTGTCAATGTTATTCGCCTTCCCGTGCGTAATTTCAAACGTACCGGCAATTTATGCTCTCACCGACAAATGGTTGGCACATGCACTAATCAATCAGTTTCACGGCCACCGCTCGTGTTCCGTCAAGGGTCAAGAGCAGCTGTGATCTCTTACAATCACGAACATAATGAATGCAACCACTGCCCGTTATTCGAGACTAAAATCCGGTATAATTAGCTTTGCGTGTGGCCACATGATGGCCTGTTAACCAGTAAAAAATCACGGCATAAATCAGAATTCAAAATGTCAGTTCCGTATTATTCCGTGTGCAATGGCAATAAACTTGGAGACATTGACTCCTTTGTTCGCCACGTATCGATATCGCTGAAATGAGTGGAGTTCTACTTAAACAGCTTACCTTCATGAAGGCAGCCTTGTTATCGCAACTTGAGAGTGAGCGTAGGCCTAGGTTATCCCTCAGCAACTACAACATTAGTAATGCGCACCTTGAACACAGCGACTGTATCGCAGGCTTTCCAAGTCTGAGACCCACGATTGCATTCAGTTTAATTTCTGGTGAAGGAAGACAGAAAAGTCCAAATTTCTTTGGTTTCCTTTGACACGGAGGAGGGGCCCGAAAACTATTACTGCAGCTTCTAGGTCCTGAAGGCAGTCATCGATCATTTATTTTATCTACGCTTCATAAATGCTGCTGCAATGATCCTCGATAATGAAAAAAAAAACAAAGAAACAAATGGTAACATGAGTTTCCCTGTATTTCCTTGCAATTTAAGCTTTTTAGAGCTAGGAGATCCTGTGTCTTTCCGTTCCATGCTAGATTGACTGGAGTGCAGTAGCGGCTCGCCGTAAAAAAATTAGGTGAAGTGCTATTCACATACCAAATGCATGAACAGTTTTACCAAGATAATGAGTGGGCCTACTATTCGTAAACTACGTACAATTTTACTAGTTCTAGAACACATGCAAACAGGAAAATTAATCTATTTCAGAACTCATCTAATTTCTTGCATGCCAAGTCAACCCTCCTTTCTTTTAGCGATGTAGCATTCCGAGTGAAATTTTCAATATTTTCAAACAGAAAAGCTTCTGTCACCAGAAGAATTTTTTAAGTTTTTTATACTACTTCTCTATTTTATTACCATGTTAAAAAAAACAAATGGAACTGTATGTCGTCCAGAATTTAAAACATTTTTATCCTCATATTTAAATCCACAAAACAGCATTTCTAATCAATTACAAACCGAGTCACTTTCGGGATACATATTTCGCATTCGTTTATCAATATTGTCTGTGTACTGTACTTGTACCTAATCATTTATACAATAGCACTATAAGTGATTAAACATAAAATATACACTATGATGTAGGATTAATACACTATATACACTTATCACTAATACAACCTAAATACATTAAATAATAAGTTAATATATAAGTACACACTGTTAGATTACATGTGTACATTTACGCACGCGTTAAATTTTCAAATACAAGAGCTGGAACGAAATTGGCAAGCTCATGAGAAGAAATAATTCACGCCGCGGAAAACAACTTTTAAACTTTGCGAATGTATGTGGGGTGTATTCCTGATAAAATAACATAGAGCCAGCTAATTTACCGCACCATGGGTGGCTGCTTGGACACAGGGAATAAGAATACTATTCTCGAGTCAGGTAGTACATACTGTAAAATTTAATGGCCCTTAAACAATAGCCCCCGGTCTTGGGAATCAGCTTCAACCTTTCTCTATTATTAGTACCGTTAGATCTGCAAACTGGTTACTCCGCCTACAACAAGTCTGACAGTTCTTCATAACTGAAAGACTCAGAAACGCACTTCACTCATACAATTTTTCTTTAGTGCGTGACGTCACGTTACCATGGAAACCAAGTGCTGTATGAGAATGGGAACCCAAATAATTTCACCTCTACAGTATATTGTAAGTCCAATAGACACCGCTCGGCGCTCGTAACAGTTGACATTATTCTATTCAGCGGACGGTTACAGGTACTATTTATACAACTAAACACTGTTCAAAAGGACTGAAAAGAAAACTTTTTTTTATTTTAAAAATATGGTAACGGTAATAATTAGAATTAATTATTAATACGTGATAAAATTGTGTTTTACACGAAAATAGGTGAAGTGACACTTCACCTACTTCACCTGAATAGCCGCCCCTGCTGGGGTGTGGCCCAAAATGATGGCATCAGGATTCCTCATTTGTCATAATGCCATACAGTAACTCAGTCTTGCGATGGTGACTAATATTTGCGGGCGAGAGCTATTTTATGCCCTCTCCGCGCGCGCGGAACTCTTTTACCTGTAAACATTGCTATAGCATCTACAGATCTTAGAACACAGCGCATCATGACGGAACGGAAGCGCTTAAAGCTTTCAAGGAAGAGTGGAAGATACAATCTTTATGCTTCGAACATGGTGATGAAGTCCAGTGTTTGTGCGTAAAAAAATATCATTTGAAAAAAAAAAGCAACATAAAACGGCATTATGAGACGCAACATGAAAAAAAATAGGCATTATTCAGGAGAAGAGAGAAATAAATTCATTTCGGAATTGACATCGAAGGTAAATTAATTTACATATGGGTCAGCAGATAATATCTAGATTCCTTTTATTTCTTTATTTTAAATGTATTGTTGATGTTTTATTTGTTGCTTGTTTCTGGATATTTACTTTTATTACACTACGTGTTTCTTTAATTTAGAAATAATATTTTATCTTTGATTGCACTTTAACTTATACTATTACTAAACTCAAAATGGTAATTCACTTTTATTCCAATAACTATTTTCAGGATTTTTAGCAAATATGAACTAAACATTTTGAAAACTTTGATGCAAGGAGCTTTTTTAGTAACGTCAATATAAAATATACTTAAAAATATAATTTCAAAACTAGTAGCCCTAACTGCACAAAATTTTGTACAGATGATATTATTATAGATCTGTTTATATAGTTTAAATGTCACAAATTTTGGCCGAAAATTGTGGAAGTTTTAAAAATCATACATATCCCCTTAAATGATTGACCCCAAAAATTACGATGGCTCTCAATATCTTAATTTAATCAATTTGTTTTTTTCGTGTTATGTGCATCTCACAAATCACTCTAACAGCGTATTCCGAATCTCACCGGTCCGGTGGCATCAATGACGTCACGTTGCAGCGAAATAAGGAACAAAACTGCTGGAAGGATCGATGGCTGTCATGGCGACTGTACAAGTTGTTGTCTGTGCTACGCTAGCAAAATTTTTCGAAATTTTCGTACTCCCATCTCGTTCAAAGAAAAGATAGCATAAACAATTTATTTCTTGAACCGGTAGTAATAACGGGTCCGTTGACATGTTCGCTCATAAGCCATTAACATATTCTATTTGCGTTGTGCTCATTACTACAAACAATACAGCAGAACTAAAGCAGAACACACCGCCATGACACAACAGTGCACGATGTTATTCGTCTGCTAATTCCCGCCCTATACAAGAACCAATTAGATTCACTGATGGCGGCTGATGGAGACTGCCACCACCTCTGCAAGTTGATGGCACCGGTGCGACACCGGTGGAGCATCAATGACGTCATCGGTGGAATTCGGAACACCGTGATGCCATCGGATTGCTCACCGGTGAGATTCGGAATACGCTCTAAGAAAACTCATTACATAATCACGACTGGAGAGTAAGGACTACATTTTCACAATCACACAATCAATATACTCTATTTCAATCAATATTGCCATTATTATTTTTTCAATAAATACTCAAAAGTACTTAGAGATCACACACGTCGAGCAGGTAGACCCTATTAGTTTCTCCTAACCAATGAAGTGAAGTATTTAAATAATAAATAATTGCTTTTAGCGATAAAATGGTTTACATACAATTAACTTTTCCTAATTCTCTTTTTGTTCCTAAAAACCCTTCCCTTTGCGATTTGTTTATATATGCACATGTATATTAAATAACTGAGTAATTAGCCCTATTACATAGCCAGAAATTTAATAACGCAAGTTATTGTAATAATTGCTGCCTTTATTCGCTGCATGTGCATGTACATCCCTGTTGTCTACGTTACAGTGAATGCGCTATGCGTTCGTGATCAAGGTCGAGCTCTTCTACCATGATTGGGAGCTAATATCGTCTCATCCCTGCAGTAACTGATCACCATCCATCTAATATCGGCTGAGATACTTAGCAGTTAACAAATGTGACACACACTATGTTCAATCTTTGTAATAGTGTAGGATTGCATAACCACCAGGAAAAGAGATTCGTGACCTCATGGGATGATCTAGACCAGGAGTTTTTTTTTTTTTTTCCTTAGGGTTCGAATTGATAATAATATCGCAATAAAGTAGGCTTTGTGGTCCAAACATTTGGTTGAGTAATAGAGGTAGTATTGTACTTTCATTCATTAGTTTCTTTGCAATTCAATCAGTGTAGTGCAGTGATCGCCAAAAGCTGTGTCGCGACACATGCCCCTGCCTCCACTCAAGCGTAACCATGGCATCATACCCCCCATCCTCTGTTTACAGTCTTCACTTCGATATAAGACAAGACATTTATCAGCAGCGGACGTACATATGTAACGTTACAAGTGTGTAGGATACTATGTTTCGATGTCTTTTCCAAAACAGAAAACAGATAATATGTAGAAACTTAATTTTAAGGAGCATGGGAGTAAAAGTACTTCTTTTGTGCGGATGGCAAAAATATGAGTTAGTTAATTCGTTGTAAAATTTTAAATGATGTATAAAAGAACAATGTACGTTGTCATTATTCTTCTTGATATAAAGACTACCACGCCCTTACCTGTAATTTGAATATTTCATTAATAAACGAAAAAAAAAATTATCGGCTTCTATGTCTTAATCGGAGTAAAATACTTCGACTTTTTTTTCGACGTATGTAGTGTAATTTGAATATTTAATTAATAAATAAACATTAAAAAGTATCGGCTTCTATGTCATAATCGGAGTAAAATACTTTGACTTTTTTTTTTTAAGTATGTAGTGTAATTTACAATTTCGTGACCAGCCTGGTACGTTTGTCTAATTTAAAATATCTGCTGATGTAGAGTACACGTTTTTTATGGTACATAAGAAAATATATTTTATTTTATTAATAATACAAAAATAATGAATAGAAGGATAAAAGTTAACACCGAAAAAGATGTGTGTAGTTAATAAGTAGAAGTATATTATATTGTTTTTGTTTTCTGGTCACAGTCTGTCTCTGCACTGTTATTCGCTGCATTACCTGAGGAGATACCCACTCCACCCTCTCCCTGCGATAGTGGTGTGTGGGTTGCATTTCTATTACGTCACACTTTCGTGGTGTTTGGCAACCACTGGAGTAGTGTGTACATACATCCAGAAACAAAATTTTAGATCAATGAAATTTTTATTTTAACGGTAATATGTACGTTTCAAATGTAAAATTCACCCACCCAACCTTATCAGTGAGAGAAGTGGCATGTCTTGCTTTGTGAAGTCTTTGCAAAGTTCGGAGTGTACGAGTTCCAGCAATGAACAAACATTCCCGCAAGTGTTCATGAGTTATTCTGAGTCTAAAACTGTTCATTACAAAATTCATTTTGGAAAACATATTTTTGTGTACATTATATTATGTACATTATATTTTGTCAGCACATATTTTGAAAGATTACGCAAGTTAGGGTATGGATCACTATCAAGAGATAGACAAGATATTCACAGAAATAATTCATAACGTAACACTGATATTTATACTGTGGAGTAAAATTATTTTAGGATAAAGGGGACGTATCTTTACTCAAATCTCTGTTTATGACTTCATTATGTAAATCGTGTTCATTAACACTTAATACCAATATGTATTCCACGATATATACTCATATAATTATATTGCTATTATTATTGTTATTGTTATAATAATTATTAATATTATTATTATTATTGTGTACATTTTATTCAATTGTCAGTTTCTGGTTTAATTATGTAAATTTTACTTGCTTGTAATTTAATATCAATATGTATTCCAATATGTTTATTATTGTTCTATCGTGTACATTTTATCGAATTATCGGCTTTTGATTTCATATATTTGATTCTAACAACATTAATATGTATTCCACTGTGTTTATTTTTATTTTATTAGGTACATTTTCATTTAACTTCCTCTTTTGATATCATTATGTAAATTTTATCTGTAGGCCTATGTAATTACTTAAAACCGATTCAGTGTATGTTGAATTATGTAAGCAAGTTTCAATCATGGTTGAATGTAAGAGAAGGCCCTAAGGCCTTAACTCTACCAGGTTAAATATATTCATTATTATTATTATTATTATTATTATTATTATTATTATTATTATTATTATTCGTGCATTACTCTCTGAAATATGTTTACTGTTTTAATAAACTATTATTGTAATTATTTTCCATTCTTCTTACTCTTGACATCGCGTAAACCGTGAAGGTTCGAGGAAAATTCGCCGTTTGAAGACTCCAGCTCTAGAATATTTTAATTTTTTGTAATTTCTTATTTTTAACAATTGACAACAGATAAAAACCCACGAATGTAGCGGGATTCAAACCAGATATAGTAACCTTAATACAATACTAATACTGTGTCTTCACGCTTAAATACAACAATGATTTGCTCTAAATTGTAAAATAGATATCATTGGTGTTAGTTTCCTACTGTTGAAATAATCCTTTGCCATAAAGCACTGCTGCACTTCTGTAATACGAATTACGCAAGTTGGGAGAGAGTTTTACAGACAAGTTGTTGGCAGGCGTGCATAACCACACGTGGCTTATGGGACAGGAGCTTGGCCCACGGTAGGGCACTTTAATATCTTAATATGTTGAACTTCTCACCCGGGGATGAGGTTAATGATGAAGTTGCTGGGTGTTAGGACGGCCCAGCGCTGTGGCTTAGGTCTTCCCTCTACCGGGGCTGCGCTGCGCAAGCTCTCTGCATTGTAGCGTCGTTCACAGTAGGCAGTTCAAACACGGCGATTCTAAAATAATATATTCTTTTGGTTAATGTAGTTGTTAGTGTCCTCCAATGTTCGAACATGAAAGAGGCAACCAAGACATGATATACTTCGTCTTATTTCATATGAAAAACTAAGAGCAAGATCTGTGCTAAAATCTGTAAGCGGTTAAAACATGAAGGGGTGGGTGTGGAACAGGGTTTAAGCTAGAAAATAAATAATTGCCGCAAAAATGCAGAAATGAAAAAATATATTTGTGCAAATTGCGAAAAGCTTATGCAAGATTCTAAGTAACTGTCGAAAAGTATAAAATTAATAGGGTTTGCAGAAACAAAAAGTTGTATAACTTGTTTCTTGGAGTTTTCTTACTTTCAATTCATCTTACCATACTCTAGATAGGCCTATACTTGTGTAAGTAAGTCATTAGACATAGGTATATTTAGAATCAATTACTGCTGAATTTACGTCATATTAAAATGCGTTATTTTATGGGCACTCTAAACATTTAAATTCTTTAAGGAGTAGGCCCTTCAAGATCTATTGTTAGCAGAGTGCTAACTCTTTTTACTGAAAGAAGGTTTCTAATTACAGTTTTTACAATAGTCATGGATTTAAATCCTAGCTCACAATTTACATATGCGATGGAATTGTATAAATTGATTACAAGAAATTGTTTACTTAACTTGTTAGCCTACATGAATTATACCAACTCTTTGAAATCCATTCCTGCACATCTATTACTCATTACCTTCTTGAGCATTGCCCATGCCATTAGCATTTCATTTAATTCAGATTCTCCAGAACTAATTAGCTCATATAGATCTCTGTTTTCATGTTCTCTATTACCATCTTCGTTTCTGAAGTCATTGCGGTTGTCGCAATTTTACACATTTACATTGAAAGTTTGTTGCATTTTTAGAAGTTGAGTAGCAAAATGCGGCAAATGCGACTGTGGCTTAAACCCTGGTGTGGAGAATAGCGAATATTTTTATAACAATATGACACAAACACGACAAGCCTAATTCTCAAGAGCGAACATCGGCGAATATGGAACTTCGCAATACTCGACAAACTTGAACCAAACATAGATCTTGTAATGCACGACGTTAGTAGTTGTGCACCACAGAAATACAATAAAATTAATTCTCAAGTTAGTTTCCATATAAAATTAACTTTAAATCCTCATCCGGGTTTGATTTACGCGTGTACAATTTCCGTGTGATTTTATAATACAAAAACAGGTACTGTGGAAATGTTGGTTATTTGAATAGCAATTAGTTCATCCACCTATCGGAATAAGAAGTTATTAATATATCAGTACATATTATAAAACTTAATAAAGCCATTTTACCAAAAAGTTCGCATAGTAAGGGGGAACTAGTCAGGAAAATGTATACCAAATTTTATTATATCAGTACCAGTATTATTATAAAAATTAGCACAATCAGTAAGCTAAAAATTGCTTAATAAAGGAAAAAATTTCCGGAAAATTTATAGACGGGCTAGTTGAAAAGGAAAACAACTCAGAATTTCAGTTTTTGAGATAAATGAATTTTAAAGTTTCATGTTGCTATGAAAAATTCAATTAAAATCGCTCTAATTGGAACTTAAATTATATATGAAAAATCATCAACAGAATTTAGAGTAATTTAAATGACCCTTAAATTTTTCGCAGCAACATGAAACTTTAAAATACAGTCTTTTCAAAGCTGAAAGTTCTGAGTTGTTTCTCTTTTGTACTGACCCGTCTATGTAATTATACAAGTACAAATATTATAAAACTTAGCAGAATCAGTAAGTTAAAGAAATTGCTCAACAAGGGAAAAAGTTTCAGGATAATGTATAATTATAGAGAAAGTGTCACAAATATTTTGAGTTTTCGTTTCCGAACCTATATGTTTTGAATACTGAGCGTAAAGCATCGCCCTTTTTATTGCTGAATGTCCCTTGAATGATACACAGGAATTAAAGTTCGTGAGATGTTATAAAACGTTTAAAAATAGTAATTTCCTCAAAACGTAACATATTTCCTTAAAAAAATGGAGGTACGATATGAAATACTATTAACAAGTTACAAGACTAATAAAATTCCAATGTCAAAATGGTCTCTACTAAGAAAAGAACAGAACAAGAATTCAGAAGGTGTTTTCCCAGCCTTAATACTGAATCCAGATGAATCGTCTCTCACATCTTTTCTCGAACTTGTTTTATGGCTTCTTGTATTGCCTTGTGATTTCACTGTTTTCTAAATTTCTTGGAAGGTGAGGTTTTTCCCTCCTCTTCTGGTGTCTACACTAGTAACGAAACAGAAAACAAAGGATAAAAATGGAATACTACTAATAGGCCTAATACTAGTATTTCATATTTTTGACACACTGATGTAGTCATAACCACAAAACATATCCTAATTTAAAAACGAAATCAATTAAATATGCATTGCTATAAACGTAGATTATTTCTCTTTAAGAAAATATACCATTAATATTTCTAACATTGGGGAATAAGAATGTAGATTCAAGAATAGAATTTACCGTCAAAATTTTCACTTCCCTCGAAAACGCAATAGGCCTAATGATAAGCAGTCGAGCTTTTAACTGCAATCTACGTAAAGATTAATTTTTTGACCTTACAGAATTTATCTGTTATGGTAACAATTGATATTAGAGGAGAAAAATTCACTCCGGCGCAGGGGATCGAACCTGGGTCCTTTGTTGTACGTATCAAGCGCTCTGACCGCTGAGCTAAGCCGAAGTTCAATCCATAGCACGGGATCGAATCCCTCTCCTCTAGTGTTTTTCCCTTTGTGGCCTTACTCCATGTTCGACATATAGGCCTATGTTTACTTGTTATATTAAGTCAACTGCCGGAGCGAATTTTTCTCCTCTAATATCAATTCTAACTGCAAAGTAACATATTTCCACGAAAGGGAGTATCACTGTGTGGTAATCTGGAAGTCTTTCGCTAGAATACAATACGTCTAAGATTGCATATCACTATATATCATATTTATACCCCTATTTCATATTTGTAACACTTCCAATATCAGTAAAATTATTGTAAAAATTAGCAAAATCAATAAGCTAAACATTATTTAATTAGGCTACATCAGTATATGTATTATAATACTCAGAAAAATCTGTAAGCTAAAAAATTGTGTAATAGGGGAAAATTGTCCAAGAAATAGCAAAATCAATAACCTAAAAAAAATGGTTAATGAAGGAAAAATTCTTATCACTAGATACAATAGCCAATATTTCAAAACTCTGTATCCTCTCAGTTAGCAGAAAAGGCAAGTAAATGGGAGTGTTGGCTATAGCCTATATGTAATCCGTTAATGAGAGCCATTCTGCAAGATCAGATTGGAGAACACCTCTTGATAATGGATTTAATAGCGATCACATACCTCTCTTATAATGGAGCCGATATACAACTACGAAACGTTGGATAGTTCTGCGTTTGTGGCACGCTAAACACATTCTTTCATCATATCGTGCAGCCTACAACTTATGTAAGCCGACACCCATCGTTCAGATAGCGATTCATAGAGAAATCTGAGCTGCTTAATCGGTAACTTTTTCCTCAGGAAATTAAAAACTTTTTTCGCATCTTCATAACTGCGTGTTGAAATAATGCAATACGTACGCAGATTCCTGGAAATTGCTTCCGTCTCTTGGGTAAAGTAAGTGGAGCACGATGCTAACTACTTGACCTCATAACATGAAGAATTGAAGAAGCCATGCGGACGTAATATTTGTGCCTTTATATGTCTCTGAGGTGTAGTGCGCTCTCCACTGGGTGAAATTGTTTGCATATTACATGCATTTGCACCTGTGGTAGTGAATGTGTCCCGAGCAGGTGGGCTCTGCTTTCATCATCACTTAATTCAAGAGTAAAGTGTGCAGCACTTTCACTAACACGAAGACATGTCTTAACTGCCGTAAGCAGTAGGGGAGAGTCGGGTAGTATCGGACATCGGGTAGTATCGGACAGTGCGTTTCTTTCATCTACCACCATATGGTAGTACCTGAATGACATGGTTACGTTTCTCTATGCGACATCACAGAAACGTAACCATGTCAGTCAGGTACTATCATCGTGTGGTAGATGAAAGAAACTCATTGTCCGATATTACCCGATGTCCGATACTACCCGACTCTCCCCTAAGTTTCTACGTGTTCACAGTCGACTAGATTTGTCCGTATCACCAATGACTATACTTAATAATGGCAGTACTGTTACTATAAGTACCACTAGTGCAAATATTTATCTTTTAACTTCTTATATAAATTGAGGGTGTCGGGCGTAAAACATGGTAACTGACATTTTGGTCAAAAATGAGATATGTAGCGTATAATATGATATCTTACATTCTGTGTCTAATTCAGCAGTTAGTTTTTCAATATCTCAACAAATGGCCGAAGGATACAGATTTTACTTTCCTCATAACTATACAAACTGTTGCATGTATAAATGTTTACCTACCTAATAACTTCAAAACATTAAAACGTCACTTCTTGCAAATGTATCTGAAATGCGCTAAACGTTATCCTCTGATGTTAGTGATGGGCCACCACCATGCCTCTTAGCTTTCCCTGCCTTGATTCTCTTGGCATCGAGAGGGTCTCTATGATACTCTGCACGGAAACGTCCTTGAACTGCAATAATGGAGCCCAATTTTGCGTACCACTACACAGTTTGTGCTTTTTCAGGATTCGTTGCCATTTTTTCAATTTTTTTTTTTTTTTTTTTTAGCACCTCGCTATTACATGACATAATTTAAATGTCCATAGCTAAGCTACCATGTACCACCTAATAAGATTGTCTTGGTTGTTTATTATGTTCAGTATAAATGTTTCAAATTAGGTCATTTCGTCTCGAATACACTGTATTATTAGAACCTAAATGTTTTATTATCTCCAAAAGTTTCAGTATTTACATTCAAATTATCTGGAATTTATAATAATAGGAAGTAAGGTGCGTGCAATTTCCCTGCTCTCCCCTACACATTGCTGTAATATTACTGGGGATTTTTCCAAAGTGTTAAGCCACAAAAACTCTGAGGAAATAATACCTGTCAGAGTCCTCTATTACATTGAACAGGGAATATCTGGCGGCATAATCATAATACAGTAAAACTCCAATTATCCGGACCCCAATCATCCCGGTCAATTTGAAGGAAAATACAAAAATTAATACTGCACAGTAAATCGTAAGAAGAACGGCGAGAGCGTGGGTCGTCGATCTTCACGTGCCCCAGTTGGACACAATTATTTACTTTAACGTTCACTTTTAATAGTACAGTACATACATACTTATGTTTGTTTAGTTAATTTTATCAATAGAAATATTGCGTTTTTACTTTGTCAGACATAGTTTTTTTCTTATTATTTCTGAGCTATACCCATTTATTCGGATTTCTGCATATCCGGATCAGCTCGATCCCCAATTAGTCCGGATAATTGAAGTTCTACTGTACGTTGAATAACACCAAATTCTTTAAGAGTGTGCGAAAATTTGTGGGAAAAGTTCGTCAGCCCAGGATGACACTTGCTGAGGGTGAAGGGGCGGAGAAAGTAAGAAGCAGAGTAACTTAATAGTCTTGCAATTGGTAATAATGGCACTGGATACAAATACAGTACGTTAGAGGTTGATGTTTTTTGACTGTGATTTCTTTTTATCTCTTTTGAAATGTGCAGTTAGGCCTGTAGCAAGAATGGATGCGAAGGATCGTATGTTAATGTGTTTATATCCATTATGTGTATACTACAGAGCTATTACTATCAAAGGTCCCAGAAAAGAGCGGCCGCCGGGCGCGTTCTGCGTGGTTAACCGTTTCTCCCGCGCAATCGACCTCCAGTAACCATATGGCATTCAGTGTGCTTAGAAGTCGTGTAATGAAACTCTCGATTCTTCAAGTGTACAACGTTAGTGTATAAAGCTTAGTGATTGTTGTGTATTTAGGTAATGCCTAGCAACAAATTCTCACTGTGTGAACGTGTGTAAAAGTAAAGGCAGAAGGTCGTGTGAGAAAACAAGAAGAAAATTTCGAATAAAGTTTCCAAACAAACCTGTGCCTTCTGCCAAAACAATTAGACGACTCGCTGAAAGATTTAAAGAAACAGGCTCAGTGAAGAATCGACAATCAAGCAGAAAACGTAGTGTTCTTATGCGGAACGATTGTCAGTTTTTTTTTTTTTTTTCAAGAAGATTCCGCCAATGCTCAAACAGCTGCCGTGTCAATGAGGGAATTGAGGCGTATTTTCGGTACGAGATTAATCAGTAATAATTTGTGGCCTCCACGAAGCCCAGATATAGCACCCTGTGACTTTTATTTATGGGGAACACTAAAAGGTAGGGTTTTTAGGAACAATCCTCATTCTATAGATGAACTAAAAGACTATAATCCAAGCTATTAATGATGTGGAACTTCAAAGTGTTGTTCATTCGTTTATCAGAAGATATCAGTTGTGTATGGTGACAAACGGGGGCCGTTTTCAGCAACGATTGTGAGCGTGGTAAGTCCAAATTATTGAACATTTATTGTTAGTACTGTTCCTATATTGGAGAAGCGCCGGAGAAATGGTTATGCTCTCGGCGGAAACCACTCAGAGCGCGGCCGGCCGTTCGTTTCTGGAATGTAAGATAATAATAGCTCTGTATAATTACACTTTATTCGCTCATTTTATTAACGGAAGTTATAGATTTGCATATTTTGTTCTAAAGAGATTTTTAAATACATAATTATATTTCTGAACATTTGTTGCACTTATTTTTCACATGTGTATTCGTTTGCAGATCTGCAAAAATTCTAGTATTTCTAGTAATTCTTATAAGTTTTTAGTGAATAATTGATTCCAGAAAAGTGGAAATTCATACAGAGAGAGAATCCGGAAAGGGATAGCTGCCCTATAACAAGGGGTACCGTCTGGTTACAGTCACGTAATTAATTCCATTGTGTATAAGTCTTATATACAAATAAAAACAGCATTTCTACATAGTTATGTTTTCTCTTTTTTTTCCCCTTGGTTTTATCAGCTATCCCTATAACCGCATTATGAATTTATTCAGTAAATAACTGTACAATTGGTGATTTACAATCAATAAAGAATAATTTAAAATTGTGAATATGCTAGGAGAAAATCCACAAACAATTAGGGCAAATACGGGAATTTTACTTGAAGCAAGTAAAGAAATAGGTTTGGAAGTAAATCCCGAAAAGACAAAGTATATGATTATGTCTCGTGACGAGAATATTGTACGAAATGGAAATATAAAGATTGGAAATTTATCTTTTGAAGAGGTGGAAAAATTCAAATACCTGGGAGCAACAATAACAAATATAAATAATACTAGGGAGGAAATTCAACACAGAATAAATATGGGAAATGCGTGTTATTATTCGGTTGAGAAGATTTTATCATCCAGTCTGCTGTCAAAAAATCTGAAAGTTGGGATTTATAAAACAGTTATATTACCGGTTGTTCTTTATGGTTGTGAAACTTGGACTCTCACTTTGAGAGAGGATCATCGGTTAAGGTTATTTGAGAATAAGGTGGTTAGGAAAATATTTGGGGCTAAGAGGGATGAAGTTACAGGAGAATGGAGAAAGATACACAACACAGAACTGCGCGCATTCTATTCTTCACCTGACGTAATTAGGAACATTAAATCCAGACGTTTGAGATGGGCAGGGAATATAGCATGTATGGATGAATCCAGAAATGCATATAGAGTGTTAGCTAGGAGACCGGAGGGAAAAAGACCTTTAGGGAGGCCGAGACGCAGATGAGAAGATAATATTAAAATGGATTTGAGGGAGGTGGGATATGATGATAGAGACTGGATTAATCTTGCTCAGGATAGGGACCAATGACGGGCTTATGTGAGGGCGGCAATGAACCTCCGGGTTCCTTAAAAGCCAGTAAGTAAGTAAGTATTATGTGTCAATACGAAATCTTAAGTTTTTCTTTTTCATTAAATTATAACTAGAATATTTTTGAAGACATATTAAAAATTACATAATTCTCTTTCTTTTTCTCTCTTTCTCTCTCTCTTTCTCTCTGTGCATAACATTTTTCTTTCGAACATCTGTTAACACTGCAAAAGGTCTAACCGTATCGTAAACATACACTATATCAAGACTGCGTCCTATGACGGATGTTCACATGATTTATGCTGCCTGATATATCTGTGGGGAATGGTTATTTTCCGCCCAGTCTCCATCGAATATACGTTACCGTGAACTGAAGTCTTCAATAGTATTGAACTATATATTTTGAATGTTACACAGTCAATCCGACAGTGACGTTTATTGCTATTGACTGACATTTCTGAACGTGTGACTGCGCACATTACGTAAAGATTTCAGAAGGTGTCTCTAGTCACGACTGCATACTTTATTGACGTCTGCTTTGGACAAATTTTAACACAACTCACTGCAACTATTTTAAGTGTATACTAAACTACCCTGACTTTTACAAAAATGAGTGCAGTAACTATTGCTGTCACTATTTCCACTGTTACTGATTGAACACACAAACAGAAAAGAAGTACTCCGCGAAACTCAATTTTAGGCACCGTGATAAGACAGTTATGACGAAGAGTTTTATGAAGATAATGAGGATATTGTATCCATCAAGAAGAATGAGAAGCAGATAATGATTAATGTTGAGTAATTTATGTTGTGTCCATGAAGAGGGATGTGTAGAAGATAATAGTTAAGGAAATTAAAATGTTGATAAATGAATTTTACGAAGAAAAGTAGATTGATTTCTGTTGTGTCAATGAAGAAGACTAAGTAAAATAGACAGTTTTGAAGAAGAATGTTATGGTTAAGAGTTTTACGATTAAGAGGAAAATGTTGATTGTTTTGTTTATCAGGAATAATTTGAAGATGATGATTATGTTGTTGCTGATGATGAAGGTGGTGATTTTTATGGAAACAGAGGAGGAGATGGTAAAGAATAACAAGAAGACAATGAAATACAGTATATGAGTGCGAAATGATTATTTATAACAGTGAAAAGAGAATAAAATGTGATATTGTTGATGTCCATTACGAATACCACTAGTTTCAAATCGCAGCCCTGTCACCATCTAAGGAAACATCCTTGATTTCACCCCTTTAATACGTGCACACGGTGCGAAATAAAATCTTCTTCCCCACTCTCGACAGAAGCAAAATCCTGATCACCAGGATTATGTGACCCTTCACGCACGGGAGTCAGGCTAGGCTGCAAACTCTGAGGGTAACGATCTCGCAGTCTATTTTAATTGCAACGCGGGTTGCAGCAGCATATATTTTCGTTTAGAATATACTTAGTAGTTAGCGTTGTAGATGTATTTCTTGAGAAACAAAAGTCTATTAAGACGGAGTTGCCGTCCTTGTTTGTTCCGGTGATATTCCACCGCCTGTCATATTCTCCATTTGCATACTAAGTGATTGTTGTCTGTGTTGCTATGGTTCCCGTCTTTACAACTGCAACACGAGTTTGCGTCCGCGAAACAAGATAACAGCGATGCGCATTCCGTCTCTCTCAGAGTCCATCCTCTCTCTCGCTATTGTTCTTGTGATATCTGAGAACAAACAATCCAATCCCACAACAATGAAAACTTTATCTCAAAAGCTGACCATGATTTTTATTACTTCATACAATTAGTGCAAACACAACAACGGGACGGAGGGAGGAAAGTTCCTCAGAAAATATAGTTCGCCAACTAACACACAGGAAACCAATACAACTTACTTACTTATCTTAATAAATATAGGAGTTATCCAATTCACTTACCGGTATCTATAGAAATATCCGTAGACCTATACGAGTTTTAACTTGACACATTAAGAATTACCCTTAAAGTTTTACCTGTATATTTTTGAAAATGTTACCACACAGAACATTCATAAAAACTAAACTGCCTACAGGGAAATAAATCAGTTCTTTAAACAATGTATAGAAAGTAGTGCTGTCGATCGATCAAAATATTTAATCGATTAACTATTTGAATTTAATCAATTATTCGATAGATTAATCGAGTTTTAATCGAGTTGAAAAAATGTTTTAATATACTGTAATACACAGTTATTGTTAAATTTAACTTGTGGTCGGTGATGAGCATAAGTATTAAATGTTGTACATCTGTACTGTATATATTGTATCATTATATTACAGAAAACAAATATTTTAATTACTTACTAACATATTTATTATGAGGCTTATAATTTCAATTTCCCCGGGAATTTTTGAGACAAATATAAGTAACTCAATTTCGCCACTTCCTTTCCTTCCCCATCATCATTTCCTCATCATTCCTTTTCTGGTTTTTCAGATCACACTACAGGCGACCTCCCGGAACTACTGGCTCTCTCCACCGGCCTCCGTGGAATGTAGCTAAGCGACGTTGGATGGCTTCTGCAACGAGCAGCCAAGGCGGACATACTCGGGGGAGGAGTTTCGCCTCGGACCGACAAGGGGTGGCCTTGGGGAAAGTTGCCGAAGCAGGAATGGTATATGGATTTATGTTGGCTGTAGGGACCAGTCATTAGAGAGTCATGTGGTTGGGTTAGTGCGCGTAGGGGATCTATGCCACACAACTCATTCCATATCGAGAGATAGCGCAATAGATCTCAACAGGTCGCAGTGCTGGGCCATCCATGCCCCCCTCACTTAAATTCCATTCCATTCTATTCCAAGTTCGGGGGTGATACTTCCAGTTTATGCGGAGAAAGGATTATATATAACTTATGCAATTCAGAGGGACAAGATACGGGTAAATGGCACTTAGAACGGCACTGTAGTTCTGAAAAACAGAAGACAAGTTCGCAGTGAAGAGATCCATTGGATTTAGAAAGATGCACAAATGAGACTTTCTGCAGGGATTTGTGTGATATAATGGTTAGTGCAAATATTCCCTTTAATAAATTAGAGAATGTACCTACATTTTCGGTAATTTTTACGAAAATACACTAGGCAAGACATTTCTAGCGAGTCGACGCTTCGTAAAAACTACTTCTCTCCTTTGTATGTAGATGTCCTAAACAAAATTAGAGAAAATGTGGGTGAGAACAAAATATTTGTTAGTATTGACGAAGCAACAAATGACATTGGTAGGTTTTTAGTAAAGTAGTAGTGGGAATATTCTACTTCCGAATTCAGGGTTCGCATCCTTTTTACAGACAATACTTGTTTGGCTAGCATGAGTCCAATGTTTACCTCTTCCGACGTCTCCTCTTCAACCACACTCATTTGCACTAGTCAAAGGTAAGCGAACTTCACTGAAATCACCACAGACGTCCGGAGTCTAATAATGACTGTGATGACAGGAATAATGAAATGCCGGTGGAGGAAGCTGTATTACCCCGCGAAATGCTATGTTCAGCCTAATACTGTTTTTGTCCCATCACAAATTCCAGGACCTAGGATTAAAACCCGAACTACCAATATGGAAAGGCGACGCACTGACAGTTCGACTAACGGTGCGTCATTATTACGAAAACCATTGATAAAGAGTTATTCATTCAGAACTGTAATAATTTAAGAAAATTAATTGCATTTTACTTGTCTCGCATTTATATGTTCAACAGAATTTTAGTAGAGATGCTTTTCTTTCATACATAGAAATAAGAAATATACATGCCGAAAACTTTTTTTCTTAAAACTAATTGGACATAATTTGTGCGTATGGAAGTTCTTTTACTGACAGTGAATGAAGTCCCGTGGAATGTTGCGAGCTCAACCTTATTTTACCTCATTTAACTGATGTCGTGCTTCCCTCGTCCTTTTCTGGATCTCCTTCGAATTATTTGCACTGTGTATTAATATTATATTGTATTTTGTAATATAAATTTGATATTAAAACTTTTACACTTAAATTGTAACGAGCACGATTTTTCTGTTTTACTCGTATAGTCAATCAATGAGAATTCTTAAATTAACAAAGTGAATGAATGACTCGAACACTAACTATACATAATATTATAACTTTTAGATTATATATATACATATATTTAATCCACTCTAAAAACATATATAAGCCTACTCCTACACGGAAAAAAGTGATATTTAAATCCAAATACTCCAGATAACAGGGTTAAACTGTAACACGAAAAGAAGTGATAACTGAATAAACAGCAGTGGATTACATTTGTCTTCCACTGAATTTGGATTACATATGTAATCTACACATCTCTGGATAACATATATAATCCACCCATAATCGGATTACACATGTAATCCACTCTAAAAACATATATATTACAACAGATAAAAAAGCCACAGTTACGTCCAAACACTCCAGAAAACAGGGATAAACTGTAACACGAAAGGATGTGGCAACTTATTATTCAGCAGTGGATTGCATTTGTCTTCCACTCACAGTCAGATTACGTATATGATCCATATACTCTTCTTCTCTCTCTTTAATTCACTCTAAAGACATATATATAGGCTTACTCCTACACAGAAAAAAGTCACATTTAAATCCGACCACTCCAGACAACAGGGCTAAACTAACACGAAAGGATGTGGTATATTAATAAACTGCAGTGGATTACATTTGTCTTCCACTAAGATTTGTATTACATATGTAATCCATACAGAATTGGATTACATATGCAATCCACTCTAAAAACATATACACTCATACATAGAAAAAAGTCACAGTTACAGTTGCACTCCAGATAACAGGGATTAACTGTAACAAGCAAGAATGTGATAAGTAGCAGTGGATTACATTTCTCATCCACTGAGATTTGGACTACATATGTAATCCACACAGATTTGGATGACATATGTAATCCGAACAGATTTCGATTACATATGTAATCCCCCTATAATTGGATTACATGTATAATCCATACAGATTTGGATTACATATGTAATCCTCTCTAAAAACATATACACTCTTACAAAAAAAAGCCGCAGTTACATCCACACACTCTAGATAACGGGGATAAACTATAACACGAAAGGATATGGCAACTTTTTATTAAGCAGTGGATTACATTTGTATTTCAGTAACAGTTGAATTACGTATATGATCCATATACTTTCTCTCTCTTTCTCTCTGTTTCTTTTTTAACACACTGCGCATGATCAGTATTCCAGGTCCCAGTTATGACACACTGCGCATGCTCAGTATTCCAAGTTCCAGTTATAACACATTGCGCATGCTCAGTATTCCAAGTTCCAGTTATGACACACTGCGCATGCCCAGTATTCCAAGTTCCAGTTATAACACATTGCGCATGCTCAGTATTCCGAGTTCTAGTTATAACACCCTGCGCATGCTCACTATGCCAAGTACATGTTTTAACAGACTGCGCATGCTCAGTGTTCCAAGTTTCAGTAATAACACACTGCGCATGCTCAGTATTCCAAATTCTATTTATAACACACTTCGCACGCTCAGTATTACTTGTTTTTATTTAAACACATTGCGTATGATCGATATTCCAAGTTCCAGTTATGGCGCACAGCCCATGTTCAGTAGTCCAAGTTCCAGTTTTAAGAAACTGCGTGTGGTCAGTATTCCAAATTCTATTTATAACACTCTTCGCATGCTCAGTATTCCTTGTTCTTATTGAAACACATTGCGCATGATCGATATTCCAAGTTCCAGTTTTAACATACTGCTGATGCACGCTATTTCAAAATCCAGTATGAACCCATTCCGCATGCACAGTACTGCGACTTCCAGCTATATCACACTGCTCATCCACCAAATTACAAATACGAGTTACGACATACTGCGCATGCACAGTATTACAAGTTCATAATAAAAAATTATGCACTTCTGTACTTACGCCCTGGACTGCTGTACTACGCCGTGGACTTATGTATTACTTCGTGCAATACGGTACTTACACCGTGCACTACTGTACTTGCAACGTGGACTACTGTATTATGCCATGCACTAGTGTATTACGCCGTGCAGTACTGTAATTAAGCCGTGCACTACTGTACTTACAACGTGGACTACTGTATTATACCATGCACTAGTGTATTACGCCGTGCAGTATTGTAATTAAGCCGTGCACTACTGTACTTGCAACGTGGACTACTGTATTATGCCATGCACTAGTGTATTACGCCGTGCAGTACTGTAATTAAGCCGTGCACTACTGTACTTACAACGTGGACTACTGTATTATGCCATGCACTAGTGTATTACGCCGTGCAGTACTGTAATTAAGCCGTGCACTACTGTACTTGCAACGTGGACTACTGTATTATGCCATGCACTAGTGTATTACGCCGTGCAGTACTGTAATTAAGCCGTGCACTACTGTACTTGCAACGTGGACTACTATATTATGCCATGCACTAGTGTATTACGCCGTGCAGTACTGTAATTAAGCCGTGCACTACTGTACTTGCAACGTGGACTACTGTATTATGCCATGCACTAGTGTATTACGCCGTGCAGTACTGTAATTAAGCCGTGCACTACTGTACTTGCAACGTGGACTACTGTATTATGCCATGCACTAGTGTATTACGCCGTGCAGTACTGTAATTAAGCCGTGCACTACTGTACTTGCAACGTGGACTACTGTATTATGCCATGCACTAGTGTATTACGCCGTGCAGTACTGTAATTAATCCGTGCACTACTGTACTTGCAACGTGGACTACTGTATTATGCCATGCACTAGTGTATTACGCCGTGCAGTACTGTAATTAAGCCGTGCACTACTGTACTTGCAACGTGGACTACTGTATTATGCCATGGACTAGTGTATTACGCCGCGCAGTACTGTAATTAAGCCGTGCACTACTGTACTTACAACGTGGACTACTGTATTATGCCATGCACTAGTGTATTACGCCGTGCAGTACTGTAATTAAGCCGTGCACTACTGTACTTGCAACGTGGACTACTGTATTATGCCATGCACTAGTGTATTACGCCGTGCAGTACTGTAATTAAGCCGTGCACTACTGTACTTACAACGTGGACTACTGTATTATGCCATGCACTAGTGTATTACGCCGTGCAGTACTATAATTAAGGCGTGCACTACTGTACTTACAACGTGGACTACTGTATTATGCCATGCACTAGTGTATTACGCCGTGCAGTACTATAATTAAGGCGTGCACTACTGTACTTACAACGTGGACTACTGTATTATGCCATGCACTAGTGTATTACGCCGTGCAGTACTATAATTAAGGCGTGCACTACTGTACTTACAACGTGGACTACTGTATTATGCCATGCACTGGTGTATTACGCCGTGCAGTACTGTAATTAAGCCGTGCACTACTGTACTTGCAACGTGGACTACTGTATTATGCCATGCACTAGTGTATTGCGCCGTGCAGTACTGTAATTAAGCCGTGCACTACTGTACTTGCAACGTGGACTACTGTATTATGCCATGCACTAGTGTATTACGCCGTGCAGTACTGTAATTAAGCCGTGCACTACTGTACTTACAACGTGGACTACTGTATTATGCCATGCACTAGTGTATTACGCCCTGCAGTACTATAATTAAGGCGTGCACTACTGTACTTACAACGTGGACTACTGTATTATGCCATGCACTAGTGTATTACGCCCTGCAGTACTATAATTAAGCCGTGCACTACTGTACTTACAACGTGGACTACTGTATTATGCCATGCACTGGTGTATTACGCCGTGCAGTACTGTAATTAAGCCGTGCACTACTGTACTTGCAACGTGGACTACTGTATTATGCCATGCACTAGTGTATTACGCCGTGCAGTACTGTAATTAAGCCGTGCACTACTGTACTTACAACGTGGACTACTGTATTATGTCATGCACTAGTGTATTATGCCGTGCAGTACTATAATTAAGCCGTGCACTACTGTACTTGCAACGTGGACTGCTCTATTATGCCATGCACTACTGTATTTACGCCGTGCACTACTGTAGTACGGCGTGCACTGCCCTACTAGATGAATGAAATGTAAAAATCTAATCGAAAACAAATAGAGTGTGTTATATAATACTGTTACGTTAGTAATCGCGTGGGTGCCTGAAAATCCCCCAACGTCTTCGAGCCGATGTGCCGTGCAGTCTAACAGCCTAAAAATAGAGGCAAATACTTTATAATTCCAAAAACCATATTTTAGGAAGGTACTGAAACGCCGAGCAGTTTAGCCAACACCCGAATAATTATGTTATGTTTTTTTTAACGACGCTCGCAACTGCAGGGGTTATATCAGCGTCGTCGGATGTGTCGGAATTTTGTCCCGCAGGAGTTCTTTCACATGCCAGTAAATCTACTGACATGAGCCTGTCGCATTTAAGCACACTTAATTGCCATCGATCTGGCCTGGGATCGAACCCGCAACCTTGGGCATAGAAGCGCTATACCAACTCGCCAACCAGGTCGACACGAATAATTATACATACATACATACATACATACATACATACATACATACATACATACATACATACATACATACATACATACATAACCTTAGGGGCCTACGAGACCCCCGCGCGACTTCTTAATGGTTAATAATATTTCATCTAAATCTAATTGATTATATTTTTACAAAATATATATTTGGCATCCTAGGTACGATTTGATGATGATGTCAGAAGAAATTAATACTACTTACTATCTGTGTACAGAATTCAGTAACTTGATTCTTGTCTTTACTTGCATTCTCCCAGTTATACAATTCAATAATTTGAAACTCAGCGTCACACAGGACTGTATTAGTGTATAAGGTACTGTTTTCAAGCGGTGCGGCAAACGAAACTGCAAATTGGACTCGACGGATGTTGTCTCCTTTATTGCTACAAGTTCATTATGTGAACAGCAGCATGAGAAATCCTGTACTCTGCTCCAAATTGCAGTAAATTCTGTCTGATTTAAAATAAAGTATGTATTTGATTATTCTGCCGAGCTTCTGTAATAAATTTACATTCAAATCACGTCGTTTCGTCAAGTCGTCATGTACATTAAGTCTGGAATAATATCTGTCTTTTACATATAAATTATTCTAGTCCTTTCCTTCAAGGGAGTTCTCATCTCACTTTTGAATGTGCTCGAACCATCAGGCACTGTTCTTCAAAAAGGTTATGTAGTTTTGTTTGTACTACTATAACTGCTACTACTACTACTACTACTGCTACTGTTGCTGCTATTACTACTACTGCTGCTACTACTATTGATATAAATGTCCGATTCATGACGGCTCGACTGTTGTCATCCACTATTCCACTCTGTTGATCAACTGATCTGTTTGTAAATTTTCACTCATGCGTACAAGTTATTCTTCGGTCATCTTTCTTGCTTTTCCTGGAGGAATTTAGATTCTTCGAGCACCAGTGAATATTACTGTATGGAATACTGTGCATATTACTGTGGAATCCCGGCTACCAAGTCACTCAACTGAGTGCGCTCCTCGTATAATATAATTGCCAGTTGACTTAATATAAAATGTCAACATACATGCCCAATTGGGAGTCAGGCTACAAAGGGGAAAAAACACTGGAGGAGATGGGTTTGATCCGGTGTGGATTGGACTTCGGCGTAGCTCAATGGTGAGAGCGCTTAGTACGTAAAACCAAGGACCCGGGTTCGATCCCCGGCGCCGGAGCGAATTTTTCTCCTTACTTACATACTTACTTACAAATGGCTTTTAAGGAACCCGCAGTTTCATTGCCGCCCTCATATAAACCCGCCATTGGTCCCTATCCTGAGCAAGATTAATCCATTCTCTATCATCATATCCCACCCCCCCTCAAATCCATTTTAATATTATCCTCCCACCTGCGTCTCGGCCTCCCCAAAGGTCTTTTCCCGTCCGGTCTCCCAACTAACACTCTATATGCATTTGTCCATAAGTGCTAAATGCCCTGACCATCTCAAACGTCTGGATTTAATGTTCCTAATTATGTCAGGTGAAGAATTCAATGCGTGCAGTTCTGCGTTGTGTAACTTTCTCCTCCATTCTCCTGTAACTTCATCCCTCTTAGCCTCAAATATTTTCCTAAGAACCTTATTCTCAAACACCCTTAATCTCTGTTCCTCTCTCAAAGTGAGAGTCCAAGTCTCATAACCATACAGAACAACCGCTAATATAACTGTTTTATAAATTCTAACTTTCAGATTTTTTGACAGCAGACTAGATGACAAAAGCTTCTCAACCGAATAATAACAGGCATTTCCCATACTTATTTTGCGTTTAATTTATTCCCGAGTGTCATTTATATCTGTCACTGTTTCTCCAAGATATTTGAATTTTTCCACCTATGCGAAGGATAAATCTCCCTTTTGTATGTTTCCATTTCGTAAAATATTCTGGTCACGAATTTTTCTCCTCTAATATTAATATTAATAATAAATATTTCTGTTGGACCTCTCTTATTTTCAACTATTTGGACATGACCGTACCAACATTATTATTATTATTATTATTATTATTATTATTATTATTATTCTCTTTAATAATATGAATTACATCTATCTTAAGCTCGGCATTAATCATTTCTCGCCATTTCTTGTGTTTTAATTTCTTCATTATTACTATTCCTGTTAAACTTCTTGGAATGTGAAATTCAGTAGCGATTATTTTGTTTCCTTACCTAATTTGTGAATTTTTTATCCATATTATGGTACAATAAGTAATTAATCGTTAATATTGAGTCAGAAGCATCAATTTTTCGATTTTAGTTATTTTTCTTTTTGTATTTAAAAGCAAAAAATAAATCGAATTAATTAGAATTGAAACCAAATCTAAATATGAAACAACATATATTTTATCAACAGAAAAATATATTAGCTTATCATTAATTCTGCAACGATGTTTTTCCTATAACTGAAGGGAAATTGAGTCCCAACAGTAAACATTCAGAGAATTCCATTCCCACCAAAGAGAAAATAAAATTATATCTCTCTTATACTCATACATTTTGTGCCTGCGTTTCCAGCCATATATCTCAAATAATATTATCTCTATACAGAATTTATCACGGTAAAGGTTTAATGTGCGTGTACGAAGCGGCAGATGACTTCTTTTATTATTCAAATCTGAGTCCCGTTGCTGTCCCTTTCTCTGAAAGTTCAGTGGCTGTCATAGAGTTCCCTAGCCAAGCTTTTTTGTGTGTTGGTTGTTTGCTTTAGTGAAACATTTTAATCCATTTCTATTGTGCTGTGCGGGGGTGGCAGGGTTGAAGTGAGGCCTGAGTCTCACAGATAATGAAAATACAAACACAATTTAGCTCTTAAGTTGGCACGAGGAAAGCTGACCACCGCCACCGCCAGCCGGCCAGCGAGAGACTTCGCTGAAGAGTAAAATTTATAGTGGGAAACAAATCAGCACTAAACCAACTTGAGAATTAAAGAATTAATTCTGTGTTACAAACTTATTCATAAGATCCCAAATAAATTAAATACTGACAAAACATTTCACTTTATTTAATACGAATATATTATTCTAGATCTTAAATATCTGTGGAAAATCAAATGCTAACATATATCTCAATTCTTGCACTCGTATAATCACAGATTGTCTTTGTCAAAGTAGGGTAAACATTGGTAATTTCGTGATAATTTCATGAAAACTAATTTAAAATGCAAATGTGTAAATAAATCCTTATTCCGATTTTTTCACCTAAAAGACTATAACTTGCTGTACAAATCTGGAGACATAAAAGTTTGGATACGTTCTTGAACAAGTGCCAAAAACTACTTTTACAACTTAAGCTGAAAGGTTGGTTATTTCGTGATAACCTTGGTAATTTCGTGATATTGCATTGATAATTTCGTGAGAGGTAGAAGAATTGTGGAAAAATTCATTAAAGTCAAATGAAATTCTCATTTATTGTTACAAGACTTCAAACATAGTAATTCCGTCTAATATTCATAGCAAGAAAACATAGAAATACATAGCATAAGAATGAAATTGAAAAGGGATCTTCTTTGCCCTGAAAAGGTGAACACTTTTATTACGGACTTTACTATAGCCTATATTACTAGGGTAACTCCAAAAGTAATGCATAACGTTTGTTTAAAAATTATACTTTTATCCTACAGCTTTGCTATTTTCACAGAATGTAGATGTATCCTTAAGGAACAAAATGTCACTTTTCCACATAATCCCTGTCCCTTTCAACTGCCTTGCGTAACCTAGGAACGAGGGCCTGTAGACCAGCACGGTAAAAGTCTGGACCAACACGTCTGAGCCACTCTTTAGCAGCGTGCACAAGGGAGTCATCTTCTAACCTCGTTCCGCGAAGGGATCCTTCAGTTTACCAAAGAGATGGTAATCGCACGGTGCCAGTTCAGGACTGTAAGGCGGTTGTTTCAGTGTTGTCTATCCGAATTTTCTAATCTGGTCTGTGGTCTTGTGACTGACATATGGCTGTGCGTTGTCGTGCAATAACAGAACATCCTGCTTCTCCCGATGTCGTCGAACACGACTCAGTCGAACTTGAAGTTTCTTGAGAGTTGCAACATACCCGTCAGAATTAATGGTGGTTCCGTGTGGCATGATGTCCACAAGCAAGACTCCTGAATCGAAAAACACAGTAGCCATAACGTTTCCTGCCGAAGGTGCACTTTTGAATTTCTATTTCTTTAGTGAATTTGCATGATGCCACTCCATTGTCTGCCTCTGTCTCCGGTCGAAAATGGTGGAGCCATGTTCCATCTTCTGTCACAATTCTTGCAAGTCATCTAGCACTTATCATTGACACTGAGCATGATAACAAATCAAACAGAAGCTACACTGAACCCATTGCGTCCCCCTTTTCTTTTTTGTTATCACATCTTGTCTTCAGATTTCTAAAATTCCTATTGTAATACATTTTATACTATTTAAAAAATTGTAACACTTAATGCTCAACAAAATTTCGCCTCAAACAGCTAAGATTTCTATCAGTAAAGCTAAGCCTATATGGCGACTACAGATGTATCTAAAATTCCGAAAATATTTCCTAAAATTTCATGAAGATACAATAAATCTTTGTACCAAATATCATATGCTTACCTTTAGTAATAAGCCTGTAATGTAATTACAAACATCTACAAAATTTGTACGCCTGAGAAGTCGACGCAAGCTTGCTTTCTCCAAACATAAAAGCTCACTGAAGCAACTACAATAGTCACACAAAGCTTAGCTGTATGTTTCTGGAAACTGGACAACATATGCAATCCCTTGGCGGAAATTTGGATCTCGTAACACCATTGGTTAGTTCACAAAAGAGCAAAGAAAAAGTATCACGAAATAACTACTGCCACGCAATTACCAATGTTTACCCTATATGATTATGTCTCGTGACGAGAATATTGTACGAAATGGAAATATAAAAATTGGAAATTTAACTTTAGAAGAGGTGGAAAAATTCAAATATCTGGGAGCAACAGTAACAAATATAAATGATACTCGGGAGGAAATTAAACACAGAATAAATATGGGAAATGCCTGTTATTATTCGGTTGAGAAACTTTTATCATCCAGTTTGCTGTCAAAAAAATCTGAAATTGAGAAGTTATAAAACAGTTATATTACCGGTTGTTCTGTATGGTTGTGAAACTTGGACTCTCACTTTGGGAGATAAGGGTGTTTGAGAATAAGGTTCTTAGGAAAATATTTGGGGCTAAGAGGGATGAAGTTACAGGAGAATGGAGAAAGTTACACAACACAGAACTGCACGCATTGTATTCTTCACCTGACATAATTAGGAACATTAAATCCAGACGTTTCAGATGGGCAGGGCATGTAGCACGTATGGGCGAATCTGGAAATGCATGTAGAGTGTTAGTTGGGAGGCCGGAGGGAAAAAGACCTTTGGGTAGGCCGAGACGTAGATGGGAAGATAATATTAAAATGGATTTGAGGGAGGTGGGATATGATGATAGAGACTGGATTAATCTTGCTCAGGATAGGGACCAATGGCGAGCTTAATTGGGCGCGGCAATGAACCTCCGGGTTCCTTAAAAGCCAATAAGTAAGTAAGTATAATCACAGATTGACTGGCTAGGCTTCGGACAATGACAGACACACGTCGAAACTAGTCAGCCGAGTAGCCTAATTTTTATAATATTGACACAGTAAAGAAGTTATGACGTTAATCAATGGTTAACATATATCTGAAACTATGTAGAAAAGTTTACAAACATGCACATTATACCACAGTCTTATTATATACAGTCACGAAGCTCAATACGTAGTAAATATGCATCCATAGATAGTTGCTAACCACTAGGATCGCTACTATCGCCTCATTACAGACAATGCGAAATAGCACCTGCACTGTCTATTGTTCCTAGTACCGTCATAAACTCAAGCTTGTGATTATACTATGAGAAGTTTTAAAGTAAAATGTTTATAACCAAAACGTTTGTATGTGCAGTGTATGAAAAAAATATACAATATAATTATTTTAGAGTATTAACATTGCTCACAAACATGAATTATTACAGATTTTCCGTCACATTACACACATTTAAATTTTAATAAACTAAAAATTTATTTCTTTACAATAAGATAAATTTTCAATATCTGATAGAACTGAAATCTACACACTAGATGAGCAGAAGACGTTCCTACGTCATCAAAGCAAATTACTTACATTACACAGTGTCAAAGTTACAGTTTGGTGTGCAATAGTGTCATTTGGAATCATCTGTCCTTATTTCTTTGAGGACGATAATGGGACATCGGTTACTGTAACATCACAGCGACATGTCCGAATGGTTCAAGAATTTGTGTCTCCACAAATTGCCAATAATCCTCTCATCAGTAGACACATGTGGTTTCAACAGGATGGTGCGACCAGTCACATGCTAGACTTAGACTTGAAGAATGTGTGCAACGAAATGGGTTCCATCTGCGGAATGTAGTGTTCAGAAAATAGGAATTTCATGAGGTACAGGTAAATGCTATTGTGTATACCGGTACTTTAAATGTAAAGTGAAAGTTTCGTTTCAAAGTAATCAGTGCAATAATTATTAAAGCTTTAAATCGCCTGTGACTATAATCGACCATTTGGTAACTATACTACATTTTATATTTCAAACAATTAACAAATACAGACAGGTTAAATGTCACAACAATTTATTAACAAAAACACAACTTCAGAATGCGTATCACGTAGCCTCATCGTCTATGGGGAATGAAGGCACATGGGATCTCACTTGAAATGTGCAATTAAAAGCCGAGAGGAAAACGGAATGTTGGTAGACCAATTTAAATCTAACCTAAAGGTTATGTAGCGAGAACGGGATATGGGATCAAAACAGGCGGTATATGATGGCAGTAGCACAGTCTAGTATATACAGTCACGAAGCTTGATTGTGAGAGTACTAGGAACAATAGACTGTGCTGGTACTATTTCCCATTGTCTGTGATGAGGTGATAGTAGCGATCCTAGTGGTTAGCAACTATCTGTGGATGCATATTCCCTAAGTATTGACCTTCGTGACTGTATATACTAAACTGTGATAGTAGGATAGACATGGTACAGTTTCATCTAGGCCTACCACTTTCGCAGAATATAGTAAAATACATTTCATCTCTTCCCAAAACTTAAAAAAACACCTGTGAGGACATCTCTTTGATTCTGACGATGCAGTGCACACAGAAGTGAGGCTGTGGTTTCCAGTAGCGGCCGGTGATCGAAATCCTCGGTGAGGCTAGATGCAACTGGTTTAAGTGCCTCCGATAGGAAATGTTCATTCATGATATTGATTATTATTGTTATTATATTATTAATATCATTATTACTGTATTATTATTATCATTATTATTATTCTTAATGAAAAATAATAATGTCACTCAACAAATAAGTTGTAAATGCTTTGAGTTTCAGTAATTCTCTGAGTGTTACGAAGCAATCCACATTATGTGTTGAAATTCCCCTTTCTTTCTTTTCTTTTTATTTTTTCCTTTGACAGCAACAAACAAGGCAACAGAAAAGTTTATTTTGCACCACATTACCACTTAACTATTTATGTTGCACATACCAGGATGCAATGGAAACTCGCGTTTTAAGATTATCTGTCAGAAAATTTGTCAGCGATGGCGTAGGTATCTCTCTATTCAAAACTTCTTTTCTTTCAATATTATTTCTTCTCCAAAAAGGACACTCTAACGAAGAATTAACTACATCATCATTATTTCTCGGATTTGTTTCTATTTATATTTTCCCGAAACACACAACAACATTGGCCCAGACTCACTACTATATTACGAAGTACAATAGTACAACATCCTCGCTTGAGTCATAAACTAAGACATAAGGGGAGAGAACAGTGTGGGTCTCTGCCTGCCAAAGAGCTGGAATTCTTATGTTATTTATGGCCTATTTAGGAACACAAGTCACCACTGCTCTCACCCCACTCTACCCTTCAGATCGGTCCATGGATGGGAGGAGTGAAAGCTGACCAGGCCACGAGGTCAGACGGATTGTGCCTCAGCTACAGCTTTTCAAGAGCAACCTCAAAGCCCGCGAAAACATACGAAATGCAGAAGCCAGACCTGGCACGAGCGATCCTGGCCTCAGGAACAAATTTTACTGCAAAACAGGTCTATATACATCACAAAGTTTTCAAATGCTTCTACAGCGATATATGCTTCATTCAAATAACTAATACATTATATAAAACACACAAAATTTGATTTCAGTTAAGCCAAGTTACTGAGGCACGGCCTCACTTGCCTCAGTCAATCAGCCGCTACTTCAGAGTGAAACATTTTACAGTGACGGTAACAAGAATCTGGTCACCCGTTGGGAGAAGTGTATTCATCGGAAGGGCGATTATGTGGAAAAATAGAACTGTAGGTATGAACAGTTAGGTTATAGCAAGTTACCAGTTTTGTTTCACTCAAATAATTATAAAACTTTCCACATAAAAAATTAGGAGACATTACTTTTCAGTACGCCCTCTTACCTTGTGGTAAGGTACAATGAGCAAATTGTTGTGATGGCATCTGGTACTTAGCTGATGATATGCGGATAAATTTTGAAAACGAGAAGCCAAGTAGATTGGGGTAGCGGTGCGCAGAGAATGCAGGGCTTGTTGATCGCTTAGCTTTAACCAAGACAGAGTTTGGAAAGACGGGGAAACATGATCGTACTTACAAACATTGCAAATGTAACGTATTACACACACGTTGTAGCTGCTGCTCAAATTTGCATTTAGGTTACTTAATATAACATCGCAGTAGTCGAAGTGTGGCATCACGAGTGTTTGTACAAGGATTAATTTTAGTTTATCAGGAATTCTAGTCATTTTTAGGGTCACTCGAGAAAGCGAGAGAGACCTATGCAACCGTGGACCATGTAAATGATTTTTACGAACACGTGCGTCATTACCCGTTAAATCGAATAGCAAATGCTAAACACATATATCCGTCAATAATTTAGGAGATTCAATACAGACAGACTTTTTGTAACATCACAATTCTTTCATTATAGGCTACTTAGTGTAACACGAAAATAATATTGAGGATAGGACAATATTCATGGCCTAGAAGTGAACTGAACCCACATCCGTATTTCCAAGCAGCGTAAATACCGAAATGTGTATTTAATTAAAGCAAACATCACGGCCGCACTCTTCGCAAGTTCAGTGATAAAGTGTTTGACTATCAGCCACGTGGAGCCAGTTTCGTTTGCTGGTGGGGGACGAGGAGATTTATCTTCCCGTATTTGAGAATTAAATTGACATTGTTTACAAATGTTTGATTGGGGTGAACCAAGGTCAATTAAAAAAATACAGCACAGAAGACCTATAGGCATCCTAGTTTAACTTGGCCAGATTACTTTATTTTTTCACAGTATTTTATGTGCACTCTTTTTATTCTTGATTAACGTTAGGTTTAAGCCTAGATCATATTCTGTATGTAACAGATAAGTCATCGCTATGTTAAAATCGGCTAGGATCGCCACCCGTCCGCCGTAAACGAACACGAGATGACATTACAGTCGCTAATGCAATTCAAATAACGTGACTCCTTATGTAACAACTAGATGGCAGCGTAGTAAACCTAACAAAAGTTGTTAACTTCAAAGCCTATAAGGCCGACCTATCTGGGGTATGTAATTATTATCTAGAGTTTAAGGCAACACGCTGTTCATAACATGTTCAGTGTGGACGTATTTTTATTCATTTTATTTATTCAATCTTCCTCAACTTGGTGAGGTTGCCAAAGACAAAGAATGTTAAACAGTAACATTTAAGATGACATTAAAAATGTCTTACAAAAATTTGTTTACAATAAACTAAAATTCATAATAGATAATATTTCACATAATGAAAATTTGCAGTAAAATAAAAATACAGATAAAAAATAGAATGAGAAAATTAAATTTGAATTGAAATATAAGTGTCGCCGTAAAATCTGCAAAGAACCCATCAAGGCTATCACAGAAATTTCTTTAATTGTTGTTATTGGGACTCCAAATTTATGACAGAATGACATGAATTGTTTTGTTATGGTCCCTCTAGCGCCCACCATTAATCCGATGACTTCTATATCCCTGAGTTTATATGAAGTTTTGTAATAAGGGATAGTTGGTTCATAAATTGTCCTTTTCTCTAGATTAACCTCCTCGAGTTGATTCTGATGCGTCTCGAATCTGATGGTCGGCTCCAGAATATAACCTTTTGTCTCTTCAGGTTTAAGTGTTATAATATCAATACGCCGGTGACTTCCGGTATCAGCTATTCCATGGACTTCTTCATAGGTAGTGTAGCCATTGGACTGAAGGCATGTTGCGATTACAGACCTGATCTTGTGATGCCTGCTGTTACGAAGAGAAATGAGAACTTAAACTTGTTATGTGATGTTCCTTTTTAGATACAGTGGCCGTCAGAGACGAATATGCGATATGTAGCCTAATTGTAATAATGCTAATATTTTATATCCTTTTGAAATTTAGAGGCTGTTAAGGGAAATGTTGTTGTTTAGTCAACTGTTCGAAGAGGCAACTAAGCCAGGAGATAATGTGGTAGGGTGGCCAGTTCCTTTCCCTCCCCATTGCATACATCGCCGGTTAACTACATATTACACTAATCAGACTTCAGATGTATACAAACAATATCGTCAAGTGTGATGTACTGCCTGATAACAGATGTCCGTATCAGCAGTGTATTGCTTCACTGTATCTACAGTCCAGACTTTTATACAATAATTACTTATTTATTACTTAATATGTGTCTGTCTGAAAACTCAAATGTTTTATTTTTTACTTAATATGTATCTGTCTGAAAACTCAAATGTTTTATTTCTTACTTAATATGTATCTATCTGAAAACTCAAATGTTTTATTTCTTACTTAATATGTATCTGTCTGAAAACTCAAATGTTTTCTTGAACTTAATATGTATCTGTCTAAAAACTCAAATGTTTTATTACATACTTAATATGTATCTGTCTGAAAACTCAAATGTTTTATTTCTTACTTAATATGTATCTGTCTGAAAACTCAAATGTTTTATTTATTACTTAATATGTATCTGTCTGAAAACTCAAATGTTTTATTTCTTACTTAATATGTATGTCTGAAAACTCAAATGTTGACGAATTAGGCTACTAAGACCATTAAATTTGAAAAGTACAGGGGAAAAACAATCAAAGTCTTAATTCTCATAAGGGTTATGTCATCATCTAATTCAGTATATTACTACAAACTTTAGTGTTTTTTCTATCAAAACTGGTAAAGGAGAATTATCACTATGGATGCAGTCATTCTTTCCTATTTTTTCATTAGGAACAGCAATAAATTTTATAGTACTATACTAAATTAGAAGATGACACCATCCTTAAGAGAATTGTGACTTTGATTGTTTTTCCCCTGTACACTTTAATTTTAATAATATATATTTTTACATATTTCGCACAATACTACATATTTTTAAGATAATTATAAATTACATATTCTTTTTAAATTAACATCCATACCAAATGTCGTTTAATTAAACGTCTTATAAAGAAAATTACCAATATTTCAGTATAAAGTTAAAGGAAATTGTAAAAATATTTATACAATTTCAAACTTGCCGCCGAGTTAGCTATGTAGTAGCACGTTTGCCTTCAGACTAGCCGGCCCAGGTTCGATTTCCGATTGGAGTCAGATATTTTCATGTAAAATTTCTATCCCAGGACTAGGAGAAGTGGCGGTGCACAACTTCTAATCACTAGACTGCACACCTATATGAATGCCTAGGTTAAATCCCAAATCTCTCCGCAGTGCATATAAAGAGAAGGCAATGTCACTGTTGATAGTGATTCGTCCGCCGGACGGGGACATTAAGCCTGGCGGCTCCCTTGGCTGGAGTGGGCTACGTGCCGAACCGGATTTCCCCTTCTCCCTTCCTTATCTTCATCATCATTAGAGATAGTAGATTTTCGCAGCCACGAAAATGCGAATTTGAGTTACAATAGTTTGTCTGGGCTCATGCAATATTTTGATTACCACCACTAAGCGCGACTGAGTCTTAACATTACAACAAGACCAATAGCTCGTCTAGTTCTGGGCGGCTAAAATGCCATGACCTCCATGATTATAGGCGGAGTTATGGGGGGTGGCCGAACTCTTTTTTTTACATTAACGTTATAAAATATTGAATTAAAAAGATTTTTCTTGCTTTTGTTTATGATTAAGTTTCTGTGCTTAAATTGACGAATTAATGTCTCCAGACCATGCGTCTGGACTATAATATTTGTTTTAAATTTCTGAATGTTTAAGGGTTTCTGTACTTCATTTAAGGAATGGAAGCACTGTAATGTTGTTGTTTTTTTTTTCTTTTTTTTGCTGTGTTACAACTCTGCAGGTGTTCAAGCCGCCACTTGGAGAAATATGAATAACATACTGCATAACAATGCAAAAAAAAAGAGAAAAGTGATCCTGGTATAATGTGTAAACTTAAAGACGAGAGTAAGTAAAATAGGCTAATTAGAATTTACATTTGTTATGACATCTTGCTTTTTAAATAAACAGGTAGAGTAAATGTAAAATTGGTCCACCCGCTGTGGACCCGTCTGGCCATGAAACGAGTGGGCTCAGGTTCAAATCCTGGTTGGGACAAGTTACTTGGTTGGGGATTGTCCGAGGTTTTTCCTCAACCAATTGAAGCAGAATTGCTGGGTAATTTTCAGTTTGGACCTCGGACTCATTTCACCATCATTAATTCACATATCATCATCCATACAATAGCCCGCGTTAATTTCACGGTGCGGCGTGCTGTACTTGTACAAGAGCGCGGCCGTTCGGCTACCCAATCATTCATAGAATAGGAGTGGTAAGCACAATAAGCCTCATGCTGCAGTGTAAGCCTTCTGGTCCCTCCTCTGTACAAGAGGGGAAGAAAAGTAAAATTGTTCTGTATATTTTTTACAGTTTTACTTCATTTTACAATACCTTTATTAAATGATCACATTCCGATATACTGTACCAAGGTCAAGCTATAACGGGGGAGGAGATGATGTCCTCTTTAATCTCGTTATATAGGGATTCTATGGTTTTACTTTGCCCACCCCCCAAGGAAACGGTTTTCTCTCGCCCTATGTCCAAGAACTAAGCCGCATGAAAAGGGGTATAGGCAAGGGTACAAGCTGGTTATACAATAAAGTTTAGAGATTCTGTCATATAAGAAATATCACACAAAAAACAAAATAAGAATTCTGTCTACACAAAACTATTTAATCAGAAGTGGAAAGATCTGAATGTTAAGCACAAAGATTAGAACTTTAAAACTAAGACCAAACAAAAGGAAACGAACGAATAATGTAACCTGCATACTAATATATTTCATGGTTGTAGCTGTGCATTTGAGAGTAATTTAAAAACGCAACTCATTTAAATGTATTCGTATTGTGTGTGTATGTACGTATGTATTTTTAGTAGGTTATTTTGCTTCTGAATGAGATGAAGGTGATAATGCCGATGAAATGATTACGGGATCCAGCACCATATGAGCATTTCCTCATATTGGGTTGAGGGAAAGCTCCACAAAAAACCTCAACCAGGTAACTTGCCCCGACAGGGAATCGAACCCGGGCCACCTGGTTTCGCGGCCAGACGAGCTAGCCGTTACTCCACAGATGTGGAGTGTATGTAACTTATGTATGTATGTATGTATGTATGTATGTATGTATGTATGTATGATGTATGTATTATATCTATGCATCGAGAGATTGTTCAGTGGATGATAAGTAGGTAGGTAACAAGGTGGATGGATGAGATATTAGATAAGCAGATCAATGGATATTAATTTATTAGATAGGTACGTAAGTAGATAGATAAGAAAGTAGGCGGGTGGAGGTATGTATGGATGGATGAATGTGTGATAGTTTTGTAATATTCTCCATCTTCCGATTTCCAATGTCCATTGCTGTGTATTATCTGGTACATTTCATATCTGTAATTTTTTCTCGATTCTTTCCATTCATACTTTCGGAAGCCTTTTTCTTTTCCTCCTTTGTTCTTGTCGTTGGTTATCTTCTTTTATACTTCACCGAGTATATCAGCGATTTAGTGTCGATATATCTTAATTTAGTACATTTATTTGTCAATTTTTATTGCTCACAATTATTTCTATTCTCTATTTCCCTTCTAATGGTCTCCAGAAATCCATCTTGGTAACTGATATTAATTTTTCTCACTTGTACTACTAAATTTCATAATGTTATTTATTGTCGAGGTAGGCCTATCACACATTCTACGACTATGTTTGTTACTTTTAGACCTATTTCTATATTGGGTTCTCATACTTTAAGTTTTCCACATTTTGGTACTGTTTTGCATATTTCTTATTACATCTCGTCACGGGAATGATGCCCTCCAGTGAACACGTATTTCGTTGTTCTGCGTTCGTATCGAGATCAATATGTAATTTCCGCTTTCTTTTTATGGCAGTTATATTTTCTCCTAATACATTAACGTCATCACAATACACGGGCAGCTTGTTTGTTCCTTCAGTTCCAATCCCTCCTTGTTTTCTTGACATTTTCTAAATCAATATTAGAAAAACAATGAGGTTGAAGACCAACCAGCCTGCAGTCACGGCCATGTATGGGACCTTTGTCTGTTCATCCATGCGCGTGAATCGATTCGGCGAACTCTGAACTGATTTTGATGAACCACGATATTTTCCAAGTATATGAACACTTAAAGCTGAAAGTGTGCTAAGATCAACATCAAATTAAGCAAGTTCACAGATCTTAGAAAAGAAAGTTTAAGATCATCGAAACGATTTTCCTGTAGAGAATTTATAGGTTAGATTAAATTCGATAGTAAAATCACCCGGAACAACGGATACAACAGATACGTATAAGGTAGTTAAGGTTGTAGACATAAGACACGTGATAGTGTGCGGAAAAGAGAGAGAGAGAGAGTGATTAAATCACAGCAAATGAGCCTGATACATCGAGCACAGACATAAGACATCTGTTATGATATCTAAATATCACAGAAAAATGATCTATAAAATGACCCTACTTTTTTGGAAATATGTCATTAAAATAAAAAAGACAGATTTTAATAATAATAATAATAATAATAATAATAATAATCTCAATCGGCTAAGCTGTTTGCGTGCCGATCAGCGATCAGGAGTTGCGATCGGGTGCGGGTTCGACTCCCACTTGGGCTGATTACCTCGTTGGATTATTTCCGAGGTTTTCTGCAACCGTAAGGCGAATGTCAGGTAACCTCTGGCGAATCCTCGGCTTCATCTCGCCAAATATCATGTTGATATTATCAATACCATTGACGCTAAAATTTAGATATAAGTCGATAAGACGCCACGTTCCACTACCAGACTAAACACTATGCTAATAGACGCAGAGATTATATCTTAAATCAGTAAACAAAACGTAAATGTGTACTAAACTCGACCGATATTATGAAGAAGGTACTTGATAATATATTGTCATAACTGTGAAGGCAGTTAATTACAGAAAGGGACATCATCGCCATCATCATCATCAGCAGCAGCAGCAGCAGTAGCAGCAAGCTTTAGACTAGGCAGTAGCTTGTTCGAGCTCCTGAAGATTGTATAGTCTAACTAGTCTTTCCAGCGTTACTTCGGTTTTCCGACTAATCTTCTTCCCACAGTTTATAAAGCCATATTCTACGGAATATTCTATTTTCTGGCGTTCCCATTGCTCATATATGGTCACACCAATTTGCCATATATTTTTCGATAACAGTAGTAATGCATTCAGTATTCAATTCTTGGCTAGTCACCGGCGTAGCTCAGTCAACTAAGGCGCTTGCCTGTCGAACCGGAGTTTCTCTCGGGCGCGGGTTCGATTACCGCTTGGGCTGATTACCGGGTGCATCCAAATTGGCTCTCACTTTCCGGATTGGCTCCTAGATTATAAAACTCTAAAATCCGAATTGGCTCCCGGTTACATCCGAATTGGCTCCGAAGGTACTAAAGTGCATTAGCATCTTCCTTCTCAGTTTAACAGACTCAGGACTGTCTACATTACGTAGGTCTGGTTAAAAGTGTTGTTGCAGTGAATCGGTACTTGTCCGCCTCCTTGGTCTCGAGGTAGCGTGCTGGACTCCTGATCAAGGATTCCCGGACGTGTGATGTCAGGGGGATTTTAATTCGGACTTCTTCAGGGGACTGGTTGTCTGTCCATTTGTCCAAGGATGTGTGGTGTCTCGCGGTGGCCCCCGGGTACCCTGATCCAATAAACGGGGGAGTCCTGCAGTGTGTGCGTGTGTTCAGTAGAGATGTGGGTCTAGGTGCAATAAGCCTGAGGCTGCGGTGCCGAAATTAGTAAAGAAAAAATCAGCACTTAAACCAATAGCTTCGTTTGTTTTAAATTTGTCGTAGAAACTTATAGCTCATTTTTTTTAAAAACTGCATCCGTATAATATCACGTCATCCATATTTTTTCGTAATAGTTTTAAGAAGGAAGGAAGGCAGAAAATAGGAAAGATTGGCGAAAGCTGGGTTTCCAATGAAAGACCTGGTCTTTGGCAGAATACTGTGAATGAATGAATGGGTGAGTGGGTGAGTGAGTGAGTGAGTGAGCGAGCGAGTGAGTGAGTGAGTGAGTGAGTGAACTAGTACTGAATCGTGCTATATTATAAGGAGACAGATGCTTTTCAGGAAACCCTTCATAAAACCAAGCCATTCAACCCACCAACTTTCCGGAATTCTCAAGGAAAATGAAATATCCGAATTCCTCCTTAGAGTCATGGTTGTTCATTTTTTATTTGGATCCAGTGAAAGTCTTTTCAGTGTTGCAATGTCTACTTACATACGTGTAAATTAATCTTTAAACGGGTATTAATAATCAATTTTACTGTCTACTTAATTTTTCCTCTTATTGCAACTTCATGAGCTTTTCATCGTACAAAACAATATTAACAGACAGAAGATGTAATATTTTACCAGTATGTGTGTTGTATTGTAACCAGTGATAAGTCCAGTCAATATAAGAACTATTTTTCTTCTCTTCAGTGTAAAAAAATTAAAAACAGAGTTATAGGTACCTAATTCTTACATTCTGATAAGGATTTGATGATACTAAAAAACTAATTATGGAGATTTATTGTACCGGTATTTTATTTAATAGCATATTAAATATAGGCAAAACTACTGATGTATAATGGCTTATTTTATAAAATCCTGTTCTAAATTGTTTAGGAACGAAGATATTCAGCACTGAAATATTTATTTTATATTTTCAAATTTTTACAAAATAATTTTCATATTTTTGCGACATCTTTTTCATATTGTGCCGGTCTCTAATGACGATGTTGATAACGATTAAGATTCTCATGATAATGATTATATGTATGCAGTTAGTGGCTGACATTGCTCTGATTTCATTCCGAGCATTGAAACGGATAATATTCTTCGACTGTAGTGCAGCATTGCGTTTATTAACACGGGTTACTGCTTTACTTGTTCCCGCAGTACTGAATTCGGGATAACGAGTTCGTACTTCCGTTGGCATTGCGTGTGCCTGTCAGTTTCCACGGATTTTCGCAGCAGCTGATTTTTTATGATACAATGTCACTTCATCCAGAAATGACATATACAACATATTCCGACGACTATGGAACACTTGTCGGTTCCAAATAAAATAACATGCAGGCCTATAAAAATGAAATATGAAAAAAGATACTGTATATAGGTCATGAATGTGAAACATATTTTCGCATTCGTTTCACTCGTTCCATAACAGTTCAGAAGAAGAATTATATTGTTATTTGTAGTTGATTGAAAAAATATATACTGGAAGTTTCATTGACTTTGGTACAAACTTTTAGGGATGGTAGAGGTATAGTAGAAGAGGCAAGACCTGTCTTGCTACATTTGCATGCGCCGTGGCTATATTACTAGTGGGTATGAAGGGGAAGATAAGCTTTTAGCACAGTCTAGTATATACAGTCACGAAGCTTGAGTTTATGAGGGTACTAGGAACAATAGACTGTGCAGGTACTATTTCGCATTGTCTGTAATGAGGCGATAGTAGCGATCCTAGTGGTTAGCAACTATCTATGGATGCATATTTACTACGTATTGAACTTCGTGACTGTATATATTAGACTGTGCTTTTAGTCTGAGCTGAATTTCCATATCAGTAAATCGTGGAATATTAACCATCCTGAAACAAACTCGCTCTCTGTTAACTCATTCTTTCCTCACTCGCGCAGCTCACATGCCAGGTCTCACCTCCTGATCTGTAGCCACTATAAATAATTTTCATATAGGAATTTATATCCGGAAACGTGCTTATACTTCTTCCTAGTTAGTACCAGGTCACACCTTCTTTTGGTATTCTGTCCTAACTGAATACTTCTCTTCTTTAATTTGCAGTATTTAATTCGAAATTATTTATTCCATATTCCTAATAAATTGTGCAAAGGTTTCACGTTAAAATTTATCTTGGCAC